>NW_024498351.1:11207031-11349968 GCF_017590055.1 Onychostruthus taczanowskii
CGATCTAGACTGGGGGGGGGGGAGGGGGGAATAAGGAGGTAGTGGGCCTTCTTTCTGGTCTCTAGAATCAGGAGCCATGTACAGACCACCAAGTCATCTGAAAACTTTAAAGTACACAGAGAAGCTTAGATAGAATAAAGGTACTGTTTTATTATTTAGTCAAGGGAAAGTCTAATTTCCCCTGCTAAGCATTTTTTAGGGTGTTCCAGTATTATCCTGGAGTCAGTTTTGGTCAAAGGAAGATCTTGTGCATTACTCCTATTGAAAACAAGCAAATTGATACCATGAAGAACCTGAGTTTAATAACCATAATGCAGGTTTTAACATGATGAAAAGCTAAAGTACTCCTAAAGCATTTGTTCCTTTAGACTAAGACTCCATTACTACCAAAGCTGATTATCTGAGACCAGAACAGAGCAGTTTAATCATTCTTCTGATAGACTTGTTGAACTCTTACATCTATGGGTCCTCCAGACTGGACAAACTGCTTGAGGGAGTGGGGAGGCTTTTTTCTTTGGCTAGCAGCTACCAGATACCAAAGAGTGTCAGATTTCGTAATTTCCTTAGGCTATGAGGAAGCATCTGAGGACAACAAATTCTGTCACATATTTACAAGCTCACAAATAAAGAAATCCCTGGTTTTCTCTGTAAAGACAGCAACTGTATATTTTTATACCCATAAATAGAGCTGTGAGCATACTCACTGATGGCTTTATCTGATTACTTTCTTTAGCATATATCTAAAAAACCCCATTATTATGTGGCATTTAAAGATAGTAGTTAAAAATTTTTTGATACTTATATACAAAGATAAATATGAAATTGAACAATTCTCAGTTGTAGAATATCCTGCTGCTGTTTTCCCTGCACCGCATACTTTTCACCTGCATTCAGTCAGTTGTGGAGAGATTCCATTTAAATTCAGTAGAAAGATGTGGAAGCAGGTGTGCTGGAGGAAGCCTGCACAACATGCCCAGCTGCAGAGGAGCCACTGAGGACTTGTGTGCAGCAGGAAGGATTTGTACTTAATGTAGTGGCTCATGGGGATTACAGAAGACTCTTCTGATCTGCAAATTAGTTTTTTAATGCAAAAACTTGCCCGACGAGAGGTCTCCTAAAACTGGGAACAATCAGGAGATTACAGACCAAGGGGTTTGTTCTGTCCCACTGAGCTCATGAAAACAGCACGTGGCGGCTCCTGGACTGCCATTGGTTCTGCATAGTGTTTTTCTGCTGGAAACTGGAAGAAACTGGACCTGGTTTTTTGCTGGTGACTTAAAAAGGTTTGTTTTTGCTTTCAGTCAGATCAAATTACAGTAGTTGTGAAATGTCTTATGCAGCCTTCTGGGAAGATAAGCAACTTTAAATCTTAAATCTGTAAACCTTACAGATTTTTTAGGCTGACCAAGCACAAAGCAAATTACTCATATGGGAGAAGTTGTCGGATACCTATACAGACATGATTTATGATGTATTTTTGTCTAATGTGATTTCATGAAGAAAATGTCTTCACTTTCCTTAGCCATCTATTTCAGTGCTTTATGTGAGAAATTTTTTGCCACCATCTAATGTTAATCTACATTGCTGCAAGGAGTTAGGCCCATTTTGTTCTATCTTGTCTACCATGAATTTGAGATGGTCTTTTCTTTGTAAAAAGCTTTTTATGTACCCAGAGACTTCTCACTCCCTTCTGTGAAGGTGTCTAAGGCAGCTCATGACTTCTTCAAACAATCTCCACACATCTAAAACTGCAAAATTCTGGAAGGATCTCTAGCTCAACTGTGTTGGTGACCAGTGAACAACTTCTCATATGTTTTTGTGCTTGGAGGTTCACTCTTCCCAGTGCTTCCCCTGGGAAGAGTGAACTTTCCCCTCACAGTACCATAATGTACCTATGAGTGATAAAGCCTTCCATTTGAATAGGTCTTGCATCATTTATTTTATGAACTATTGAACCATAAAACGACTCACACATGTTGTATGCTGAATCTCAATCTTTTCTAAGTGCAAGCATACTCTTCTGTTCCAGGCCAATATCTGTTAGGAAGATGATTTTCAGCCTTAGCTTCTGTGGATTTATTAACCCTTTTCCACAAAGAATTCATCTGGAAAAATACAGTGTGAATCATTGTATTTTAAGGAAAATATAATATTTCAAAATATCACCAAACAAAAAATTCCTGCATTACTATAATGTCTTCACAGCAAGAAGTATAGCTCACTTCTCTTCTGACATATGAGGTTTTACAAGATCTCTCTTTATTTTCATCCAAGGATATTGAAGTTCTGAAAGATAAATCCAGCTTATTGGGGTACTGAAGGACTTAGAGCATTCAATACTGACAGTTCCTTGCCTGTGTTTGAACCTCTCCTTGAGACCTAAATGATCAGAAAGAGCTAAAAGCAAGTGTGCTATGGAAACAGTAATGGCAATTTCATAGTTTCATTTGAGCACAAATCAGAAAAAATGACTGTTTCCTTTATGTACTATGAAAATAGAAATAGTTCCCCCTTAATGCTGCACTGTTTTCAAAAACACTGTGTGTTTTTGAAAATTTGCACAAGCACAGGCGTGAACCTTCAGTTCACTGCAACAAGAGAGAAAAATGTTTACTCTTTACCAAGAAATTGTTACAAATAGTTGAATCTTTATAGATGATAGAACTAGCTGGGGCAGAATGACAGCAGTCTGGGAGTGTCTAATTTTGTCCTCAAACAACTAGAACTTGAGAAATAAAGATAATACAAAAAAATATATATTTGGGGAGAGAACTGATTGGAAAAAATCCTGCATTTCACACAGCACTGCATGCATCACTCCTTTAACAAGCAAGCCTCTAGGAGACTTTAATGGATGAGACTTTTGTAAAATTGCCAGACAACTTTGAACTGAATTTTCACTTTGATTTGAGGAATATTTCCGCTTTGATTTGTGCTGTAGTATGCATTATAGGAAAGAGAGCTGTATCAAAAATTGAGATTAAACTTGTAATGTTTACGAGCAAAATGAGCAAAATTAAAATGCAGCCAATCAATGTTTGCTGCAGTTAATCTGTCTACATGATACTTATGGGAAAAGTTAATTCCAGAGTCTTGGTGGAACTTTCAAGATGTGATGGTATTTGAAATGCAGTTTAGACGTTCACTTTAATTTGTAATATTTTAAGGGCTTTTTTGGGGGGAATGGGGAGAAATAATTTTGAGTAAAAACTGATTTTAAACTGAATTTTAGCAACCAGTTTCTACTTCAGTGCCCCTATTTGAAACAAATTCTGCTTTGAAAACAGAGAACACTTGGAAGCAAGTCCAAGACACACAGGTAGTGGCAGAAGTAAAACCAGCAGTCTTCTTCAGTACTGATGTCGCATGCTATGTTACTAATTCTGATGATTTTCAATAACACTGCAAACCTGAATTCACACTCTGAATCACCTGACACGCCACTTCTGTCCCCATGCCCACCTACCACCCACTGGTACAGTTTGTGAGTTAACTATATTTTCTTGGTTCAATTCTGTTTAAGAATTGGTTACATAAGAATGACAGCTTCAACTGATTATGGGTTTGGGAGCTTTTTTGTGCTTTCTGTCTTCAGTTACTATGATATCGTTTGATTTGCTCTTGACTTTGCTGACAGATTTTTGTTTATGAGGAACATATCTTTTGAAATGAGATCAGTAATCAGTCAGTCAGCTTAAGAAGCTGTCTGTTTACTCCTGTATGGAGCAGGAATATGAGATGCCTTCTTGCACAGACCAGGATGATTTTAAGGATGAGGTATCAGGTTTGTTGTAAATGAAATGTATACTGTGAAACAAGCTGAAATTTAACAAACACAAAAAAAAAAACAAAACAAAAAAAACAAATAAAAAAACAACCCAAACACCAAAACCAAAAAACACAAAGACGGGCAGAGAATCATCTGCAATTGCAATTCAGCAAAGGCAAATGTGGGGTCCTGTACCTGGGGAAGAATAACCCCAGGCACCAGTTCAGGCTGGGGTTGACCTGCTGGGAAGCAGCTCTGCAGAGAAGGACCTGGGGTTCTGGTGGACACCAAGCTGTCCACGAGCCAGCAGTGTGACCTTTTGGCCAAAAGGCCAGTGGTGTCCTGGGGTGCAATAGGATGACTGCACCCCAGGACATTCCAGCAGGTCAAGGGAGGTGGTCCTGCCCCTTTACTCAGCCCTGGTGAGGACATATCTGGAGTGCTGTTTTGGGCTCCCCAGTAGGAGAGACATGGAGCTCCTGGAGAGGGTCCAGCAGAGGGCAACAAAGACAGCTATGGAACTGGGGCATCTCTCTTCTGAGGACAAGCTGAGGGAGCTGGGCCTGTTCAGCCTTAAGAAGGGACAACTGAGAGGGGACCTCATCAATATCTGTCACTTTCCGATGGGAGGGTGCCAAAAGAATGGAGCTAGGCTCTGCTTAGTAGGCAGAAACTGATGCACAGGAAGTTCCACCTGAGCTTGAGGAAGAGCTTGTTTACTGTGTGGGTGACTGAGCACCAGAACAGATTGTCCAGGGAGGTTGTGGAGTCTCCCTCACTGGAGATGTTCAAGAACCATCTGGACACAGTCCTGTGCCATGTGCTCTGGGATGATCCTGCTGTAGCAGGGAGGCTGGACCAGATGACCACCTGTGGTCCCTTCCAACCTTCCCCATCTCTGGTTCTGTAATGGCCAAGATGTAGTTTAAACTGCTCCCTGCCTTTGACCACTGTTGCTGTTTCGCTTCTGTGATTAAATAATGAGCATTCATGCATTGTATTGTACCATCACCTAACTAATCATTGTTAGTTATATTCCACCAAAGTGACATTTTTGCATTAGATGCGTTGGATTTTTCAAATCTCTCTAGCTGAGCTTGAATATCTGCTTATTTTTTATTTCTACTTTCACTGTGTTTTACTCTGAAAAGAGGGATATATTCTTCTTGGACTTTTGAGAAAATTTACCATAGATTATTTTTTCATTGTAATCATTCAGACCTCAAAGGTCTGAACTTTTGAGTTCATGGGAAGAGTAAAAAATTGAAAAAATGGACTTCAAAGTTTTCAGCTTTCAGGTATTTATGATTTTTATATAAATCATATCAATCCATTAATGAATTTCAATAAATTCCTTTAAAGATTTCACATAAGAGTTATGAGCTAAAGCAGGTGACTTTGTCATGGATTTGGATTTATCTGCATATACTTAAAGGGGTCACAATGTCTGTGCTATTAGTTTTTGTAGGAATTGCCACAGCCCATTCCTTTAATAAGCTTTGTGTTCATATGTTGTGCAGGAAGAATCAGGAAGATTATTTTAAGAGAGTGATGTCCAGAAAATCTGTTTGACAGTACTATATAACTGTCATTTTGTTATTTCATTTTGTTTTCTATTGCTGGTTTTGCATCAATAGCACGAAGTACTTGGTCTGTTACAGATGAAAAGAATGAACCAAACTGAATGGCTAGCAAAATAAAATGTTATGTTAAGCCTGAGTTGACTCAATATTTCCTGTTGTCTTCATACTGAGATTCAGAGCTGCTGCCACTTAATGGTTTCTGTAATGTTCCTTTTGCATCTCAAAATTTCTTCAAAAGCACAGACTTTACTGTTACAGAAAAGTCAGATTTCTGGCTAAATAGCAAGCAGTAGAACGGGGGAAAGGGCTGCCAGAAACCTTATCTAAGCTAATTATTTGTTTGTTTACAACTCAAAATGTTGAAAACGCCATGACAAACTTTTAATTACTGCTGTGGGACATGGGCTTAAAGGACCAATGAGTGCAAAGGACTACTAGAATAACCAGTTATTGTACTGTCGTGTCACACTGCAGTCTAATCAGTGCCATGTAAAATAATTCAGAAAAAAATGTCATTTTAATCTAGAACAGAATTGTAAGAGTGCTTTCTTGTGTGTGGTCACATAGCTGATGCTTTTGTCTGTTCATTCTTGCTAGCTGTGAAAAGCCAAGGCAGCTATGAATGCTTGAACAGTATTTATTGTATTGCAATTCAGCAGAATTGCTTCTCAAAACAAAGCCAGCCAAGTAAGCAAGTAGAGATTCTTTGGCTCATATCTGCAGAATGCATTAATAAATAATATACGGGGGCGGGGGTGCTAAACCAGGATAAAAATGTAAGGTATTCCGTATTGTAGGAAATAATCTCTCCAGGGGCGAGTATGATAATTTTTAAACATGCTGTATGGCTGAGTTATCCCTCCTGAGGGTAAAGCCCTTTAAAATAGATGGAGACACAAAGACCCTGTCAACATCCTTTTTAGATACTTGGAGAGCGCTTTCTCTGTTCCTGTTGAGGCATTTGATGACTGCAATGTTTATGTGTATGCATGTCTGCACAGTTAGGGACTGCTGCTGTTAAGTGGCATTCCAAAGAACCAGTATACAGACCTCTGCTTCTGGTAGGAAACTTCTGTTTAAGGGGTTTATGTAATATGCCTTCATTGTCTTGGGCAGGCTACAAGTGTCTGTTTGCAAGCCTTTGGCAAGAACTGCTCAGATCTGTCTCCTGGAGTTACATGCTTTCTTGCAAACAATAGGAAAGGCCAAGACTATTCTTTTATGGTAAATGGGGGAGTGAAAATGATGCCATTATACTTGGCAGAGGAAGTGAACTTTAGTGAGTTACAGTATGTAATATAGTTTCCCTATGGAGGTGGAAGTTTTTATTGCACAGACTGGTTACATATTTTATCCAGTGGATATTTTATTATGCAATACTGGCAGCAGGGTGTGAAATAGAGACCCTTTATCAGGCAAAGCAGATCTTTGCCATATAGCTGGATATAGCATGTGCAAACTCACACACATGCACACAGATATGCACAGTGCTGGGAGCCTTGACAAATGTGTTACTGGCTACGTAGGTGCTGCAAATATTTAGGTGGATTCCACCTAAATTTACAGAGCAGTTTTTGTGGGTCTCTTCTTAATATTTATTTTTAAAAGTCAGGACCAAAGATCTTTTTGTACATAATTTTGTCTGAAAGTGATAGTGGCTTGTTCAATTAATTACGTGTTTGTTGTTCACAGAAATATATGAGAAGTATCCATATATTCAGTCTTCTCTAATCTGACAGCAATGGATATATATTTTTAATCCTACCATCCAGTTTATCATTCTCAAGCAATATTGTGGCCCATGCTATCAAAATAAAATTTTTCTTCAATAAGTGCTTTTAAAGAATTATTTCTGTGCAGGTAAATCATTCTAAAATTCAAATCATTATCATAAAAACAATGAATTAGAAGACTTGCTTTTTTTTTTTTTTTTTTTTTTCAAAAACACTACTCTCACAGAATCAAAATGGACATAAGCCAATATTTCTCCCTTTCAAAGGCCTCTTGGCATGAGTCTGGTGAATTTCTTGAACACTCTTATAACACATGGCCAAGTATGGTTTACAGCTCTGAAAGCTAACTGAAGTGGATTTGTTGGACTGAGGTGTTAGGTATTACATTTATTTGGAACCAAAATGTTGTTGTCTATGGTTTTCAACAGTTTATACTTTTATTTATGGGAAGGAGACTTCATGCTGTGCAAGGTGTTAGTCTGAAGCTTGTACTGAAGATCATTTCACTACTCTTGAAGTCAGGAGTATTGAACACCAGATCTTTTCCACCACCCAGAAGGCAGCTGGACTTTTTGAGGTTTTGTTTCCTCTCTGAAATCCTGATTCTTTGCTCTTAGGTTCATAACTCAAATATCTTCTAATTATCAGCAGCTAAATGAATTCCTGACAGGAAACTGCAACATTACCTCAATTCTGTGTTGGGCAACTCCCTCAGGAGACATCACGTGGAGGGTTCAGTGTTTCCTGTCTTCTCAGCAAGATAACAATTGTTTCCCTAGTAGAACTCAAAATTATGCTAAGTCTTTGCCTAGCATTTTTGCAGGGTCAACACAGGAAAGTTTAGAAGATCACTTCCTTAACTTCCACTCGTTATTTCAGTTCAATTATGATGAACTGTATTGGTGAAGTTTGCCTTATTAAAATATACCAAATAATTCCACAGAAAATTAGTGAAATCGGCTTGTTATTTCCTTAGCCAACAAAAAATATTGCTGCATATGAACTGCCATCAGACTACTTCTACCACACCAGCCCCTTTTTCTTACACCACTGATGGTATCAGAGAGTCACCAGAGGAACCCACACGTTGACTCTGCTTCATCTGCCACAGCTTGTGCCACCTGCCTGCCCACCACTGGAAATGTACACCGACCAGAACAGAGGTGGCTTTAGCCCTCCACTGCAGGATGTGCCCATGCTGTGCACATGCTGATTGAGCTGTGATTCAGCTCAATCTTACCTGATTCTGCCCTAATTCTAAAAAGCCCATTCTAGACTAGCATACAATGAACTTCTCTGTTCTAACATTGTTCAGATAAATACAAACAGATCTGTGGCATACATCCTGTCACTCTGTACCAAAGGCACTTGTCCTCAGCTTTCTGCCCTGAAAGTCCTTTACTCCCTAACTTACCAAATCCTTGCTTTGCATCTATTTTCTACTTCTTTTCCTGACTTTGTTTTTGTCAGAATCAAAATATCACCCCAGCTGTGATTAGTCTCTGCACTCTCAAACCATCATTTCTTTCTCACTGCTGCTTCTGAGGATGTTGGTGACAGAAAGGGCATGTGTTTCCTCCTTGGTAGTATTGATAAATCTGTTGCAGAACATACAGAACATATCCATAGAAATATCAGAAAGTTTCCCTAGGGCTTCTACTGCCTTGATTTCACTCCTCTGTCATAGACCAAAATCCCACTGAAGACGTGCACTGAGCATCTCCTTGTGCTGAAAGGCATAGTGCCTGAGGCTGGCAGTGTGCCAGTAATGCAGTGGGTGACATCTCCTTTGGCAGTTAAGCAAGTCCCATGCTCATCTAGAAATACATAATCTCAATATAAAGATGAGAGAGCAGGGGAGTTCTGGTGTTTCTGAATTCTGCCGTGGTTTGAGGCATATGTTTGAGACACTTGGGTTTCAGCAGGCCACACACATCCAGTGTGGACCAAAAGCTGTACAGCAATTGTGGTCATAGCATTGAGTCCACACAAGCACAGTTCTGCTGTGCAGAAATGGTGCCTGTTTTGGAGCTGGATAGTGGAAGGTCTGTTTGCAGAGTGGCCTAAGCAAACACACACTAAATCTCCCATGTAGGCACATAAACCTTCTGAGTGAATCTCAGTTTAAAAAGCCACTGTATTTTTAGGCCTTTCAGGTTAACTTCCAGTAGCTGGTCTTGAAGTCTGTCTGCTAGAATGAGGATGAGCCTGGCTCTCTCCTGTTGATATTCAGTACATTATTTTTTCTTGATTTTGCCCTTGAGTTTTTTGATGAGCAAAAAACCTCATTGAAGACCCAATGAGGTCTTGACCACTCAGCAGAATAGGGTATGATCTCATTTATACTGCTCTATCTTCTGGCTTAGATTCAAAGGTGTTATTAGAAGGCAGGATTTCAGGCACTGTGGTTGATCTAGATTTATGTTAGAGTATAGTGTATGAAAATCTGATCTGTTTTATTTAAGAGTCATAAAATTACAGGCATTAGCCCTAGTAACTTGAGAATATTTGAGTTTGTGTGATTTTTTTTTTATAGAAATGTCTGTATTCTCAATTATACATAGCAATTTTCCCTTTCTTGTCTGAACTTCTCCCTTGAGTAATGTGCTGTAAAATATTTCTTAAACTGCTTCAAAAAACCAGTTTTTAATCTTGAAAAGCAATTCCTTTAGAGTTTAAGAAGAAAATTCAACTCTGAGTTACATGAATATAAATCTAGGTTAACTTTACTATTTTCTGTTACCTGCATTGTTATAATTATACAATTGCTGTAATTATATAACCAAAGGCAAAAACATTTCTGAAACATTTTTGGAAGTCAATTTTAACCTCTCTCAAAATACTATTTCATACCTGGTTGTTGGCACATAATTGTGTTATACAATGCTCTGATAGGGACGTCATGGATTTTCCCTAGCTTGCATGCTGTGTTTTTGCCCAATGTTAAGACATATATGTGATTTATGCTGGAAATTATATTGAGAAATGCTACATGCCACGGATGGGTGTACATGTTGGAAAGGCACTTTACCTCATTTTCCTTTTCATCCTACCTGAGAAACCTGGACATATTTAAAGCTTCCCTGGTGAGCTTTCCTTCACCTTGACACTTTTTCCACAATTCTTAGTTTGTTTAATAACCATGAATGCTCTGCAGTGTCATAAAGGCAGTGTCATCGCTTGCTCGGCCAGAACTCGGAATACATTTAACAGCATATTGAGAATGAAGTCATATCAATTCAAATGTTTAGCAGCTATGCATATTAAATGGCTGTTAGTAGAATCATCAAAATGAATACTTCATTTGTGTCTCAGGATGTGACTGCACTGGAGTTTCATTCATTCCTTGTCTAATTATCCCTAATCTGCTCCTCCACATGCTCAGCAAGTGAAGCAATTGAGATAATAAAGTTGTGTTAAGGTGACCCTGGCAATAATGCAAGTGTTTTGGATAATGTAAGAATTTTGTTCATTTTGTTGCTTAGTAACAAAAATACTGCAAATAGGTTGTGTGGAAAAAAAGTTGAATTTTTAGTCAGGTATTCATATTTATAGTCATGATTAATGTTGCTGCTCAGTTTTGACAAGACATCGTGTTTAGGTTTTGAATCTGCAGTAAATAAGAACTGGAAAAGCCACGTGGCTTGAAATGGTATTTTTGTATTTCTTCATTAAGATCCCAAAGTAAGAGACAAATAGGATTTTTTTTCAGAGCAAAATTGTTTTAAATTTTATATATATATGTTTTTCTTCCCCGTAGGAAACCCAAAGTTTTAAAGACTTCCTCTGGTATTTTCTCAGGCTAGGCAGGAGACCGTCTGAGTGGTGTGAATTCTGGCAAGAGAGGTCCATAGAGCATGAGAGCATGATAGAGCAAGTGCATGTGCATAACTTTCTGTATCATGAGAACATCCACATACTGTGAGACCACCTTTATTTGTCCTTGGATCCCTCATGCTGCGTACAGAGTAGGCACAGGAGTTTGTAGTTTTGTACATATAGATTATTCTGCTTCTTTGTATAATGGAGAGCATTTTGCAAACCAGTGAAAAACAAAAATGGCTGGACCTCAGCAGCAGTTTCATTGACAAGAGCCTGGGACAATGCTTCAGTAAGAGACTAGAGCAGGCAGATAACAGATTAAAACAAATTTTTACATAATAAGAATAATATTCTTTTAGAATACTACTAGCCTATTATGTATATGAGTTTATGTGTGCATTTTTTTTACAGCCTTGGCCTTACAAGGCAAAATCAATTTCCGGCGTGTGATACGGACTTCTGTACTTAGTGGAATGGCCAGCAGTACAGCATGTACCTCCTTGACCCGTAGGAATTATTGCAGGGTATGTTTGTGTAAAAGATCTGAAGCGTGAATAAGGAGGTAGAAATCTTTGTCTTGAGTTGTAGGAGGTTTGCTGTTGACCTCAGTATGACTTTACCTGAGATTTGAGTTTCAGACATTTTCCTCCACTTAAACAGCATTATGAGAATCTTGTAGTGGATTTGTGAGTTTTTTCCATAATAAATGACTGGGCTGGAGGTGATTTGCAGCATGTGTAGTTCTTCTTGAGCCGAAAGTATGTCTAAGTCATTTGCTGTTGCTACTCATCCCGAAGTAGCTTAGTGTAGCATATTTTCAAGATGTTTCAGTAGCCTTAGAATTACAGAGTCATCAAAGCTGGAAGAGGTCTTCAAGATCATTGAGGCCAACCACCAGCCCAGCACCACCATAATCACCCCTAAACCATATCCCCAAATGCCAGACACCTCTTATACACCTCCAGAGAGAGTGACTCCATCATCTCCCGAGCAGCTTAGTCCAATGCCAAATCAGTGTTTCAGTGGACTTCTTTTGTTTTCTAGTATCTAATCTGAACCTCCCCTGGTGCAATTTAAGGCCATTTCCTCTTGTCCTTTCTCTTGAAACATGGCGAAGAGATGACAACCTCCTTTCAGTAGAGAGCAGTAGGGCCCTCCCTGAGCTTCCTCTAGGTCAAACAGCCCCAGCTTCCTCAATTGCTCCTCATAGGACTTGTGCTCCAGACCCTTCACCATCTCCATTGCCTTTCTCTGGACACACTCCAGCACCTCAATGTCCTTTTCAAATGGAGTGGCCCATAACTGAACGCAGGATTTGAGGTGCAGTGCAAGTATAATGGGACAATCACTGCCCTAGTCATTGTGGCCATGTGTTTCTTCATACAGATCAGGATGCCTTTGGTCATCTTGGCCACCTGTGCACATGCTGGCTTATATCCAGCTAGCTGTTGCCCAGGATCCCCAAGACCATCACTGCTGAGCAGCTCTTGAGCCACCCTTCTCCCAGCCTGTAGCCCTGCCTTGTTGTGACCCAGGGGCAGGACCCAGAACTTGGCCTTACTGAACCTCATACCATGGTCCTCAGCCCATTGATTCAGTCTGTACAGATCTCTCTGTAGAGCCTTTCAGCCCTCCAGCGGATCAACAGGTTGATAATAACTTATTCCACTTAATATAGTGTCTGGTAAGAGTGGAATTACTACTCTTAATCATAGAATTATGACTGCCAGAAAACACTATAATCTAAGCCCAAGGTATTCTAATAATATGTGCTTCCAAGCAACAGTCAGTCTTTTGAGAGCAACATTCACTCTTTCTAAATGCTGATGACTAATAAAGCATGTGCTTTATTATGCTAGGAATCTGTATAAATTTTTGTGGGGTTTCAAACAGTTCACTTTTGAATTGTAGGTATTTGTAAAGCTATTTTAAATAATATTATTGATTTCCATTACATTTCTAATAATCATAAAATAATTACATATAGTACAAAACTTCAATAGGAACCAAAGCAAACTTCAGATTATTGTCTTTCAAGACACCCTGCATTAGTTATGACAGCAAAGTGTAGGTAGTATTGATCTTGAACGTTAACTGTCTTTCTGTAAAAGGCAAAAACATTTCAAAGCTGCTGAGTTCCTTCAGCATTTCTGGGAAGTCCAGATTGTTAGTGGCTGGAGTAAAAGCTCAGAATGTTTACTCTTTCCTAAAGGTCAGTCAAAAATAATTATTATAGAGAAACTAGTGCTACTGATACAAAGAAAAGGCATTTATTATTGTAGAATAGATATTATCAGCATTATTCCAGGGCTTCCTGCCTTACCAAGAATTCAGTTATGATTAAATTTTCATAATTTTGTAGTTTTAGAAAAATTCCTTAATTATGAGATGTTACGATTCTTGTGCTAAATTGTTGAATCTTCATGTTTTCTGTGAGAGGTCCTTTGCTGGAGGACTAAAACTCAAGGTTTCACACATGGGTAAATCTTAAGCATTTAAAGTGATTCCCAAAAGCCACCTTCTTATTTGGTTTTCAAATCAGTTTTTATTTTAAGTGCATTTGATAGCATCCAATTACTCTAAGCTTTGAGGCAAACTTGTCCCCTTTTTTTATTACTTTTTTGTAATATGCCATTTCCTTGTATTTTGTCTTGTTTCTTCCAAATATGCTGTGATGTAGGATTTAAGTAGTGATTTCAGTAGCTTGTAACGTGTAAACATTCATGTCAGACGTGGTTTATATAGCAAGGTGCTGAATTTCTTTTATTTCTAGTTAGTTGGGAGGTGGAATAACTGTGAAATTCTGTTATAATGACAAGTGCAGAGAAAGCTTAGATGTGCGGCCTCAAAGGTGTGGAAGAAAGGGCATTGATGTTTTTGTAAGTACAAGAGGATGGTTCCTTCTTGGGAACTGGCTGTATCAAGTAGTAATTGCATTCTTTGTCTTCACTGTGAGGTTTACGACCATCCTTGAAACAAATTTGCACAGTGTTTATTTTGTCTGTAAAATATTGGTAACCCAATGTCTATAGCAGATTGCTCATAAACTTGGATCACCCACAATCTGTTCAAAGACTGGTTTTCTTCTGCATCTTTCTGTTTCTGTTTATTTTATCTTACGCAGGGATGGAACTTAATTTTCTAACATTGGTAGCAAAAGATCTTTTAATCTAATAGGTCCATATTCAGTCCTTGTAGTTTTTGTGTGCTGCTTAAATTATTCACAGCAATATTCATGCAAAGCCTTTCACATCTGTAAATGTTTGAGCTATTGTGATTTAGCAAACACTGAATTTATCTTCCTTATTTTTCTATTTTTTCAAAGTGTGAGGAAAGCTTTAAACAAGCTAAAGTCTTGTTTAAATACAAGAATGATGAGTTATCTTCTATAGGTCACTTCAGGTCTGTGCTACCTAAGAAATTAAAAATACACTGTTTTGATGTCTTTAAAACCTATAAGGGTTTGGGGTTTTTTTTGCAAGTATGTGTTGCTAAATGCCTTGGACATATATCACTTCAAATTATAGGCTGCTAACTTGAATTCATCCTGCTCACTTCCTTACAGTGAGATCGCGTTTTATTAATATGTATTGTATTTGTGACATCTTCTGTTAGACCTGATGACCTAATTGAAAAAAAACTATCCCCTACTTTAATGAAAAATGTGATCTATACTGCAAGCCTATGTTTCCTGTACTTTTGACTGTCACTGGTACAGATCACTGATGTTTGAAATTCTCAAGTAACCCTAATTTTCCCAAAGCATCAGAGACTCTCTTGCCGTGAGTGACATTAGGTAACTAAGTTACCTGTGTACTATTTAAAATAATTTACACGAAGAGAGTGAAAAGAAATTAAACTACCAGCAACAACAGCTTTAATAATTTTCTTCCTTTTTCTTGTTTTTGGGTTTTATCTTGTGTGCTTTAAATCTCATATTTTTAGACTCCTGCCTTGGCATAAAGTAATGGTTGGTAGGAACTTGGTGAAACTTGTTCTCATCATCACAGGAGTCTTCTTCTCATAAATTAGAAATTAAGCTGGATCTCTGTTATTTTGGAATAGCATTAATAGTTTCTGACATTGTGTGTGCTATGTATTTTAAATCACCTATTATTGTATAAATATACTGAAAGAGCTTCTGAGAATTTATTTCATGTGACATTCAATCAATACATGACTCAAGTGCCCATCAGCCTGTTCTCTGATCACTCACCTGAGGAGTAGAGTATTAAATTCTTCAGCTAACTTGAGTAAGAATGTTTAAAGAATATCTCTGAAAGCTTAACACTGGGTTTGATTTTTGTTTGTTTTCTTAGTTTTATCACTGACTGTAAGCTTAATAAAAGCATTTTAACTTTTTATTTTATTTAATAAAAAGTTAAAATAAAGTCCCATTTACCAGGGACTATCCAGATTACTAAAGCAAAGACTGAACATAAATATTTGCTGCATTGAGTCTTTTCATGGTTGTCTCAACATAGATGAACTTTGTAGGATCACAATCCAGATTTTCCAAGTATTGTAGTAATGGAAGATGTTTAATATATTCTGTCTTTTTTGTAAGCAAACATTTTGTTCATTCCTCATAAGTCATTGTTATGTGTAGTTGAACATAAATTGTAATGTTCTAATATAGAAATTAGTGTGTAGATAATTGTATGAGATGTACAGTAAAGAGTGCAAATATTATGGTAAGTGTAAAGGTTTAAATTAGCAAGAGAAAATCAACAAACTTTATGTGAATCCTAAGTTAATGTGTTACTAAAACTTCTAGTTCACACATTCCTAATTCTGTGTATGCCATGCATGATGTGTACAAGCTACTTAAGGCATTTTTCAAACTTTGAAGGTTGTGTGGTTTGGGTATTTTAACTCAATGCAAGGGATTGCTGAGGGGATAAATGTAGTATTCCCTGACTTGATTAATAACTTCTGCTATTATTACAGAGTGTATGAAAATTTGTGTTTGTTATAAACACCATTATAATTATTTTCCTGTATTATCATCAGTATCAGCATTTTCTTTTCCTGTATCCAGCTCAAACATCATAAATCTCTGTCCTCTAGGGTCTAAGTCTTTCCCTTTCAGACCCATATCATGACGGAAGTTTTGAACTCCACTTGTTCAGTCCACAAACTGGTCTAATTTTGCAAATGTGGACAGGAAAATATTTCATTATGGAACGATATACAGGGAGGAGGGGGAGGAAAAAAGTGAGGCTCTGTAGAAAACTTGGGCAGTTTTGGCTGAACGTAGGCTGAAGTGAGCTACAAATCACACCCAAAAGAGCCTTGCATAGCAAAGAAGGTTTTGCACAATCAAATTTGTAGATAGGTTAGTATTTGGGCCTACAATGAAAAAGTACCTATCGTGTCAGTGCTGAAATAGCTGCTTCATGATTGAATTTTTAATGTGTAAGGCCTCTGTTTTAAATCCCTTTGTTATATGCCAAGATTTATTCCTATTTCACTTCTTTTTTTCTTATTCGGATCCTTTTTTCCTGAAGTGAATTCCTCATGCATAAGGCATAATATGTTAGTAAAGGTTGTGCCTCAAGTCATTAGACTCACAAGTTTTCATCAATGCACATCAGTAATTTGGAAAACCAATCTAAACTGTCATATAGGGAAACAGATTCTATGTTCATTAAGCTTAGTCCAGTTCAAACTTGGAATACTACTTTTATTTGTTTACTTGTTTTTCCCAACATGAGAAATGCAAAATTCAAATTCATATTGATATTTAGAATTCTTCATGGACCAATGTTCAGAAATAATAACCACTGGAATTTTTATTAGTTAAAACTAGTTAGTTTTAAATCTGCTAGACTTGGTATGATCTTATATTCAGCCTTCACAGCCAGCCAGGGTCAAATAGATTTCAGCGCTCCAGGCATCCCTAGACTCATAAAAACATGAGTGCATGGCTGACTTTATCCTGATTTTACTGCCTGATCATGTGCTACTGCTCTCTGGGTTCTGTTTTCCAACTACCCAGGTAGGGGCTGCAGAGGACTGGTTCAAAATAAGGAAGAGGGAGGAGGGTAGACCAGAATTGGAGTAGTCCTGCATACAATTTGACTTTCAGCAAGCTGAGTATCAGTGAGCCACAAATGCTGATATAACATGGTAATTACTCTACTAAGGCTAAATTGGCCAGAAGAACTTACTGGTTTTTCAAGTCTAATAGTGCCTAATGACAAAAAGTCATTTTTCTACTTAATTGCCTTGTACTACATTAGATGCATCCATGGGAACTTTGTCAGAGTTAAAGCTGCTGGATCAGATTGTTAATTTGTGCAGATATTGCGACAATTTTGCTTAAAGTACACTTACTTCTTGCAGTACCCTTACTTCTGCCCAAAGAGTCTCTTCAATGTGTACATGTAATTTTAGTTTAACAGTAAGCCTTGTTAAAGCAGAGCTAAAATGTTTAGTCCTGCGCTTTAAATATCAGAGAGTATAAAAACTTCCTTTCTGTGGTGGCGTATGAAATGCAGCTATGTACTATTTGTTGAAATTATTCTAAAAACTTACTGAATAGTTTTTGGTCACCACAACTTGGTTATGGTCAGCCAGAGAAAAAGGAAATATTTCTGTTAATTTTCTACCTCTTTTCCCCCTGTTTTTGCCACTGAATAAGTGCCAGCAAAATACGCTTTACTGGCTGGTATCTTAACAATCTGTAAACAGATCCAGAGAAAGATTCCCACGGTGTCAGTCAGAGTGATAATAATCTCAATAACACATGCAGCTAGTTTGGAAGCTGATGATAAATTCTGAATGTCATGAGTCATGAAGTGATAATTATCACTTCTAATGAAGAGAATCTTCTAAGATTTTGCTTGGGATGTGCAGATTAACATTCTTCTTTCAAGATCTGTGAATCGTGCATCTGTGATCATGGATCACTTATCTTTTTGTATTTTTTGCCAGCAATGAACTGCTTCCATATTATTAGTATTACTGGATTGTACCATCCAGTGACACTTGCAAAACTTGAAAAATTGCAAAGCCTTTTCTGAACATTGCTGAACATTTCTGACTGTAATATGTCCTCACGGTCTTCATCTGAAGCTGTGGGTGTGCACACTTTATTTCTACTTGTTACCTACAAAGCAGTTAAAAAACCTGCAAAATGTTTGCGTGTGAAGGAACATGAGATTGTTAGTAATTACCAATGACCAAAATGTTTTGTTTGTAAAGGAAGTTAATTCTAAAGCACAGATTATTCAGAATGTCATCATGCAATCAAATTAATAGCAATACTCAAACTTCTGAGTTTGCTCACCACTTTCCTCCTTGTCTGAGTTACTGTGCTTTTGTTAGTCAGTACTCATGCACTGGTTTTAAGCCACTGTACAGTGATAAATAATGCTCACTAATTATATACCATTCCATTTTTCAGGTAGCTTTTACAAATGAACTTGATGAAGAAAAGTAGCAGGAAGTGAGATTAGAATATTTTTACCTCTTCCACTTTTTTTGTTATTAATAAGAGTTTTAGAAGTATTTAAATACTTAACTCTCATTGTTACCAAGGACTGCTCAATGCTTGAAGAGCTTCAGGATTCTGGCCATTACTTAACAATTAGTTTATCTGATGTGGTTATTGCTTCTTAAAGGATCTTCTGCATTTAGTTTAGCCATATTTTTTAATGAGGACTTACAAATGTAAGCAATGAAACTTTTCTAAAAACACCTGACTAATTCCTCTCACTTCAGATAAAGAGCCAGAGAGATCTTCAGAGATTAAATAAATGGCAGCTCTTTTCCTAGTGCTCTGCAACATGTGGCTGAGCTGGGAAAATTTTACATTATGTAGAAAAATTTTCCGCCTAATGTGTGCAATTCATAGCTGTCTGAAGGTTTTAATGTGAGGAATTGTTGCTAAAGCGTATCTTCATAACTTATCCTTGCACAGATGAATTGTGCAAAGTAAAAAGAGCATGAATCTTTCAGTGAGGTCTTTTTGAAAGCAGTCTTTGCAGTTTTCCCTCAGCAGGAACATTTATGGGATCTCGATTATACTCGGGGAGAAATTTTTCAGTTCTAAAAGGCAGTAATTGAATTGCTGCCACAGGGCATACCATTCCATGCTTCCTGTGAGCGTTGATCTGTGGTAACAGCAGACACAGTTTTCCAGCTGTACATTGTCCTGCAGGAAGGTTAGATTCAAGAGCAGGTGTTCCTGTGACAATTACTGGGGAAAATGCAGCAACCAGGTAGAAGGCAAGTCATTTAAATGACATGAAAACTGAGGAAACATAAATCAGTGATATAGGGAAAAAATAAAATTTAAAAAAAACCCAAAGCCTAGACACATGTATTTATGATTGGTGATATGCTGTGTTGTTTTAAACTGGGATGTATAACAGAAAGAAAACAAATAAACAAGTTATTCTTTATAAAGAATTTTCATGACTGATGACAGAAAAATCTGAGAGAAATGATACTGTGAATCAGATGAGTATTTGTGCCTTGCTATATTAGCTGAAGTTTTCCAGTGCATGGTAACCATTTTTAAAACTACATATATCCACCTTGGGTTTGTTTTCAGAAGAACATCAGAATGTTCATAAAAATTAATTGGGTGTTTGAAAGTGCATGTGGCAGTACTATGAAATATTGAAAGGTAAAAAAGTTTCTGGAGAGTCTTTTTAGTTTAGGCACTTTAGTAAGTCTTACATGACATGAAATACATGATGTTATTCCAGTGCTGAATAACTAAGTGTTTCACAAAGTTATCAATAGTAACCCTAAGGCAATCACCTTTTCATTCAGAAATATGAAAAGGAAATTAATTTTAACTTATGATAATGAAAAATAACACATTTTGTCTTTTTGCCTAAAACAGTGCCCACAGTCTAATATTTTTCTTTAACTTCATGTAAACATATCTATAATGACAATAATGTAGAATGTATGGCAATGTATGAATACATATTTAACTGACTTCAAAATCCCTCTCCATTTTTTTTGCAATCAATCCATTTTTGCTCAGGAAGAGAGACTACGAAGAAATGTGAAACCTATAGAAAAAAAAAAAACAAGACTAAATTAATCAGAAGCATACAATAGATTCAGTGTTCCAGTTATTCTCGACAGATATGTTCAAAATATAGGTGAAGTTTGCAAAAGCAAATTTGGCTTCACTGAAACAAGAAAAGAAAATTTCTGTAGCCTAACAATTAATTTGGTGGAAACTCCAAAGTGAACAGAAATACTTAGAAAAACTCAGTCTTGGTATTAAATTGGTTCCTACCAAATAAATAGCACTAAGTTGGAGTTGAAGTATTTGTTCTCTGCTTTAGCCACCAGAGATGGTAATTTGTTCACTTTTGTTGTCTAACCAGTCACCAAAGTGAGACAGGAGCTTCACAGAGAGCGAGTTTCCCATCTGCTGTCAGCTCCCATCCTCATGTGTATGCACACACAGGTAGAATGTCTGTATTGCTACCTGGGGGCACTACCTTAAAGACTTTGTGCTGCCCTTTGCAGTCCTTAGGCTGCACTGGCTCATTGCAGGCAGAAATTTCCCTGCTTCGCCAGCAGTTCTTAAAGCACCTCTTGAGAGTGACCTTGAGCCCTTCACACGCCCCAGAAATGAGATCCTGGAAAAGTGAGATGAGACAGGGACTCAGCTGGGGTCCCACAGTACCTGGTGAGCAGCAGCTGTCAGAGAGGTTGTACCTGGCTAGCTGAGGTTTAGTGAAGCTCGTCTGAGCTATCAAATGTGAAGATGGCTTTATATTTTTATATCTACCTCCTGTTCTTTTGTATATGCTGAAGTTTTCCCTGTATAGTTCACAAATTATCTGTGTTATATGGAAATCCTTTTCGGAAGATCTTGGCTTAAAACGAAGTGCATTTTCATAAACTTGATAAATGTATAAAGCAATTGCTTTTCTGTGTAAAGCTTCCTCAGTCTTGTGGCAGATACTGAATCTTACATTAACAAGCCCCAAGTCCCATGGTAAACTGTTGTCTGATGAAACAGATAGCTCTGGTGTTTGGAGGCTGCAAAGGGCCTTAAAAGTAAAAACAATATTGACATTGACGAATAGATGAAATACTGGCCTTGCTGACTTAGTTGCTTTCAAGGTATTCTGCAGAGTTTTGCTGGAGTAGTTGCTAAACGAAACACACAGTGGGGTTATTGAAACAAGATATTATGAGAAGTTTCTAGGACGTATTCAAAGGAAACTGAAGTATTTTTGATGTTCTCAGATTCTGAGAGATCCTTCCAAAAGCATGGTGTAAGTGTGCTGTTATATATACAATTTATATACAATTTTGGTAAACAAATGAATACACATTTGTATCCAAGAACTAAAATGTACTGTTGATCTAATGCTTTAATTGCCTAATCAAGACATCACAGTCAGTTAACTTAGTGCAATTTAATTTGTATTTACACTTATGTAAATTATCCAATTATTCCTTGTTGTTATTAAGGATGCTACTGAAGAGTTTTAAGCTGGCATCTTATTATCTACCCTTTTCTCTGGTGATGTGTTCACCCTCCTTATGTGTTGCTCCACAGAGTTGCATTTTTGCCATCAGGAGTATGAAGTAGGGGATGAGGGTTTTTTAGGGTCTGATTTGTTAGGGTCTTTAATCCTTCCCTGTAGACGCTATGATTTCCTTTTGGGGAAAGAACCATGCAGCTACACACAGCTAAACAAAATACAACAGAAATAAAATCAGATAGTGTAACTAAAGCTTAGAAACACAGAATAAGTAGCAGCCAATTTCCACCAGTAATTGTGGTATTAGAGCTAGGGCAAGCTGGACAATAGTCATCAGCTCTTTTAGCAAGTTGCAGGTATGGTCTGTGTTCCTTACGTGTTTTACAGACACAGCAAATCAAGATAGAATAAGTTAAAGACATAGCACAAGTCCCATGTCCTGATGTATTTAATTTTTTTTCTTATAAAAACTGAGTTTTTTATAAAAAAGCACCAAAGCACTATTGCTAGTGCTTGGCCAGGCCACACTAAGCGGTCCACAGAACTCCAACATAAATGTGTCCTTCGATCCTTAATTCCCTTGGAACTGAAATTTTCACTTGTGTAAAACTCTTGCTTTAAAAAAGTTGTCTGGTAATGTTAATAAATGAAGCACATCACCTTCATACCAAGGGAAATTTCCTGTTAAGGGAGTCTCTTGTCCTAGAGAGAATTCCCTTGTGGCAACCGGAACTTGTGTCAGTGAAAGAAAGCAGGTAGCATGTTGTATCCTTCTTTTGAACATCTCCAGCTGTTCTTTTGGAAATTGGGTTCCTTTGTCTGAGTTCTAAGTATTTCCCTTTTGGCTCCAAGCTGCAAAGTGAACCAAATTACAGGATGTACTGCTAAAATACAGTGTGCTCTTTACAGCAGAACTAAAAGCCCAGCCCTACAGCAGAATGATAGTCTGGTATGAGTAGAAGTCATATCCATATCAGGATATTGGTAGCTATTTTTATTTTACCTTTTACATATGTGGTATATGCTGTTTTGGGTTTTATAGTGCTCTGGTATTCAGCTTTGCCCACTGTAAGTTTTATTAACTCCTCTGTTATTTTTCTGTTGCTGTTACTTCCTTTCAGCTGCTTCCAAGAAAATATGAACACAGAAACATTACTCAGGATACACAGAAAGAATTCAGAGCGCCAGCTCTCAGGTGGCTTTAAAATTAAGCTAAACATATTTCTTGTTGTTTTAGTGCTGTCACAGTTTGCATTCCAGAATCTGATAAGCATCTACCACTCCAGATGATGATAAATAGATCTAGGAATGTTGTAGGTAATTAGAAAATTTAGTCAAATTCCAATTTTTTTCAATTTTTCAATAATTTCTAAAAGCATCACTACATGAGAACAGTTACAAAACTGGTACATGGGTCAATGGTGGCTTTTTCTCTGTTTGCTTGTCTGTGCTTTTGCCTGTACCTATTCCATTTGTTTCCTAATTCCTAATTGTTCTACTTGGGCCTAAGCTATGCCCTCACAAGCAGCAGGGAAAAAAAATAAATTAAACAAACCTTAGGTAATAAGTTATAAAAATTTAAACAAAACCTGAAAAAAAAAGAGAGATGTGGTTGCAATATTTCCATGGGAAAAACCAACCAACTCCACAGATCAAACTACAGCTAAATGCAAAAATACTTGTGTTTTTCCCAGGAAAGCCCTTGCTGGAGCTGCCATGGAGATGAGTAAGTTGATTTTTGGAAAGATACTGCTGCTTGTGTAATTCTGAGTAGCTGGAGGAGGTTATCTGTAGGTAGCACAGTACATCTCTTGAAATGTGACTCACACAATGAAACGTTTTTCCAAGGAGAATATTTTCTGCCCTGATTTATTTTTGCATTGCACTTAGCTTGCTTACAACAGTAAATCTTCACATGGCTGGTTTTCAACTGTGCAGAGGACACATAGATTTAAAAAAAAAAAGTTTGCAGGGAATGGCAGTAACTTTCCTGCTCCTTTTGTTACACTTTTTTTTTAAAAAACAAACCCCTGGTCTGCTGAAGGTGGGAAAGCTCACGCCAGCACAAAACTGGGGAGAAGTGTAAGTAACACAGTGTGTGAACCACACTTCCAGTTCATTGAAAAGGTGGTGATGAGGGGAAGATTCATATAGTTCTGGTCAGCACCAGTGGAACTTCTTGAATCAGTCAAGATAATGACAGTCTACTGAATACTCAGGAAAAAGTGCTTTAAAATTAAAATTATACAATCTTCTGGTTTTGTTTTCTTATTTAGATATTCCTTAAATTCAGGCATTTCTATTGTAGATTTAAAGGATATTTTTTTATATGTCAAGGAAATATGAAGTATGAAGATTATATGCTCTATTAAACCCATAACCTGCAGGTTTTTTTAACACTAATAAAGGTGTGGCAATTGTGTTCAGAATTACAGCATTTTGTCCATCTTTAAGGGTCAGTAAAATGCTGTAAAGAAGATATAACCATTACAGCTTTGAAGTAGCTTTACACTTTCTAAGAGCAAAAAATGATCATGGCAATGATTTATTTCTCACTTGATACTGGCTAGTCCATTAAGTCTTTACTTATGAAAGACATGAATCACTAGGAGAACACTGTGTTTATCCAAGTAAAATGTATAGCCAGATGTACCAAGCCTTGTGTTTGAATCTGGATTCATGTGGCTGTCCATAGGAAGATTAAACAAGCCTAAAGCTCTGTTTTCCAGAGAGATTAGGAACAATCTGTGCCATCCTTATTCCTTGTACCCACAGGTTACTGTATTGCCATAAACTTTGTTGCCATGTAAAGTAAAAAATACTGTGCTATATCCTGTCTTTTGATGCTGCAAAACAGGCAGCTGTTTGGGTGAGGGAAAGTGGTGAAGGAGTGTTCCAAATGAGACGTACAGAAATGTATGGGTGTAGTCTAGGCCTAATCCCTTTGTCATTGTATGAAAAATGCCTGGAGCTTGGATCTACTAGTTAATATTCAATATAATATTTATTTATTTAATGAGGTAACCTGTAGGTCTTAGATGTTCATTTAATATTCAGTATGTCTTTCTCTTTCTTACCCTTAATGAGGCAACCTGCCAGACTAAAGAGAATGTGAAGAGCATTAGTGATCCTGCAGAAGAGTTGTGACAACTGAGAGAGATAGGAAAAGACAGGTTGGTTCAATGTTTAAAACAAAGGGAGAAAAACATAACAAAGAAATGAAAGAATTCGATGTCTCCCTTTCTGAAGCTTGATTTGTGTAGCAGCTCATTTATTTACTCTTTTTCTTGTTTTAAATAAAAAGTGAAAAGTGGATCCTATATCTATGATAAAACACGGTGTTCTTGTTTGATTAATAGCTCACATTGATGTTAGAAGATGCCTAATTATGCATCAGTGTTTGCCTCATTATGTAGAGGAACATCATCATAGCAGATAGTCTGTGAACAGAGAATGGTTTCCTTTTTGATAATTAATTCTCATGCTTCAAAGTATGCAACCAAAACAACTCTTTCACTGTAAGATTTCAATAGACCTAATTTTGGAAGCAAACTGTTTGTTGCAAATAATGAAATGGCGTAAACAAGGTACCTGACCTAATCTAAAAAACATTACTTAAATTGATTGCTTTTCTTTGCCAGTATGTTGTCAGAGAATTTCCATGAACTGCAGCTTTCTGAAAACCTCTTCAGCAGTAATAACTCCATCTCCTTTCACTGTGCTCCTTGACATAGCAGTGAGTGCAAAGGTTATGCAACTAACAGGGCTAATTTCTGCAGTTAAATGATTGAAACAGTTTTGAGAACTACAGTTCTAGCTTAGTAAAAGCCAGAAACTTTTTCGTTTCAAAGTATCAGAAGAAGGGTTGTATTTCCACTCTGGACAAAATTGAAAAAGGGAAAACTCTTGAAATAACAGATAAGAAAAGAAAATGTTTGGATGATGAAATGCAATTTAGAGAAGGAACTGGATACTTGCTTCATCAATAAATGTTCCTGGATCTTATAAAGGCCTGCATTCCACCTGTAAAAAAAAAAAAAAAAAAAAAAAAGTCAAGTATTGCCAGGTGCTTTGTTATAGGAAATAGAATTCAGGAGAATGGAGGATAATTAGGAGTCTGTGGCTCCATGCTGCTAGCATTTGGACTGTTAGGAATTTGAGGCCCCTTTCAGTAGGTCAGAGAAACCTCATTGAGTATCTACATGTTTTATCCTGTTGCACTATGCAGAGCATAGGTAAATTCATCACTCCACAGGAAAGATTTGGTACCTCAGAACTCCAGTTCCTCTGTCAGAGAGGGCATTTTTAAAAAGAAAAATATCGATACAAAGGTTGTATCAAAGGAAGACAACTTTATTATATTCTTAATATAATATCAAATTTCAAAGACAATAAATAAGATATTGCCCATGATCTATTTCGTGTTTTGAAATCTGAGTTTCAAAGTGTATTTCAAGGGCTTCTCTTACTTACATCAAAAATTGTGTGCACTCAGGAAAAAAACTTCACTGAATTCTTGAGGAAAAGCGCTCACTTCAAGCTCTGTTTAGAACCTGACCAACCTGTGATGGTTAGCACATAGAATGGAAGAGCACTGCAGAAGTACAGCGCTTTCAGTTAGTCAGGAGGTTGTTCAGAGATTCTGTGAGTGGACTGCCATATTCCAATACCTTCAGGTTAGTCAAGCCTAAGGTTTGCAACACATTAGAATGTCAGTAGAATTACTCTGGGAAATAAGTGTTCCATGTAGGGAACTGTACCAGAATCTTATGCCACTTAAAAAGTAATTACATGTGTTCTGTGACTCCTATTTCCAGTCCTCCCAAGGACCAGTGTGACCACACTCTGCAAATATAAGTTCAATACCAACCTCACAGTGGTGTTTTACCAGTTCTCCAGTACAAACTGTCCTTGGCATTTGAGAAGTTAAAAAGAGTGTAATGTGAGAAAACTGCTCTCTGGAGACAACACCTATTGCAAAAGTTAGTGATTTATTTTGGAGGAAGAACTAAAAGTATGTCAAAGATAGTTTTAGGCAAAACAGAGAAAATGTCAGTCTAAATACAGGTCTCAAAATCTGCAAGGCTGTCTGCAGTGTTAAAATTACATTACAAAAGTGCTGCTTGACAGGTCATCATTTACGATTTTTAAGAATCAATATTTTCAGGATGCAAAATTGTGACTATGAAAGAAAGAGGATAGCATGTATGAGTAATATATTGATCTCAAGGAAAGTTTTTCTTTCATGAATTCACTTCCAAATAACCTTCTAATTGGTCTTGCAACCTGGAAGAAACCTCACAATATACTTCCCTTGGGGACAAGTTACTGTATAAATACCTCTGTAGTAAAACAGGCCTGTTAAAAATAATCAAATTTTAATGCAGCAAGGTCACTTTTTTGACAGGTCTGTGCTACGTAATTGTGTTCAGAGAATGACCTATATGAAGAAATTCTTCCCAGTTTGGTTGAAGTTTATTCCATCAGCCATGCTGCTCTTGTGGTAAAGCAATTCCGGGGAGCAAAATGTTCTGCAAATGAAGGAACCTGCTATCAGCTGTAGGAAGGACATGCTACCATAGTATAATGCCATTGAAAGTTTCAAGAACTACCTCATAGACCTGGCAGTTGGAATAAATCCGTTAGAAAATCTTTCATTGTTTCCTTATAAGGAGGGAAAACTTGGAGCTGTGTCAGTACTACCAACCAGCTATCAAACCAGCCCTAGATGCTTATGAGGTGGTTTGATGTACTGTGCTACATTATTGCAACCTAAAAATGAAGTGTTTCACTCTTTTTCCTGTTCCAAAACCTAGAATGAAAAAGCATCTTAAGAATTTAATGATGCTTCTGTGACATCTGTGTTAGCAGTCACCATACCTCATATCTAGGTGTTCAATTACCTGAACACTCATCTTGTTGACAAAGGCACTTCTCTGCTGGTGACAGAATGACTGGTAAGTCACAATTATCTGGGCTCAGGGAAGTGGAACAAAGAAGTACCAGGATCTCTGCATGCCTCTATTGAATGTCTCTACAGTTGGGGAAGTCTCAGCAAATCCAGCTTGCCTCTCAGATTCTGCAGTCCCCGTCACTCCTTTCATGACTGTATGAAAGCCCATGCGCAACAAAACAGATTTGCTCAGAGTTTACCTTAAGTCTATCGTGAATGAAATCAATCTGTATTCATCTGCTCTGTTCAGCCTCTTGCTCTTAGTAATGCTGACCTTTCCCTGTTGAAAGAATGTGCATTTACTATGGAGTTTGGAGATTCTTTCAACTTTAACAGGCTGTAGTTGAAATTGAGCATCAAAATGAGGGTGCTGTCTGGGAGTTCATAGTCATTGAAGTGCAAGGAATGAACAGAATGATTGCACATTCAGGATACTCTCCACAGCCTTGTAGATATCATGCAAGGACTTTGAGTCATTATTAACATCAGAAAAAGAAACTGCATTTTAGCTTGACTCATTATTAATATTAGAAAAAAACAGAATGCATTTTAGCCTGACTTAAGCCAGTTAACTCAAACATCACAGCCAAAACAAGCTTGCAAGTGTTTGGCACAAGTGTCTCTAAGCAGTGCTACTTCCAGATCAGCAATAAATACATGGTGATCTCAAGTGATCGCAGTCTTAGGTGTGCAAAACTGTTTGGAAAGAATGGGTTATCTAGGGCTAAAATAAGATGGCTCTTAGCCAATTGCTATCTATTAAGTAGATATTAATTTTTCTCTTATTTATCAGCCTGTATCAGAACTTACTATACCAAGTAGTTTTCATACTGCCTGTCTGCTTCTGGAGCTTCTTGCTGTCTGGAATGGCTATGGATAAGTTGATAAAATCTGTTTGGCAGAAAACTTCCCCATCCTTCCTGCAGATTTCCTTAGGCAGGACTAATTGTCAGAATAGCTTAGGTAGATACTGAGGTCAATGTTAGTGATTGATAACCGGCATGATGAGACAGTGTGCCCTCAGCAAATAGGTGTATGATACAAAAACAGAGACAGGAATTGACACATTACATAATATAGGAAGCTCAAAGACTGTGCAAAAGAAATCTCATGAAGTTCAACAAGGAGTGATAGATTCTGCACCCAGGTGAATAACTCCATGTAGCACAAAGATGCAAACTGGCTAGCTGCTGTGATGTAAGGACCTGCAAAGATCATCGTGGGTACCAATTGAATAGGAGAAAGTGTTCACCTTGTATCAGCAGGAAGGCAAACTGGATTGGGCTGTGCTAGGATGAGAGTAATCAGATAAAATTAAATTATGATTTTTACAACGTTGGTTCTGCATCCAGTTTTGGGCTCTGCAGTTCAAGAAGGACTACAGCTGGAGTCAGCTTAGCTGAGGACTGACAGGACTGTCATGGGCCAAAAGTATGTGACCTTTGAGAAGAGGCTGACAAACCTGGGCTTGTTTAGTCTGGCAAAGCAGTAGCTAAATGCTGATCTAACATCTGCCCACAGTAACTTGAACAGGAATTGCAGAGATGACAAAACTCAATTCCTCCTGATGCTGACAGATGGTATGGGCAGGATGCAGCTTGGAAGATTCAGTTTGGACTTTACAAAAGACTCATTCACAAGAACAAGAGTGCAGCAGTGGATTAGTTTACCCGGAATTGTAACCAGGGGACTTGTCCTTCTTGTAGACTTTGACTTGGCTATGAAAAGTGGCTGTGTAACCCTTCTGTGTTTAACCTGCACTTCCAATCAACCTTCTGCAAATAAGAAACTTAAAGGGAAACTAGAAGAAAGGAATATGATGTACTGAAATTCATAGGCTTGCCTTGTATTCTCTATTCAGACTGATTTGTTTTTATGGTAACGGACATACAGGCAGTGAAAGTAAAAAGAATGGCAATGCACTGGAGAGGGATATTTTGTCAACTGCAGAAGAAAACAAGGAATAACTGAATAACCATAGGTCACTCAGCTTCCTTTGTGTATTTTCTGTCAAGCTTGAGTCAGTCATCAAAAGATTAAGCTGTTCTGGGAAAAAGGTATGTTCAAGGCTACAGGAAACAAAAGGAGGATATCCTTGCTAATTTTACTTGGGAAGATAATCCCATCTTGCAGAAAGGAACATAATAAGGTGATGGAATTCTTCTCACTATGAGAGCCATGGAGGGTGCATAAGTTTACTTACAGGTCTGTCTGTGCATATTGGCACAAAGCTCTTTGTGAGTAAAAGCCAGAGAGTAAAAAAGAGAAAAATCTTCTTGAGCTGGCCTCAAAGAAGCTGGCCTTGTGGATGTTGCAAGACAAAGCAGCCATTTTACTGCTTTAATTTTCACCAGGAGAAATATTGGTTTATGTATTGTTTTACTGATCTAAGGCACAGACTACTATAAATTTGGCCACATTACTTCCTCCCATATTTCTGTACTGAGCTAACAGGAGAGGCCAATACACTTTTACTTTATACTGTTACTGTAAGGGTTTTTTTGGACTATTTTCATATGGTGCATGTTGGGAATTCCAGAGCATGGAATTACATACCTTTCAGTCAATTCAGGTTAGAAATAAACATATTTAGTTAAAATTGCGTATCCAGGCATTTAGCAGACTCTGTTGCTGGTCTTCATTATTTGATAATTTGCTGGTCAGTGATCCTTAACAGAAATTGTTAAGTAGTACTTTTCAGCAGAAATTTGAGGTGCTGCATATGTGGAGAAGGGTTCTGTTACAGGCAAAGACTTGGGGTGGACTTGCCGGGCTGGACTGAAGTGAGGCTTAACAAATTGCTTTATTTTCTTTGTATTTTCCTTCCTTTTACATGGTCCATACTGCAGTCAAGCACATCCTGAAGACCATCTTTGGCTTTCACATAATCTTTTAAGTCTCCCTGACTCATTCTCAATAACCCTGGAGGAACATTTCTTATCACACAGCAACATGGGTACTAATGTGATAATGAAATGCTTTCTGTATGCATCCCAACATAAGAGGAGAATTTCAGTTCTGCTTTTTACTACTACATGATTTTTTTTCCTGACAAAGACACAGCCCTGGTTTCCAATTTATTTCTGGGCACCAAATTAAGTAAATAGGTGCACAGGTAGTCTGCTTGAGTAGATCTTTAATTATTATGACTAAGCAATTGCATCTCTGCTATTATTTTAGAAAAACTTCACCAGACTTTAAATGAAGACAGAGGAGGCCCGTGCAGAACAATTACAATGGAGAATTTGTTTACAGGCTGCCACTAAAAGAGACATAATGCTTCCCTTTATCATCACTTGTCAGAGCAGTGACAGCCTGTAAACAGCCTGTCCATGCATTATTCTTTATTTGTCACTGCTTGTGCCAGCTCTTGCCCTAGCAGGTGCCTGGCATGTGTCAAAGTTATGATTCAGGGATTCATTTGATCAGCACTGGAAAGAAAAGTATGATGTATTTTCTTTTCAATTACAAATTAGATATTTGCTCCCATATGTAATGGAAGGGGGCCTTAGCTTCTTTATATGCAAAAAGTACCATTTATAGCTTACTGTAGAATTTAAGTACTGGCTTCTTTCTCATGCCCAATTCTGAAAGTGGAATTTATGTAATACTACAGGATATAAATTAAACCATCCTGCCTCCCTGTTCTATTGTCATGGCAAATCTGTTCAAACAGTTTCCTTTGTTAATGAGTGGGCAGAATGTGCTGTCCTCTGGACATTTAAATGTCTTTTTATTACAGGTTGCTTTCTATTTTACACACTGCATTATAATTTCTTTAAAATAATTTCTCTAGAATTAGTTTTGTGCTAACATTAATACATGCATGTTTACTTGTCTACTTGAGTTTGCTTAGTTGTAAATGTATATGTGTAACATACAGGGTTTGTATGTGAGGTGCTTCTTCTGCAGATAGTATTAGCAATAAAATAGTTGGGATCTGTGAAAAAATGCAGTTGTACTATAGGAAATAAAATATTTGGTGCTCTCATCTGTAAGGGAAATTTATGGAGTTCTGTGAAAAGGGGGAGTTTATTCTAGTAGGTCTGGCAAAAGACAAGATTTTAAAAATCTAAATTTGTTAGTAATCACAAACACTGGCATTATTTTTTAATCAAAAATATGGTTCAAGTGGTTCAAAATGAAATGTATGTTTATATTAATAGTAGAAAATACTACAGTTTTCTTTAAAGCTACTACTGTTCTACTGTCTCTGGCTGTTACTCTTGTGTTTATTTTTGCTTTTAGAGATTAATAAAATTTGAAACAGACAGTGCCTCAAGACATTGTAGGGCAAATCAGAGTATGAGATCACTTTTGTAATGATTTAAGTTTAAAAAATCGTTAGTTATGGATCCAAAATGGAATTTGTTTCCTTCACCTTAAGATATTTTCATTTTCACAACCATATTGGAGTTGGTAATTGAACTCAGATATTTTGTGATGTTTTTATAGTTATTTTAGTTATTGAGAATTTTTTCCCAAATAAATTCCCAAACTAGCTTCCTTGCTGTATTTCAAAACTAAAGATACAGTAGGTATTCTTGCGGGCCTCTATTTGACCATGTCATGACATACTGCTAGGATATTACTAACATGTAGGTTTGTAAAATGTAGATCCCTTACGTCTCTCTAGTAATCCATATACTTTGGATTGTATGTAGACCTGGTCTTTTAATGTCACTTGTCTAACTAAGCTCTATAAAATTCACAAGTCATTACTTTTGTTTTCTTCATTACTACTTCCAGAGATGTCTAAATGAGGATGCATTTAGAATTCTGTGTAAACAAGATGTGCAAATTTTATTTGTGTGTTTCCTTTTTTTTCAACTTGTTCCTTAGCAACAAGGAGAAAATAATAAAATCATTTGGTCATGGGACTAATCAAATAGATGAAAATAATTTTGGAATATGTAATTCTGGCATCAAAAGATGTGCTGGATGTTTTAATGCAGTTCTTCACAAATCAGGTGACACGCTGTCTAAAATCCATGAAGAGCTATCTGAGAGTGAGGGAGGAAGGTGGTACAGAGCTTTTGTTTGTTCCACAGAGTTTCAGCCAAAGGAAAAAAAAATGAAAATTTGAGAGACCTTTTTCCTGAGTTTGCAAGGAATCTAAAGCAATGAAAGAACAGTATGAACGACAATCGATTTAATAGATTTCAAGCTCCAATACAACTGATGACAATCAAATCATATTATTCAACTCTATTGTTATTTAGCAATTGATATAAGAATGGAAAAGAATGTATCATAATTTGATAGTTTACATCATCTGTCCCTGAAGTGTTTTCCTGAGAAGATAGGCACTCAGCCTTCAGAATTTGCTCACTGAAAGATGTGGAAGGAATTAAATCAATTCCTTTGTATGAGACTGAATTTCAGTGAATTAATTTGGCTCAAGAGAAGTGATAACGATCAGAATGCATGAAAAGGGTGTGTTTGCATGAGTTCATTGAAGCAGCAGTGGTGGCCTTATTCAAACTGCCTGCTGGAAGGGCCTTACCCTAGCCATGGTGACACCCAACTAGTGAAGGCCCAACTGTGTGTTGTTGGTATGCACCAGGGAGCATACCAACAACACAGACAATCTGGATTGTCCAAGTAAGGCTCCTGCTTCTCTCCATCAGAGCATTTAGGTGCTTTCTTGGTAGCTGCCTTCACTTAAAAAGAGGGGAACTACCTAAAAACAGGGAAGAGTAAAGCAATTGTGTCTGACACGTAATGAAATTCAGAGCTATGTTGTAGCTGGTCAACTCCTGTGATCAACTAGAATCTCATCAGTGAGCCCATCTGTGAGGGTGGGCAGGTGGTGATGGGGGATTTGTGCTATAGCTAAGGAAGGCATTTAGTGGCTGCTTCCAGAGTGGGAGACGTGTGTTCTGGCTGAGCAACCGAGTTCTTTTTTAGTGCTTGTCTGAACAGTGTGCAGCAGTGTGGTCTTGCTCTTGGTGGTGGGTCCCTATGCACTATTCAGTGCAAACAAACTGAAGACTTGTGGATGCAAGAGGAGAAGGGTTAGGTGACCTTCGAGAACTGCAGGAAATTTCTGGTGTCCGAGGACTAACAGAACCTATGGTATCTAATTTATTAGATTTGATTTACTTTGGAAATATGTGATAACCTGTCACTTTGGAGTTTTTTCATTTTTCATGGCTATTAGGTGATACAATTTACAATATAGAAAAAAATCCAGACTGACAGCCCTAACAGACTTTCTTATATTACCTGCAAGGTCTTTGTATCTTTGTTTTTAAGGTCTATTTCCCTTCTTCTATATTTCTGCGCTGTGGGAATAGTCTCAATGGAGCTCATAAAAACAGAAAAACAGTTCAATAAATATACACTTTAAACAGTTTTGCCTGTGGGCACAAAATGATCCAGGGCTTGAATAAACCTCAGTTCAGTCACAAAACTGAATTGCAGCTAGTAGGTAAAATGAGTCAGAGTAGCACACAGACCTTGTCCTGTGAATGTGATTGGTCATGGAAAACCCACCATTCAAGGCACAGAACATCTCTTGACATTGTTACCGTTGGGGTTTTATTGAGTGTGTAAATAGTGAAATGGGATGGCAAAGGGGATAATTCTTTCCTTCTTATTTAGCAATTTAAATGTGTATCTACAGTCAGCCACAGAACAGAAGACAAAAACTTTCTGTATTTGTCTGAATGTCTTTTTTTTTTTTTTGTCTCAGACTTGGCTTTCCTCACTTGACCTAATACTTGTCCCAGGCAATACAATGAGGACAAACCTCTCTCTTGACTCAGGATGCCTCCAGAGTGTTGTTTCTCCTCCCAGAGTCCCCAGCCTGTTCTGTAATCCTTGCAGTGGGATGTTCCCAGTCCCTCTTCTGTGCCAGTGTGCATCAGGATTCCAGTATAGAGGACCATGCCATGTAGTACTCTTCCACTAAGTGCATACCACTGTTCTGCTTCTTCCAAATCTGCAGGTAGCTTTGGAAAGTTGTGTTTGTCAGCTAAGAAAAAAGCAAGATGAAAGTAAACATGTGGAGGGAGCTCTATTTCACTGGAGCTTAATTTTATTTCTGCACAAGATCCTGTATTGTCTGTGCTGTGACTTGTTTGGTCATTGCCTTAAATTTATATGTCAGCATTATATACTCCAGGATACTGCTAAATGGACATCCTTTTGGCTAGTCCACAGCAAACTTCTTGCAATTTGTAATGATGTAAGAACAGGATAAGGCCTGTGTTGTCCATAAAAGTCCAAAGAATTAGTAGGTGATATCAGAAAGAAGCATAACCTGACTAAGCTATTTCCATGAGACGTAGCTTGCAATCCTTAGCATCACTAAATGTAGCTTGTCAATGGATTAAATTACGAGAGACTAAGCTTTTCTCTCCCTTTTCCCCTGATGAAAGAAATGTATTTTTCCAAAGTAACGAGTGGCAAGCTGAGGTTATAGCAAAGACAAAAGATCAGGACTTGTGTTTTAGATGTATTTAGGAAGAGGCAAAACTGTAGGGTGTTTTTTTTGTTGTTGGGTTTTTTATGAGTCTTAGTGTCCATTTCTCGTCAGAAGAAAAAATATTCCCAAAGATGATGTTTAGTGATACAAACAGAACCAGGTTTTGCAGATCAGAGAACCTATCAACTACTCTACATTTCAGCCTAATTTTATTAGGAAGTCAGCTGTCTGTGTGCTTCATGCTGGTATCTAACTATTAAGATCTTTCTTCATGTCTGTTTCACTTCCCATTACAAAAACAACCCCGCTGTGCTAGTTTTATTTTTTAAATTTATTTCCATGCATAGTTCTTCACAATAAGTTGATATAGGAAACTGACTCAGAAAGGTCGCTGTTTAAAAAATGACATGCCAGAATGTTTATATGGCCCTGGGCTGCAGGAGCCAGGGAATGGATGAATATCCTGCAGCTGTTTTGGCCATTATATTGTGGATGGCAGGTTGCCAGCAACAACTGCGGCAGAGTGTCAGTGTCTTCCTCTGTGTGATAAAAGAGAGAATATTTGCACTTTCTGAACCATCTCAGGAGGATTTGTGGTAGAGTTTGGAGGACTTGAAGTGACTAGAGATGGAAGCAGATAAGCAGCTTGCAGGTTGTACTCCAACCTATTTTTCTGTTGGCTCCTCCAGGCCTGGCACCACTGATGTGTTTTTTGCCCTTCTTTGTAGAACATTTGAAAGAGAAGCTGGAGGAGTACATGGTCCGCTTTGCCAAGGTGAGGATTGTGCGCACCAAGAAACGAGAAGGGCTCATTCGGACCAGGCTGCTGGGAGCCTCGCTGGCCAGAGGAGAAGTCCTGACATTTCTGGATTCCCACTGCGAAGTCAACGTGAATTGGCTGCCACCCTTGCTTAGTAAGTGCATGAGCATTCATCAGACATTAAAATCAGAACATACAACCAATAATTGAAGCTGTGTCCCACAGTAAGTTAGACATACACTGCATCAAAGTGTTTGGAGTTCTGCTGAAGTTCTGATCTGTCTGAAGTGTCAGTGTGAGAGAGAACTCCAAGAAATGTGAGCAGCTGAATTTTGTTTCTTGCGACTAAAGAATTTGTAAAATCTTGCAGTAATGCTTCAGCTTATAATAGTTACAATTTATTGTATTATTACTACTACTAAATACATTGCTTTATCTAGTATAATGTTATGTCCTTACTATACACCTAAAAAGGTTTGTTATGCAGGTATTGTACTCCTTCCTAGTTTTCCACATTGCATTAAAACAGTTTTTGCTGTAAATATATCCAAGGCCTCAGTGTTAAATCCAATAGCAATAGCATGCACGACGGGAAGCTCAGAAAGAATGATTTGCTATTTACTGGTTTGCTGGATTCCAGCTGCAGCCAGCAAAGCTCCATTAGTTAAAGGAATGGAAAGAATAAATTGTTGTAGTCTAGGATTTCACTTCTGGAAACAATGTTCTCTTTTCTACACCCCATATACACATGCAAAGTATATATGCTTTGCAAAGTGAGTACTTTTTGCTACCATAACCAAAGAAAATTTCTGAGTTGCCTAAAAAAGAAATTTGTATTCATTAAAAAAATTCTGCTGTAAGTACACAGAAGGTTATGGTTTTGTTAATTAATGGTTATTGTTCCTTGAATTCTGATGTTAGGACTCTTGGGCCACACAGTGAGCTGATAAAGCATTTGCAGCAGCATGTGCATTCTTCTAATGATCTATCAGTAGAGACCAAGAAAAATACTATTAACTAGTTTCTCTTCAGATCAGCAATAAGATAATGCACAAATATCCAAATTTTTATCCTTCTTAGCTCCCATACCAAATCATGCATACAGTTGTTCCCCTTGTTATCCCCTTGCCATCAATCACATCTGCATTTTTAAAAATAACCTCCGTGTCTTCATGTAAAGCAGAAATGTCATAAAGGAGCCAAGAGAAATCCAAGCTGAGGCCAGTTCCCCTTGTTCTGTCACTAGGAGAAGAGACTGACCCCCACCTCACCACAACCTCCTTTCAGGCAGTTGTAGAGAAGGATAAGGACTTCCATGAGCCTCTTTTTCTCCAGGGTAAACAAACCCAGGTCCCTCAGTTGCTCCTCATAGGACTTGTGCTCCAGGCCCTCAATGTCCTTCCTGTATTGAGGGGCCCAGAACTGGATGCACAATTTGATGTGCAGCCTCAAAAGTGCCGAGCACAGAGGGACAATCCCTGCCCTGGTCCTGCTGGCCACACTATTGCTGACACAGGCTAGGATGCCATTGGCTTTCTTTGCCATCTGGGCACAGCTGGCTCATGTTCAGCCACTGCCAACCAGCACCCCAGGCCCTTTTCCTCTGGACAGCTTCCCAGATGTGCATCTGTAGGCCTGAAGCGCTGCATGGGGTTTTTATAACCCAAGGGTCTCCGTTCTTCATCCAGCCTGTCTAGATCCTGCCCTCCAGCAGATTGACACTCCCTTGACATCAACTTGGTGTCATCTGCAACCTGACTGATGGTGCACTTAATCCCCTCATCTAGATCATCAATAAAGATGTTAAAAAGTACTGGCCCAGTACTGATTCCCTGGGGAACAACACTTCCAATCTTCCACCAACTGCATTTAACTTTATTCACCATGACTCTCTGGGCTGGCCATCCAGCCACTTTTTTACCCAGTCAAGAGTGCACCTTTCTAAGCTGCCTGCTTCTCCAGGGGAATGCTGTGAGAGACAGCATCAAAGGCTGTACTGAAGTCCAGGTGAACAATATCCACTAGGAGGTTACCTGCTGAAGATCTTGTTACTCAGGCAGGACCAGACTTCCATAAACTCATCCTGGCTGGGCTTGATCCCCTAGCCTATGTGATCTTCAATGAGAAAATCTGTTCCATACATTTAGCTAGATTTGACCCTGTAAAAACCAAAAAATAAATAGAATGGCATCAAAGGATTCATAATTGCACCCAGGTTGCAGTTGGGTATTGAACCCTCAGCCTCCAACCAAAAAACTGGAAAGATGAGAGCAACTGCATCAGTGCCCCTCAGTTCTCAAGAGGAATTAAATCTTTCTCATTCCACATACAGTAGAATACCTGTAGATAACCAACCAGCCAGAGGACCTAGAAATGAGTGTTGAGGAATAGTGAAGCCCAGAATCAAATCTGTTTTATTTTGAAAGAAAAATTATAGCATTACATAAAGGACAAATAGAAAATAAACACACATCTAGTATATTTTCCCTGTGCCCTGTTTTCCTAAAGGAATGAGAGAATTTTCTTATAAACTTGAGATGGCATATAGTTACTATACTGAAATCAGATGACACATGGTTGGTAATAATAGTAAAGTTAATGTATGTTTTCAAGTGTTTATCTGAAGTTACATTTTGTGATTCACTCAGCACTGCATGTGACTGAAAGTCATTCAGGGAAACCACAACAGAGGACATGTTGAGTGTTTATTGCTTTGAAGCTGCCCTGTTTTGGCTCTGATTGTATCTGGTGTGTGTAGTGAAAAATCCTCAACAAGTACATGTTTCAGCCCTTCTCTGGACTGTCAGTCTTTGCTGAGAGGAGCAGTGGCTTCCACTGTTCCAAACCAGGTTTTGTTCCAAATGAGAACTTGGAAGTTAGAGGTTGGGGAGTGGGGTGAGAAACCAAGAGCAAGCACTTAAAGATGGTTCTCAGAGCTATTTAAGTATCTAACTTACATTTTCAGAATTAACTATCAGCTTTTAGGCCAAAGAAAGACTGAGTTATTTCAGTACTTTTAGGGTATCTAAATGGCTTTGTGGAGCTGAGCCACAGTTGTTTCCAGTTACAATCCTTTGCTTTGTTTTCTTAAAAATGGGGGTAAAATGTCTTGATTTTCTTTAAGCTTTATTTAGTGTATTTCTTTGCTTAAATGAGCTCTTAATCTTAGGTAAGACATTCTGAGATACTAGAGAGTTTTGACTGATGCTTGCTGAGTAGGCAGCTGTAGTGATGTAAAAAGGTTGGCAAACAGCTGTTTGTTGTCACTCCTCAGCAGAAGGAAAGATGTGGCTTGGACTCCAGCAGCTGACAGTTTAGTGCAGTGTGAAGTCACAGTTAAGAAACTGAGTGGCAAACCAGAAAGGTGCAGGCACATATTTCCTTCTGCTGATGTTGCTGCAGGAGCAATAAGAGGAGATGGACAGTAGATCAGTAGTGACATAGGCTACCAGAATTAGATTTGTTAAAACAGATTCCCTTCCTGACGAAGAATTAAAAATATATCAGGTTCAGATTATGCTTAGAAAGTTGTCAAAACACCTGCATGTTATCCGTCTTCACAACATGTATGTGATGTATTGCTTGACAGTGGAGAAACTGAGGGTACAAGTACTTACGGCAGCTGAGAAGACAAGAGATAACTTGTTGAATCACTCAAATTTTGTCACTACCTGTAATCACATATTTAAGTATGACAATAAAAATATTTACATTGAAAAATTCCCAAAAAAAGACTATTTGCAATTTGGCATTGTTACTTTATCCAGCCCAGTTTGAAACATGCACTTGAAATTAAAAGGGATACCTGTTTCTCATAGAGATAAAGCCTATATTTCTGAGATAGTGACTCATCTGATATTTAAAACTTCTGTTTATTGCCACATATGCTTACTCTGCTTGATCCTAAATGTGCTGAATTCAAATATTTATGTCAAAATTTCTTGGAAGAAAGCTCTGAGCAATGTCCCCTCCTGTTCTCAGGCTTTCCCTCAAATCTTCAAGATTTTTGCATGTATAGTGATGCTTATGTGTTTTCTCTTCCCTTTAACTGAAGCCTATATGCAGTGAAATAATGTGTGGATATTTTCAGACCAGTAGGAATCTGTAGGGGGATGAGGAGTAAAGGCAATGCAAGAGAAACTGTAGAGCATTTCAGCTGGCTTTCAGTGTGGCATTAGGAGCAGGTGGAGGAAAAGCAGTGGCTGATAAAGGCAGCAGCGCGTTTGGGTATCTAAGTCTGTGATACCAGCACACTTGTGAAATGTAAGTTAGGCCTACAGCCTTTTCTTTCTGTTTCCTAAATTCATACTCGGGCTACATTAAAGCTTTTAGTATGTATGTAATAGTCATTATTTTAAGCATACTGAAGGAAACATTGAGACTGAAAGTTTGGTCTTTTGGTGTGCGCAACTACAAACACCCTGGTTTTATCAAAAGGCAAGATTTTCCTTTGGTTCCTTATCTCTAAAATATTTTGGAGGCTGATAAGTAAGTTCTGCAGAAACACACTAAGGCAGGTAAGCATCATCATACTTGCAGAATTCCTGAGAGAGTTGCAGAAATGAAGACTGGGATTGAGCTTGAGCATTGCTCAAAAAAATCTCCCCCTAACTATCTCTACATGTGACTTGGAGACTTCAAATCCTTCAGTGTATTTAAAGATAGCAGCTTTTAAAGATGAAGAGAAGGATGCTAAAGCATTAAGAGTCTGCCTTTGACCTGCTCCAGAAAAATCAATCCCATTTAGTTTCTCTACTCCAATCAATTTAGAAGGGGGGATCAGAGACAGATTGTTATAAGCCCTATAACTATTAGGAGGGCCATCACAGGAAAGAGATTATGTAAAAGTGACTTTATATAATGATCACAGATAACACTATACAGTGGGCCAGTGAATGTAATTATATTTGGCAATAGCAACAGTAATGCAGCCATTATCTCTGTGATGAGTTTCCTAGAATTTTGTGAGATCCTGTGCTTTAAATTTATATCACTATTAAAGAATAAGGATGTAAAAACCTACGGAACTTCCAGTCACAGTAATTTCTCTCTAGCAGCATAGATCCCTGATCTGGACAGTGTTTCTAAACTTAAACTTCTGAGAATAAATATAGAGACTCAGATGTTTTGTGAAAACATTTTTTTTTTCTTAACTCCAGTTCCACAGAGGCATGGAAGCAGAATCTGTCTTACTAATCTTTATACCAGTATTACCTGCCTTCCTATCTAAGTGTTCAATCCACACTCAGACCTTTGATTATTTTTAGGGTATTATCAAGTATCAGTGAAATCTAAACAACAAAACCAAAAAAAACAAAAAACAAATTTTCCATGTAGGCTCTAAAATGTACTAAATAATGTAAAGGATCTAAGCTGCCTTCAGGGAAAAAGCATTATTATACTTGGAATTCTAAGATTTTAGGGGGTTTTTGAGGGTTCACAGGTAGTTTTTTACTGTCCTTTCATGTCAGCGTGGCTATAGGTTTTTTTCTGTACTTCCTCATTTTGAACCATTATTCTTCTGCTTAGTTCTTAATGTTGGCCTATTTTCTTTACTTGTCTTTCTTTTCAGAGGAGCTCTATAGGATTAAGCAATAGGATTCCCCAAAGCAGACTCAGGCCCAGCTGAGCTAATGCAAGGGATGGGAATTTGATTTAGTCTCACTTCTTATTTTTTTAAAAAGCAAAACTAAACTCCTTTCTTTAGAAAGCAGGTAAGAATAATACTGTGGAGCCTTCTTTATAACCCAAAGATTGGTACAAAAAAAAAAGACACAAGCTCTGTTTTTCTCTTTGTGTTGGAGTTCGCCTTTAATTTGAAGCATTTGATTTCAAAGCTGATGCATTCTACAGCCACAGGAGCAGTGACTGAAAGGTTGCAAGGGCTGAAATTCACATTTAGGAATAAATCTCTCTCTCAGGGGCTCCCAAACACACTCCCCACAGATGAGGGAGTATTTTTACCATTTTCTTGCTGGCTTGTTCCATAGCTGACAGGCTGGGACAGCTCAGAGTAGCAATGAGAGAGAGATGCAGGTGACTGGACTCCTGTGGGTCTCACAGGGATCTGCTTCCCATTAAAGAACCGTAAATACTTCTCATCATTGCCCAACTGCATTAATTCTACTTTAAATAAAGGTTTGATACAGATTTGAAAAATGAAATTATTGGGGGGGCCACAGGGCACAAAGCAAACAATCTTCAAACATGAGAAACCTGTGGGATTCACTTTGTAATAATATGATAGATGACTTGACTAGACATGCCGTTTCCTATTTTCTACTTTCATTTTTCAGATCAGATTGCACTTAACCACAAAACCATCGTGTGTCCTATGATCGATGTCATTGACCACAATCACTTTGGCTACGAGGCGCAGGCGGGGGATGCCATGAGAGGAGCTTTTGACTGGGAAATGTACTACAAACGAATCCCGATTCCTCCAGAGCTCCAGAGAGCTGATCCCAGCGACCCCTTTGAGTAAGTAGCGATAAAGGGGAGAGTGGGAACATGAAGAAGGGCAAGCTAAAAGTGTAACTGTAGCAGAATCCAAGCCCAGACATTTCCATGTAGGCCACTTTCTGCTAATGAAAGGTAATAGAAGAAAACACCTGAAAACTAGGAAAAAGATCAAGGCAATGATTTGTAGAATTCACAAACTGTGCATGGAAACACAGCCTGGCTCAGTGACTGTACATAAGAGACGGACACATACTTGTAGTTAAGTATTGGCATCAGGTAAGAAGTGATTGTGATGACAGGTATTCTGTTTATTTCACAGAAACTTTATTTAATATTTTATTTGCTGGAGATTGATGCAATATGTGCACCAGCAGCCGAGTCCAAGTTACACCAGCAGATGCTTTGTTTATAACTGGTGATATGGCTGCTGTATATGCAGTGCTGTAACTTAAACACAGAGCTGTCAAACCTGAACACTGTCAAGCTGATTTGTAAATAGTTTTAGATAAGACAGCCTCTGACCCCAGTATTGTAGAGATCAGCTCATTCGCAGAAATTATCTACCTTCTTTTCACGAAGGTACATCCTTTTTTCTTATCTATTCTTATAATTATTCTCATATAAGGATCAGCTTAGATTAATCCTTATCAAATGAGAAAGGACAGACAGACAGACATGGTTCTAATGTGAGAAAGTCTCCAGGTCTCTCACACAAGCACATCCCAGCAGGGCTGCCAGTAGGGCAGGCTCTGACACTCGTTATCCCTGGCTGAACCTCCACACTGTAGGCTGTGGCAGTTTGAAACCTCAGCCTTCTCCCCTTCCCAAAGCAAAAGGTGGAAACAATAGCAACACAAAAACTGGGTCTCTGACCCTAATATCCAGGGAATGACCTGCAGAGAGGAGTAGGTGACTGTGACGTTTGTGGGCTTATTTTCATTATTCTACTTGTTACTTTTTTGCTTATCTCCATCCAGGCCCTTCAGTCTTCATCTTGCATTAGTGTAAGTAAATGCTGATGAAGTACTTTACATCAGGTGTCAATGTGACCACTTGTCACTGATCAGGTGGGAGATCCAGGCAAGCCCTGCTTTAGCCTCAGATTTTTGGCAGCAGTTTAAATTTAGTATGGCCCACACCTAAAATCCTTCCAGCCTGGAGGATCCTGTTCTAAGGATGGCAGACCAGGTTTATTATAAAATTAGTTATTTATTGAATAGATAGGCGACAACAGACAAAAGACTTGAAACAGAGTTACTTATTGCACAGCATAAAACAAAGAGAACTAGTAGATTATATAAAACAGTGCACAATATTGAGATACCTATATTAAAGCTAGCAAAGAACTAGTATAGATTAGGAGTCAATGTAATTTACCACCAAAATATCGGTAGTATACAGAATCCTTTCTCTCAGCTCCCAGGAGAGTAACCATAAAGTAGGCATCCCAGCTTTGGGGACAAAGCCTCACATATTTCCAGGGAACATGCAGAAGATTTCTGCTTTGTGAAAGTTTGGTGTAGCTTTTAGTTTGTAAAGTGAACTGTCCGTCAGAAATTCCAGCTTATCTTTCCAGATCTCACTTCCACAGCAAGATGTCTATTGACAGCTGGAAACATTACTTTCATGGCATCAAAAAAAAGTCAATGCAAGACAAGCTGTCTTAATTGAGTTATGTGAAGGGCAAGATGCCTTGAGTTCACCAGCTAACAAGACACAAATAAGCTCTTCTGAAGGGCAAGATGCCCTGCTACGCCATTCCACAACATAGATGCAGCTAGTGCAATCACATAGCACTCTAGAGCTGCTGGATCTTCAACTGCTCTAAGTCTTCTTGGTACTCTGAGCCATTGTAGTTTCTTGGCACTTACTGAAAGTAACCTTTGTATAATTTGGTTCAGCATTCAAATTTTGTGTAAGTAAAACCTCTCTATTGCCAGCGTAGCTAAGGGTTGCTTATCAGTTGTTTCACATTTGCTGTTCATAGTATGCATCTTGTAGAATCTTGTTGCAAAGACAAGAGAGGACTAAAGAGGAATCTCTCATAGGAAACTTCCTAGAAAGATGAAGTTTTTTGCAGTGCAGAATAGATACGGTGGCTTTGCATGAACTGCTGTTCCACTCAGCATGGCAGCAGCTGATACCCACCTTGCCCTGCCAGCGTAAGACACAAGCAGATAAATGGCTTCTGAAGGAGCAACATGCAGCCTATAAATCTCCTGTAATCTCAATAGCTGTCAGGTGGAAAGACCTCCGTGTTCTTACGCAAATCAGTGAGAGTCTTCCTTTGTTTTCCCCATAACAGGATGCACATCAGTGCGATGCTGCTGGAAAAGCAGCATTGCTCAAGGAACCATCATTTCTGTCCCCACACATGCCAGCAGGACTGAAGGCTGGCTGAGCTAGGACAATATGCTTGCTTAAAAGTACCCTCTGCCTAAAATGGCAAATGGGAATATATGCGTTTTAAATAATCAGTATGAATTTTGCTTAGGGGAAAGATTATTTTCTAATTCAAAGTCAGTACTGCTTCTCTCCTGTGGTCTTCTCTGCTGAGACCTCAAGTTTTTAATACCTTGCTTACAACAAATACTGTAAACGCTGCAAACCATTTTACCTATCAGTAACTTAATTGACCAAGACAGCTTCTGTGAAATAAAAGATACAGAACAGTTTTCTTTTAGTTACATATGCACTAAAACTAGAAATTGCTTCAGCTAGCACCATAATTATTATGCTACTATTTTGTAAGCAGTAGGGATTTTTTTTTTATTTAGGTTAAATATTTTACTGTTGGTACCATAATAGTTTTATTTCTTGCCAGCAGAGTCAGATCTGAGATGATCTCTAATGAACTGGAAAATTGCCAGCATTTTTAATAAAACATCAACAAATAATGGATGCATGATCCAAAAAGTGTGCTGATGAGTTTTTCCCCTCACTTAAAATGCCAACACAGTATATGTGTGAAGCAGAAAAGGTCACATCTGCCTAAGAAATAATGTACATAAAACCAGATCAAACTACAGAAGACCTAAGAGCAGTTGTTGTATTATCTGCATGGTACATTTGCTTTCTGTCTTCACATGATCAAAGTACTGCTGCAGCAGGCACCAGCAGCGTGTTTGCAGCTGACACAGCCAGCTGAAGTGTTGGCAGGTACGCTCTTGGTATGATAGGAGCACGAATCTTCCTAAGCTCCAATGCCAGCTCAGCTAGTCTTCTGGAATTAATCTTTTCCCACGCTTTAATTTATTTTTTTTTAATAGTGTTCCACTGTGGCCAGTTTTGACCAGGTGCTCTCCCATTAGACACCATCTATCTCAACATGGTCTTCCAGTTCAAAATCCCTGTTGTGAAGAAGAGATATGCTCATCCATTTGTGGTGTGAGTGTAAATGTAGTCAGGATTTATTGTTCCTGTGTCTGCAGTGCCACTTGGGGCAGCATCTCCATCCTTTCCTGTGACAGAACTTGGAGCTTCACTGCCACTCTCAGCTTTTTCAGATGTACACTCTCACCCATTCTCAGGCCCTCTGCAGCTGTTCACAACAAGTAGCTTTACACCAAGATTTGGCTTGATGTTTATGACTTTAAGACCGTAAAATGCTCTCAAAACCTTCCAGTGTCAAATTCAGGTACAGATGATGTACTAGCACCAACCGGGGAGTCATATGACAAATTTGTAACTGCACTTGGATCAGGCAGCATTCATGCACAAATTTTATCAGTTTGGTTCACATATAGTTTGTCCTTGGCCATGCCCAATTTCCCATAGGTTTCACTGAACCAAACTACAGCCATTTAAAATATATTTTCAGTCAAAGCTCCCATGTGAATTATTGGATATTTTTCTCTGCTCACTGAAGCATATAGGAAAGTTTAACAACTATTCCATAAATGGATCTCATGTCGCTCTTAAGATTAACGATTTTTTTTGAAATATCTGTGTGACTGTTTTTCAGGATATATTGAATCCTTATAGGCATGGAAGCTGGACATCTCCTCTAATAAGTTGTCTCCTCATCCAGACATTAAGTCTGTGAACTCCTTGATTTCCCTTTCTCATGTGCCACAGAAACAAGAGAGGTTTTACATTGCATTCAACAGATCTGTCCCAGTTGCAGATCATGATAGTGATTGTAGTGATTTTTGTCTTGCAATTTGTATGCAACTACCTGAACATATTCTGAAGCTTCATGCTGTTTTCCTCTGCTGTATCTGAGGTTGTGCAAGCAATTCAAATTGGTGTTCTGATGCATGATGGGAAATTGTCAGAAAGTTGTGGAATCGTGATCATGTCACGATGATGCTCCTGTCTTGATCCCAGGACCAGTGATCATTCAGCAGAACTGGAGATCACTCGGAACATTTTATTGTAGTCTGTAAGCAGGGAGGACCAGAGATGTTTGTCTGCTTTGTGGCAAGGGTCATCTTGGTTTATCATCTTCTGCTGGTTCATTCCTCTGTCATTGCAGAGGTTTGAGAGCTTGCCCTTATAGGACACATAGGTTTGGGTGACACAGGAGCATGCTCCTCTGTGGCTGTTCCTTTCATGGTGCAGGCGCTCTGGTCGCCAGTGGAGTTTGCCTAACCCAAGCAATTGCCACTTAAACTAATGGGATAACCTTGTTACTATAATGGACTGTGATATACAGCATGCCAGTTTATATGATTTAATAGCCTGTCTGAGCTAAAAGCTCTGTGCAAGTTCAAAGTGGAGGTTTGATGTGCTCAGGCCTGCAGGGGGTGACTGCTCTTTATTTCCTGGCAGCACTTACATTGTATCAATTCATCGTGTCACGTGCCTGATCTGAAAACTGGCATCAGTTTCATGCCAGCTGCAGCATACTTTTAACCAGATAAGAAAACATCAGTGCAACTCAAAAAAACTATTTGGAAGGGGCTGCAGAGCTCTTTGGAGCAGTTTTATGGTAGTGTAACTTTATGATGCAGGAAGGAGAGAAAGGTGCAGGAGAGACCTAACAACATTGCTATTGAATTGCAAATCAAGATGGAAAATTTAACCAATGCTATCTAACCAGTGCTATTTACTGGATACCGAGAGTCCTAGCACCTATCTGAGGAAGTTAGAAATGTTTTGGTGTGTGGCCACTCCCTACTCTCCAAGAGTTCTTTGCCTTCCAGTGTAGAGCTGTGATCTCCAGACCTCCCTGAAGGGAGACAAAGCTGAAGAGTCATGTAACTCTAGCAAAGGACTAGGACAGTGCTTTTGCAAGTACTGGGCTATTCAAGCAAGTAGAAACAACTTTGTAATATCTGACATTTTAGTTCCTATACTCAGTTTCCTATTTATAATATAGACATAGAATCACTCCACCATCACAAGGCTCTCACAGTAATAGGAGCCACTTATATTTAATGGATGTACTTTTGGGTAAAATTTTGGACATGCTCAAGGCATAAAATTGGGTGATCAGTGCATTTTTCCTTTCCCTTGCATCACAGGCTCTCAACCTTGAATGTAATTTATGACCCTAATGTAGCTAGTTGTGTGTAAAGATTGGAAGGTTACTTTACATTTTCTGTTGAATTGCATACCTAAAATCACATTATTATTTTGCAAACTGTCATCCAGATGCTCTTTTTTTTTTTTTGAATTTGATATACTCTTAGAAATACTCTTTTTCTGCAGCTCCTTACTTTTAGTATTTAAATACATATTTTTTACAACATGTTCGTGCAAAGAAAGTCTTTGCTAAGACTACATTTCAAATCTGACAAGTACTTTTACAATTTTATTATCGTTTTCTGAAGTTCAGAAAGTGCTTTGGACAATGATTTCTGTTCTACAGCTCCCAGAGCTTTATAGTGTATGTCTTTTATGGCTGATCTCTGCCTATAAACATATTCATAAAACCTCTCACAACCAGAAACAATCATCTATTTTTTTAAAGCCTGAGCAAAATCTACTGGTTTGAACTGTGCAGCAGGAATGTTTTATGTAAAGGAATTATTCTACAGTGAAGCAATCTCCAACCAGTGCTAGTTTGTGTAAGTTACGGTCTTGATTTATTGTTTTGACAAGCTATGGTCTGTAAAAGGCTGCTAGTGGAGATAACAATAGTGGTTATAAAAATAGCTTTTACAAACTGTCATCTACCCATGGCCCCTTGAAATCTCAGAATTTTTTTCAATGAGAGATACCGACACTAACACAGAATTTGTGGGTATGCTATGCTCATATTGAATCATTTTCTCCTGCCTTTGGTAGGATTTCAGTGTAGAGGTACTGTACAACCAGTACATTTTCTCTGAGGACCAGTACCAAGGAGAGAGCTCTAAAAAAGTGTAACCTGTCAAAATGAAAAAAAAAAATATCAGGGATAAAATGCTGCTGCTGGTTTAATTTTAATTTTCAATCAAGGAAATCAATCACTAATAAAGTTCTTCATGCTAGTTGAATTGGGTAGATTCAGATTTGATACACAACCTTTCACTGAAATTATCATTGTGGTTCATGGCAGCCAAGACAAAGAGTACTCATTTTGTTCCTAATGCCTAAACTCAAATTTCCAATTTTCTTTAATGCTTTGGGCATCATATTTAGCATAAAAATGTAAACACCTTGAGAATAATGCTTCTAGATCTGTTAGCCTGCTACTTCACACAAGTATCAACTTCGGAGCTTGACAGTCTATATGCCCATATGCTGGGGCAGATTCACAGAATGGGTCATGAATACTACCAGTAATTAGAAAATTAAGTAGCTTCTGGACATGATTTTAATACAACTTTACATGAAAAAGACTAGGATGGTGGCCAAGAAGAAGACAGAGCTATGTTGCTCAGTGCATACAGGTGAGCTATTTAAAACTATCACCATACTGTTCACACAGATGGCTTCACTTTCAAAATTATAAAATCATGTCTGAACAGTTTTCCATAAAGAAAAATAAGTCACCTTTTTAAAGCAATTCCTTCTATTCTTATTTATGTGTTTAAAGCCATTTTCTCTAGAATTTTCATGCAGAATTTGGTGACACCTATTGATTCTTAGAAAAAGAAAACCAACACCCCTCTCTTACATTTTACAGTGTTTATCAGCATAAATTTGGGAGCAACCTCTGCATCCACTTTGTTGTGGTTTAATTAAAGAATGATCTGCTGCTGTCTAAAACCTCAGTTGAGTGCTGCAGTTGCTTCCAACAGAAGAAAACACAAAGACTGAACCAATTAATTTTATGGGATCGCTCTGTGCCAAACCACTTTCAAATGTGTCCATTGATTCAAGTTCCATAGATGTTCATTGGCCCAGGTTTATTAATACTTCTTAGCATCTGTCCAGGTTGGGATGTGTGTGTCATTTACCCTTTGCTCTGTGAGGTCTGCAGGAGCTCCAGAGTATCACAGTGATTTCCTCCGTGGTTCTTCTTTCAGAGGCAGTGATCAGCTAAGCATGACATAGAAGCATCTTCACTTGCCAATATATACCTTCTGATTTTTTTTGACTCTGCATGGAATAATTCTGCCTGTCCAGCTATCTTGGTGTAGCCCTGAGGTAATGAGATATTTCTGGTTTCCACTCTGAAAAAATTAGGCTGTCAATGCAATGTGTACTGGAAGCATGAAAAAAGAGGAGATGGGAAAGAAATTTGTATATAGCCAGTGTTTCAGTGCTATTCTTACAACATCCAATCAGAAATTTTCCTGCCACAGCTTTAACCCCTTCAAATTTTTAATCACTTACACTGCACAGTGGGAGCAGAGCTTTTAAGTACTTGAGGACTTATGTCAGATAAATTCATTGTTCATTTTCATGCAAATTATATTTCCTTCAGCCTCTCTTAATAAATAATGTTTTCTAGATCTCTGATGATTATCTTTGCTCCTCTGCACACTGTTTCCATCCTGAGAGCATACAGCACCAGCCAAAATCTTACCATTGCCTAGTGGAATAGATGGGTGGCTTTGCCTCTCAGACCCTATGTTCCTGTTTACATTTCCTTGACAGTGTTGATTCATGCCAGGCTTGTGCTCTGGTGTAACCTCCACATCATTTTCTGCAGAACCGGTATCTAGCCAAGTATTCATCATCCTCCTCTTGTAATTCAGATTTTACATGTGTAAAGGCAAGGCATTTATATTCATGTCTGTTTCAAGTGCCATGTCCAAAAGAGTGATCTGTCTTCATTATCTATAGATCAGTGTGATACTTTGTATCTGCACATTTGGAAATTTATCTTTTTTTCCTTTCTTTACTTCGCTTTTCCAATTTGCTAAGATTTTTAAATTCTGCTTAACCCTCCAGTTGTTTACAGCCTATTGCAGTGTTACTTGAGCTTTACTTGAGGTTTGTGTGTTGATGATTCCTCTCCGTGTGTGGAGACACGAGGCTTGACTCCAATTCAGAAGGCTGATTTATTATGTTAGATATTATATTAAAATGCTACATTGAGACTATACTAAAAGAACAGAGAGATCAGAAGGCTACAACAAGAACAGAACAGAATAACAAAAATCCTGTGACTGCTCACAGCCTTGGCACAGGTGGCTGTGATTGGTCATCAATGGAAAACAATCCACGTGGACCAATCACAGATGCACCTGTTGCATTCCACAGCAGCAGATAGTAATTGTTTACATTTCTCTCCTGAGGCTCCTCAGCTTCTCAGGAGAGGAAAAATCCCAGCAAGGATTTTCCATAATATCATGGCTACATTTGTGCAAATGGCGAATTTTTGTAATACTGTCTGTTTGGTCCATGCCAGAAATCAAGACATGCAGAGTCCCTGGCTTTCCAACAATCCATTTTCTCAGCCAGAAATGCAGTGTGTTCCACACTGTGGCCCTTGAAAATTTGTCAGCCGCCTGCTCAGCAAACCTTTATAAAATGGTACCAAAGAATTCCTTCACATCCTGTAGATGGCATCTGATTTACAGCACAATAGCAGCTTGCTCTTCAGGTCCATTTCCAGCCTTGAGACCAAGCCTAAGACTCCATGGACATATTTCCCAATCTGATCCAGTTATGCACAAAGCCCTCCACTCCATGGAGCTGCTGAATTGTACCGTGGAAATTTTAATGCAACATTGAATTTGATCTGATAGAGGAAAATGTCTGCAGCTGATCTCAAGACAATTTCCATTTTGATTTTGGATTACAGGATATCAGCAGGTTTTGCATCTGTGACGTTAATTTTGTACCTTCCATATTCTTTCAGTTTTCAACCCTGGCAGTTTATCTGTGAATCAGGTTGTTTATCTCAGACTTGAGTGAGAAAAGTGAAAACATATTTTGTTTACAGTCTTAGGAGAGTTCAGTATAGGTAATGACCTGATGAGTACCTTATTCTGAATTATCCCCAGACAAACTAGCATCTGTTTCATTCTTATGTAAGTAACCAAAATATCATTGTTCTAGCTGGAAGACAAGTTTTTGTCAAGAGGCAAAGGTAAATGCCTCCTCCAACCTGTGAAGTGAAAATTATGATAAATACTCTGAAATTTGCTGTGTTAGTTCATTTATAAAACGCTATGCATGTCTCTTGATAAATCAGGAAAAAATGAGACTCAAAAGAGTTGACATCAGTTCTTCGATAAACTGCCAAGACAGTATCCTTTGTCAGGGAACAAGATTCTTGTATAAAAAGAATGTACCTCATTTCAAAATGTACCTCTTTTGTTTGTGAGAAAACAGCACAGAAATATCTCTTCAAGTGAATTATTTGGAAAATCAACCCCTGTGATGTTTTCTGTTTTTAAGATGGTACATCAGTGTTATTTTCAGTGCTGGAGAGGCACTGTAGGCATGAAATTACAGAAGTCCATTTGCCCCCTACAGAGAATGAAATGCCTGCAAGGAGAGAGGAGATCCCATGCCCTCCACCCTCCTTGTTCTCCAGCAGAAAGTTTAGCTGATGCTGCAGAACTTCCCTGGCTTTTTCGTGCTAGGGCAAATAACCACTCTGTTTTCCCATGAGCGCAAATGACATGTGGACAGGCAGTGAACTGGGAGTGGAGACGGTGATAAGTCAGGAAGAGCACAGTGGGAGAACAGTAACAATAATTTTCCTTTTCAAAGCACTGCAAACATGCAAAGGACCTCTCAAAATACCCAGGGAAAAGGTAAACAGCAGGGAAGTAGTTTTCAGACCAGCGCCTGGGGAGCACAGGGCAGTGGTTTTGAAGAGACTCCCAGAGGACCCTGAAGGAGAACAAACCCTGAGCTCTCAGTCCATGGGAAATGTTGAAACTCGCCAGCTCTTTGCTTTGTAGTAGGTTTTAATGCCTAGCCTGTCATTTAGTGATTTTTTTTTTTTGACAGAATGACAGTTTAAACCACCAAACTGTTCAAAGCACAATCTTTGTTCCTGGCTTGTTCAAAGGGCATTCAGGGAAGACGAACAGTCCTTTGTCAGTCATGTATATGTAATTAGTCAATATGGCTTAATCATATGGGCCCTGTTATTTCCAGGGGTGTTTTCATTTGACCTTAACCCAAACAGCATAACCAAACCAAAGAAATTATTATAAATGTTGAATATAAACTACATTGCCTTAATTTTTACATTTACCTTACTGCATTTGCTTTCATTTCCATTTCTGCTACATAGGGATATTATTATTTTATAGAAGAGTGATGTTAAGAGATGTGATTGTGGTTTTTTGTAAATCACAAGGTATTATTGCTATTGCAACAAATTACCAGTATGAGTTCCTATAATGGTAAGTTAATAGATTGATACATTTTTAATGCCCAGACAGAGTATTGTGACTGTCTTAATGGATGTAGTAATACTTAAAAACATTTGTATATGTACCACAAGGTAATAACATGCTCATAATTTCTGTAGGCGTGAAAGGACTCAAAAGTTATCAAAATGTGAGTACTGGAATGCCTGAGACTATATATTTTTCTATACTGCCATGTTTTTTTAATGTGGTATAGCAGGATACTGATCAAGTTTATAAAAATACTTGAATTTACATATTTATGTATTAAAAATTATTTTTACCTTATTACTTTCATTAATAGTTTGTTGGAAATGAAATTTTCATAAGCTCTCCAGGCAGAGCTGGCCCTAGGCTGTAAGACAAGGAAGGCTGATAGACAGGCTTTAACTGCAGACAGATTTCATCTGTCTCATCTAATACTTATTAAGAAATCTAACCTCAGTTAAGTTATATTATACAAACCTTCAATTGTATCAAGGACTGCCAAATGCTTGTTTTCTGCTTTTAACTGGACTTACATCTCCACCTACTGGCTGATAAAAAAAAAGTCCTTTAAAGTATTAGTTTAAATGAAATCAAAATAGTGTTTTTGCCTGTAAAAGCTTTTCTTACTCATTTATAGACACATTTTTCAGGTGAGGTTTGTTCGAAGTTCCTTGGCCACTTATAATATATGAACTGTATAATGAAGCTACTGATTTTAAACTCCTTTACCCATGTGTATTAGCTTTGGTCTTAATAATGAAAACATGGGAGAATTTTTAAATCAGAAAAAATATCTATTTATCTGTCTATCTATCTGTCTTTCCATGGGAATGCATGAGTACATCCAATAGCCAAGTACACAGTACATTTATACAAAGTTACTCTTGTGTAACTCAATAAAGGTTAATAACATAAGAAAAATTATAGCAGTAGAGAAATACTTTTTAAAAGAAAAACAGAAAAATGTCATGCAGCAGAGCACTCAGATGACCCATTGGGTGATTATCAGTATTATTGCTGCATCCAGAAGGGAAAAAAAAGGAAAAAAAAAAAAAAAAAGTGCAATTGTCAGTTTAGAATTCAGCGAAAAGAACAGGCTGAAATTTGATAACAAAAAGTTCCAAGTCAAGGTGGACTGTCAGTGAGAATTTCTTTCAGAACAGTGAGAATTTCTTTCAGAACAGTGTCACCCGTTGGTAGCAGTAGAGGAAGAGAGCAGCTATTTGTAGAAGCTGATGATCATAGATAACAATGGCTCTCCACTGTGATAACAGCTGTGAAAAGGACAAATGCAATCCTGGAACTTATTTTGCCTGTAGCCTTTGGCCCTGGTTACAGAATATTTCCAAATCCCAGCTGACCCTACTCCTTTTCCTCACAAGTCAGGATATCTCCTTGCACCCTCAGGTGGATTCTGTCGGTTCTTCTCTTGTCTTTGAGACATTACAACTTCACCCACATTTCTGGAGGGAGAAGGTGAATACAATAAACAAACACAAAATTAGAACACAGGGTGTTTTTTCATACCTTAGTCTTCTCCAAAGATTTTTCTTTCTCATTCTTTATGACGGTGCATTCACCTGTGAGAGCTGACCTCATGTCCTGTCTACCACTACTTTAAAATCTTTTAATTTCTGTTAAATTAGCAGGTTTCTGGCTTCAGATGTCCTCCTTCTGAAAATGCCTTGATAAAATCTTAACTATTGTGAGGAACCTTAAGTGCACAGTCTGCCTAGTGGTCATATAAAGAATAAATACAGTACAGTGCATGGTGAAACTAGAAATCTGCTGCTTGGGCTGAGTAATAGTAACTCACACACACTACATTAATTTTATGGAGTTTAGATCTAGATACCAGATCAGGTGCATCTACAAAAAAGTCATATGAGCCACTTAGAATTAAATATATTTTTCTGCAGAAGTTTGTTAAGCATTGCTAGAATTCAGATGCTAAATGATGTAAGTTTCTTTTCAGTTTGTTTTTTTTTTTTTTCTCTGAGCAATTTCTTCAAACACTTACAATAATAACTCAAAATAGGAGCATGTCCTGAATGTAAAAATAGCTGTTACCCAGCTGGAACAGAAATATTCAAAAAATGTGGAAGATAACTGAAAGAAAATTGAAAAGCACTTTGCTTTGTATCTGTAAAAAATAGGCACCAGCAGAAACCTTGAAACAATCTCTGTAGTTCTCAAGATTGCTGATTTTTGAATGCTTTCATTTGACTAAAATGGAAGAATTAATTAGAAACTTAAATGAATTTTTGAGTTTCTGTATGTTTCTGCATGACATTCCAGACATAAAAAGTCGATAAATACCCCAAAAGAAGGGGTAAAATGTGAAGTTCAACCAATAAAACAGAAACATCAACAGGACTGGAGGGCTTCCTGCAGCTTGACAGCAGCAGAGATGATACCTCAGTTCTGTGAAAATACTGGTCATTCTGGAAATTAATTGAACATACCTAAGCAGTCAGGCTGTTTAAAAATATTTGATCTGTCAGATGATTCCTGGTCTGTTACTAAAGAGAGCTCACATCCTGTTTCAGTCTTTGCTTCCTTGGCCTTTTTCAGCCTCTTTTCATAAAAGACGAGCTCCATATTCCTCTGGTGGTTCTGGCACAGCTCTAAGTTTATTTTCACATCTCCATTTTGAAAAGTGCAGGCCAGATTTGTATGCATCATACTGCATGCAATCCTCAGCACCTGAGCTGTATCTGCTGGAAAGATCTTTACTAATAGATCTTAAAGTTGTGTTTGACCTTTCCAGAGCTTATCTGTTGCTTGTTTCTTCCATCCCTGAGTGATCTGACCTTGCGTATCTCAGATACCTGGGGCAGCTATTCTTGCAAATGTTCCATTGATCCAATTGTTGCTCTGATGAAGAAAAGGACTCAAGGTGTATGGAAGAGCAGCAAGATGAGATGTACTTGAAAGATTCACTGAGAACTTTGATGTCACTTTTCCAATACTTGAATCCATTTTCATTCAATAAGCATTGTCCTTTTTTTTTCTCTTCCATTTCTAATGAAGCCTGAAGTTAACATAGCTTTTTCTTTTCCTTTCTTCTTTGCAACAAGATCATTGATACTAGTAGCATAGCACTAGGAATAGTTATGACAAAGGTAGAGGCAGAAGTTAAAAGTATTTTTGATAGATCCTGTATGTTGGGAAGAGGAATGTTTTGAGTTATTTGGTCTATCCCAATATAACTTACACTTAATATCTCTACATTTGAACTACAGTTTGTCTGGGGGAGAGGTAGTCCATGTGAATCTTAGTTAAAACCTATTTTGAGCTTCTTGGTGTCATCACATTACCTTAACAGAGATCCTCTTTTATTAAAAAGCTGATGTAAATGCACCAATTTTTGGGGGGGGGAATTTAATTGTTGTATTGTGATTTGCATGCATAATAGCATGAAAAAAACTCTACATCTTAAGGGAAGAACTATAGAAGTTGATTATTCTGAAATTTCTGAAACCCATAGATGAACATATGCTACTGGTGAGCAAGATTTTAGTGAGCAGAATTAGCAAGGGATTCTTACAGGGATGACTAGCATTTTGATATTCAAAATGCACCTTGAAATTCCTGGTGTCTTGTATATTTTCTGTTTGTGTAAATAAACTTGCTGTTAGCTGTAAGTCAGTGTCTGTTAATAATTACGTTGGACAATTCTGCCTTTCTGAGCCTTTTTGTCTCTCTCTGGGTTTTGTCCCTGTAAGAGTAATGTTAACACTATACACATCCTTCCAGAGATATAATAGTAATGGGAAAAGTAAACTCAGGGGTCCATAATCCATTTTTCAAAGTTAGGTAATTCAGTCTGAAGAATGCAGTGTTTTGGAGAGTCTCTTGTTGGGGCACAGAAAGTCTGTAGATTAAAACAATAGCTGGAGCAGTAGAGGCTCATCACAGTGCCAGGGGCAGGGCTGGTCACTGACGTGCTGTTAGATTGACATCCTTGGGGATTTTCATGACAGGTTTCCTTTCTGCACATAGATATTCCTTATTTCTGAATTATTCAGCATTGCTGCTGCTTAGCCAGAGAGTGTCTCTGGAGCATAATTAGCTAAACAATGGGTAAAAACAAGAGAAAAGAAATGTCCCAATTATATATTCATTGTTTTGTGAGTACTTGAATAGCAGTTTAAAATACCATCTATAGTTCACAGGAACCTGCAAGCCAGGGCTGGAAAACCCTGGAAAAGATACCCTAGCCACAGTCAAATTAATTAACCAATTAACCAAAACTCCTATGGTATGAAGCAGGGCAAAAGTTAAACCTTTCAAGACATGTAAAAACAGACAGACACAAACTAATGCTGATAGATGACCTATCCTACATCTACCTCATTTTTAAGAGAAACAGAAAAATAGTCCCCTTCTCCATGTGTTAAATACTTTGGTTGTTCTTTTTCCATTCTTCCATTCCTTACCTTTTTTGGAAATTGAAATTAATTTCTTTTACCGAGACGATAATAAGAATATTTGGCGAGTGTTTGATCTACTACTCTTACTGCTGGAGCTATGTTTTGCTAAAAAACGAGTGATGTTTCAGGATTGGGAGCTTGGTAAGTTTTTGATTAAGTGTCTAGGTACTTTAATGTTTTTCTCGTGGTCATTCAAAGTATTCCCATTTGGTTTCCCTTCAATAAAAATAGGCTGGTTTAGTTTGAAGAGTGCTGACTTTCTTGACATTGATTGGGACTCTCTAATTCATGGCAAAACTTATTATGAGGTTTGCAGAATATGTAACCTCTGTCTTTGCCATGACTGAGGTACGTGGAAGAAAGAGGCTTTCCTGCTGGTCCTTGGCCAGTGCCAAGTGACCCACTTTGGTTTTTCCTTTGGAAGACAGATGTTTGTGTCAGGTGGCTGCTGGCTAAAATTAAGTCTTGAAAGTCTCTGAAAAAACAATGTACACACTTGTTGGGATGGAAACAAAATTTTAAGAAATGAAGTGAGAATTTTTTTTTTTTTTAATTCCATGTGCACACAATTAAAAGAAATTACTTCTTGTTTCCTTGACCTTTCACGAGGAGCTTTTAAAGAGGGTCTTTCTTAAAAGCTTTTATTTGCATCACAAGTTTGAGTGTTATGAAAACATCCTACTGAAGCAGAAAGATATTAATACTGAATTTTATAGATGAAGCACAGAAGAAGTGACTTACCATAGGGCCTAAAAACTAGGAGGATCCACACAGGATGCTGTTGAGGCTAGATTTTGCTACCATGTCTTAGACCTTCTTCCTCCATTTTCTACAGCTGTTAGCTTTCTTTATAACTAACTTAATTTAGATTAACTAGTTAATTAGCTCTTTGGCAGAAATAATTTTTAAAAATCAAGCATTTCCTAAAATATTTTTGGACATATAGTCATCATGTGTATAAATTTAAGCAAATACCACAAAAATAAATTTCACCAATATTTAGTGGCATCTAGAATCTCTTTCACTTGGTCTTCAGCTGATGGATACAGAGTTTTATTATCTTAAAAACTGGTGGAAAATCCATTTCAGCTCTCTGTTTGCAGGTCTTATAGGAAAGCAAATGGCTAACAGGATATTTACAGAGAAGCAAGGAAAAAGCACATACCAGGTGACTTGGTTGACTGGTTACAACAAAAACAGTTTAAATATGGAACTTCTGATCCATGAAGATAAATTTCAAACCATTATTAATGAAATAAATTTAAGTGGAAAAGATGCTCAGAGAAAAGTCCGTGCAAATATTTTGTAAGCCTAAGAAATAAGCTGATTTAAACAAGGAAAGTGTTTTGAATTTGAGATTTCTGAATGTAAATGTCAGTGTTATTGCAAATAAATGAGAATAATCAGAAATGCTGGCATAAAGTCAAATGTTTTGTTAGAGTTCTTATGTTTTATCATTGTCAGAAGTAAGCTTGATGCCTGAGTAAAACATCCTGGAGGACAGACTTAAAGCCAAATTAGCCAGCCATCCATATTAGTTACCTGCAGGAGTGATGTCAGAGTTGGCTCCAGGCACACTCCAGCTGGTGCTCTCCAAATGAAATACCGAGTGTCATCAATCTGAGTGCTCCTTGCAGACACACTTTCCTGCCCTGAAGGAAGGGTTGCCACTCTCTGATAGTAGCAACAACAAGCAGAGGAGGTGAGCCAGGGAAAAGTTGTTTGAGATGAAGGTTTTTGTGGCTTCCCCAGATTCTTCCAGAGCTGGAGTGGTTGTGTGACTGATTTCAGGCACCCAGAAACCTGCAGATCCGGGGCATCATTGCAGGTGCCAATGATGAACTACTGGGAAAAGGTGGGCATATTCTTCTGAGTCTCAGAAGCAGCCTAAAATTCAGCATAGTCTCAGGAGCTCTCTACTCCATACAGCAGATGCAGGGATTATCCCAGTGGTTTGAAAGTCTGATCTAGTGTGAGGATGAAGAGGATTTGTGTGGTGTGCAAGGTTACATATGCTTGCTAAAACATTTTGGGACAGGCAAGAGACAGGATTATTGACTCACTTTGGATGAGGGAAGAAGGGAAAAGAAAAGGATGATGATAGATACTGTAGCATAATTAATCTGTGTTTAAACCATCTAATTCAGGAGTGGTTATGGTGGCATTGGGTTGATGGTTAGACTAGGTGATCATGAAGGGCTCTTCCAATCTTGATGATTCGGTGATTTTGTAATCATGAGGAAGTACGTAATGCTCTCTTTGATCATGAATCAAAAATTTGTGAAAAATCCTAAATAATGTACTTTAAGTTATCTAAAATGTAATAAAAAATATTAATACAGGCTTGTCGGGAAGTGACCCTGTCACAGAACTGTAATTTCCTTCTTTGATGGGGGATGGTGGTGCCATGAAACACAGGGATAAAATAAGCTGCCTGCCACAAGGTCAGAGAGAGATACCCCTGCTGTGGGACAGTCTGTCACACTGGTGGCTTGGTGCTGCCTCCTGTGCTATACCATACCCACCTCCAGGAGCATGTAAACTCAAGACAACCCTCTGCACTCAGGAAAATTGTCTTGTTTTCTAGTGCTTGAGTGAATTCAGCAGTTTGAGGAAGATGAAGCTGTTGTTCTGTGGGGGTAAGGCCACACCTTATCCCCACACCACCTCTACAGGCTCTATAGCAGGGAGGGTTAGAGGAGTGAGCAGGGAGTTCTCTCCCTTTGGGAGCAGCAAGACATTAGATAGCTCCAGCAGTATTAGGAACTTGGCTATTTAAAAGAATAGGGAGGCAGTGATTGTGACCATTCCAAGGCTTTTGGTGTTGCCAGTATTGCTTTCTCTTAAAGATGGTAGAGTTGGATGTACCTTTATCATCTTTATTTTTCATCAGATGACCACGACAGGCTGAGAAGTTGCTGCCAAAGAGTAGCTCTGAATGGTTTGATGTTAAACTGTGAGATTGTCTCAAACATTGATACAGGTCCCTGAGGGAAATGGCTCTACAGAACCACACATCCTAGTTGAGTGTCTTCATTAATTATGTGAATTACAAATTCAGGGGCTTACAAATCTTTGAGAACATAGAATGCAGTGTTGTTTGGTCCTGGCAAATTGAAGAAGTAATTCGAAGGAACTAACATGAAATTCAGCACTAAAAAGCAAAGAGTGCAAGAGTGCCACTGCTGAGGAGAAATTTAAAGCATATTTACAGATAGCTAGTTAGCACTGCGACAGGAAAGGATGAAGGTGTTATATTGTTAAATAAAGTTTCATTTTGTGATCTGTTAGCATCCATAAAAGTTGCAGTTGTAGATATTCCAGTCTGCACATCTGTCATGGACACATTGCCATGTCCAGATTTGACCACCATGTCTGGGAACCATGGAATAGTCGTTTGGAGACTCCAGATGAACTTCAGAACGGAGAGGACTGAGAGAGGGAGGATATTGTATCTTTCTGATATGGAAAAAATAATTAAAAAGAGGATAGTGTTGAGTTGTTCCAATTGAGAGTGGGGCAGGTTTTTCACAGTTGTAGCATTGTTCCCCCTTTGTTTATTTACTGAAGTTTGCATCAGGAGAAGGCAGTGACATGATAAAGGGAAAACTTTGGCTGAAGTTCATCAGCCCTTAATATTTTACAGAGAATTGTATAAAACTTCAGTGGCAGTGGTGGTTTACTTGTGTACAGTTATTTTTTTTGCTATGAAAATTGCTTTTTCACAGACAAGGAAAAGTGCTTAGTGATTTGCTGAACTCTCCAGCTCAGGGACTTAATTTTGTAACTGAGATGGAAGGAGGAGTATTGTTAGTTCACTGATGTACGTCATTTATGTATTTGTTTCCTAAGAGGGAAACATAATAATGAAATATTTTGTGATAACTCAGTTTGCAAGGCTTACAATAACAGGGAATGTTTAGCTTGAAAAGGTTTTATTTTAACATTTGTTATACTGTAAAGCAATTCAAAGAAACAATCTATTCAAAGTTAACATTTGGGGCATGTGTGAAATTATATTTCAAAAAATTGTTTTAACTGTAGGCTCCTATATAATAGCACTAAAAATGTACTATAGGTCAGTATAAAGGCTCAGCTAGAGTGGTTTAGTGACTGAGGAAAGCCCTCCTCATGTATCAGTTTCTAAACAAACATCTTTTTTGCAAGAATTGATATTTCAAAGGATTATTTACATCAGCAGACAAACCATGCACTTCCTGAAAATGATTATTTCTGTGTTTTACTACTTACTGCAATAGATAGTGTGCTGACTTCTTACTAGAAAATATATTTAAAAGATAGTCTCCACCTAGAGTACAAATTAGCTGTGCTTCATCAGTAGAACTGTAGCTGGGAAACTGAACTCAAAATCTTTTATGCGGGGAAAAAAATGTTCTTGATTATATTCCTTTCTCTGAAACAGGAACTTTTTATTACATACATTATTTGTCAAGAATATGATACATATCTCTTGCTGCATACTTGGCTGTTGGCTTTTGTCTTGATAATGAAATCCATACACACGTGCTCTGAATGGATCATGACAGTGGAGTGAACTTCATTATTCCACAGAAAGGTGAAGGAATATTGGCTCGGTTGTGTGGTGTTCATCATGTGGACACCATTGCTCATGGCAACGGGAGTCTGTGGAGAATGACGTTATTCATTTGGAGTTTTGCCTGGCAGCCATCTTTATTGTTGGTGCACAGCAAATAATGTGATGATCTTGAAGGACTACCAGGGATACATACATGGATCTTGTGCTCACATCTACTGTGAAATTTCAGAGTTGTTCAATGTACTGAAATGAAAATAGGAAGACTTTTTTCACAGTCTCCTAATTTTCTTAGTCATCACTTCAGATGGCACCTGCCTGTAATCAGAGTCTGTCCTACAGCAGTCAGGGTGTGTCTTTAAAAACTTTGAAAACCCCAAACAGGTGACGCATCTCTTGCATCCATTTCTCTCTGATTTATTAAATCCCCCAGAAAGTGAAATGAAGTCTCAAGGTGAATCCCTCCCCTGTGATGCAGGAAGAGGAAGGTTTCTTTGTTTATTGCTTCTGCTTGGGGATTTGGAGTATGCTGAGTTTTCTCCTTGGAAAACACAGGTGTATAAACCACTCCTAGATTAATGGCAGGGTATCTAAAGGGTATTGGTACAGACAGGGTGATGTATGGAGGAAGAAAACTGCTAATGCAGAGCATGCTGTGTCAGATTTGCTTGAAGCTGTTCTTCCTGCTCTGGAAAGAGAAGCAATGAAGACAAAATGCTGACCTCTGTGAAGCTCATTCTTCTTTTTAGAAAATGTACTTAGTCTTTCTTTCTTGCTATTATTCTTTGTCAAGAAATTGTACCTTCCAGGTAGAGCAGATTTCAGCCTCCAGGAATAGTTGCACCAGCAAGTGATTGAAAGATATTGTCAGGAATCCATTTCACCTAAGCCCAAAACACTGTTTAGTTGTGACCATTTCACTTTTCTGCCTCTGTGGAGAGATTAAACCTCATCACTAATAAAAAAAATAAGTTATGAATTGAGTTCTTTTAGTAATACTTGAAAGCAGATTTTTTCCCTTTGGCTTGTTTGCTTTCCCATTTGCTCCTAATATTAATTGTTAATGGAATAACATCCTGTGTAATTATAATGGAAGCATGGTTCTGCTTTTAAGTATAGTTATGAGGAAAAAATACTTGTAGTAGTGTTCTGTTTCATTTTATCTTCATTTATAAGTGTAGTATTTAGAAGAATAGCATCTTATGTATAGCTTCTGAATTAAAGCTTTAAATGCAACTCTGTCAATGCTAGTGATTTCAGTCTTTGACCTGCGGTTCTGTGTTTCATAATATACTTATTTGTGTTTTGCAATTTGTATTTTAATTGCCTATCAAAAAAGGTTCATGCATAACATTCTTCCTTTAAATCTTTCATTAGGTTTTTTTTCTTGTCAGCAGAACATGGCTGAATGTTACAGCAGCTGCTTTACAGCCATAACTCTCCAGTCTTACTGCTGGTAATGACAGCCAACAATTTACTGTGTGTATTAAGTTAGGTTCTGTGTTGTTGTACAACTGAAATTTTTTAGGAAAATATTTTCACAAATGTTGGACACCAAATGTCAGACTGACCTAATTATTGTTCTTCTCTACACTTTCTATGGGCTTTCTTCTCTTCTGCTAGCTGGAGATGAGTGGTTTGGAAATGTTTTCTCTAGCAAAACATTCAGCTGTAATATCTTGGTCTTTATGGCATCATAGTTCTCCTTTCTGCTTAGCTGGTAGTGAGGGATTATTTTTGTTTACAAAAGTAAGTGACAGGAGTGAAACCTGCTGGTGAGATCCATGCTCCTCAGTTCGCACCAGCCACAGAGAGAACCATCAGAGAGAAGCATCCCCTGAGAGTTTTTCAGGGAACCTGGCAAAAACAAAAGTTTCCTAGGCAGGGAGATGGGGAGTGAGCTGTAGGACAGTGCTGGCACAAGAGTATCTGGGCTGGGTGAGCTTCCAGATCCAGGAGGGAAAAAGCTTGCAAGGCAGCTGCAGTCTCTGTTGGTGAGTCACCAAAAAGCCAGCAATGTACCCAGTCCAGCCTGAGGCCATATCATCTCCCATTATCCTGCTTTTGAATTGCTCCCGAAGGTGCTAGCTGTTCTTAGAAATGTATCCTATACAGCTAGAAGAGGATTTTAGTGTGCAATCTCCTTGGATGAAGGAGGTTGGTTGTCTCACTTGCACTGTGTAGGGATTCTCGTTCCCATCTGTGAGATCAGTATGGTTTGCTCAGCAGTTTCCACTATGGCCTGTGTAAATTAGCAGAGCTCCATGGCAAACTGATTAGCTGTATTTGCCTTCAAAGTCAGGTGCAGAGTTCACATACTTAGCTTAATTTCACTGCAATTGATAATAAACCAGGAAGGTTCACTTCTCTGGTTTTCCAGTCTGTCCATCTCTACAACATCAAATTAAAAGTAGATGCTGTCATGGGATAATCAAGTGCTCAATCTCATCAGTTTTCAGTTCCTTTGTGCTCCATTGAGAAGTACTTTCCGGTGTTTTTCTGTCAGTTCTGTACTTGAAAAACTGCTTTCAGTGCTTCACAGTTTGTACAAGAAAATATTCTTGTGCCTCTAGTGCAGACTGGGAGAAATCTAATGCCTGGCTCCCCATTACCCTCCATAACAGGGTAACACAGCAAATTATAGAGCTTTAATAAATGGCAATGATGCATCTAAGAGAGCATTTCCAGGATCCCAGAATACCTTTGGCTGCATATTAGCCTCTTCAGGCATAATTTTTTTTGCCTTCGAACTGCTTTTTGTAGCAATGACACAGCCACAAAAGCTGTGCCAAGCTCCAGCACTACCCCCCCCCCCCCCCCCCCCCCGCCCCCCCCCCCCCCCCCCCAACCCATCAGCATGGAATCTTTTCAGGGTTCTGCATTAATCCCCAAAGACAGACATAAATTAAATATTAAAATTACCTTTTGTCCCCGCTTGCTGCTTGTGTTTGAAGCAGTGTTTGTTCATAAGGGTGGAGTGGGGGCACTTGCTGACAGTACTGTGGAAGGATTGATCAAAGGAATAACATTCATCCACATCCTCGCTCCATGAGAGATCACAGCCATATCATTAACTGTGTGTCTCATTTGGTTAGCCTAGTGTGAGAGCTCTGTCTGCTTGAGTCAGAGTCACCAGGGGCAGTCTGTGGCACCCTGAAGAAAAGCCAATTCCATCAGGATGCTAGGCAGCAGTATTTTTGAAGACTTTGCTAAAAAATCAGGAGAAGGTTATTGTAACTATACTTCCACTTATTCAAAATCTTTGCAACTCAGAAATGTTCACTAACTATTCAGTCTGATCTGGTGTGTGAACAATGGCAAGAACAGAAAAGAAAAACCCCTGAAACTCCAGGTGCCATTTCCTTGCAGTGCTTTAATACTAACCCTTCTCATTTGCCAGCCTGAATCAATTTGGTGTCTCACAAAAAAAGCCAGAGCCTGAAGTACTGCAGAACATCCAGAACAAGCGAAGGCTTCTCTTTTGTGTGGACTTTATGGTGGTGATTGCAATTCACCTGCCTTGTTGGTCTTTCTTCCAAGTCCCCAGCTGCTACAGATATGCACGTGGTGCTATACATGTAGTATATTTATCAGAAGGGCTTCTTTTCCTCACTGGTCATTCTTAAAACCACCCAAGCTGCTGGGAGTACACCTTATGTACAAAGTTATTTTGGGTGGGCTGTCATGTCTTTAAGTCTACTTTAATCTGCAATAAGTACATAATGTTTTAGAGTTCTAGAAAACATCAAGCTATAGTAATCCAAATAACTCAGTAAAAATCACCTGTAACTTTTAACAGAAGACTCCTTACTGATTGGATTTGTAATCTAGGAATCTGCCTTGGGAGAGACAGTCTGAATTAAAGGGAAAGTCTGAATTAAAGGACTATTTTGAAAATAACCTTTGAAAATAATTTTCGGGCCAGTGGTTATGTTTCAAAAGGAGTAATTTATTATCTTTAATGAAATTGAAAATTTCTCCTTGAGTTTAAACTTTGCTTATGATGCTATACTGGCCTTAATTAAATCACTAAAGCAAAAGTAAGCCCTGGAAGATAATTTTCTGGTTTATATCTTTCTGCCTAAGGAGGGGAAGAAAACATTGGATAGCAATTCTGTTCAGATACTGCCCCCATATGTTCTGAGAGAATTTCCTTGAAGACAGTGATGGGATTTAATGAACTGTTGTTATTCACAGAAACATAGAATCAAAGCTCAGCAAAAGCCAGGAAACCTGAAGTTCCTATTTTAGGGACAGCTGATACAATTTTACCTCCAATCTATCTTTATTTCTACATTTAATTTTCAAAAATTATATTTTCAAGGGACAACTATGAATGTGGATAATATCCATCAATATGAAAAGGTGCTAAACTGACAGAGTTGTTTCAAACTATGTTTAGAGGTTGTTTTTGTTTTCTCCCACAGTTCTTACTTCCTACTAATAGATTGAAGGATTTTTTGCTGCTGTTGAACCCCACGTGTTCCAGGATGCATCCCTCCTCATGACATGAATGTGGCTCAGCTGAGGGGCTGCTCTCAGGTCTGCTTTCTTGCTTTTGCAGCTCTCAGGCCTCAGTCTTACGAGACTTCTTGTGTATTAGATTTGTCTCTTTAGCAGGACTTCCAGCTGTTCATTGCTCCTCGGTTTTATCCTTCTGAACACCGTTGCCTGCAGGACATTTCCAGAAGCTTTCCTTTACTTTTTGCTTCAGGATGCTCATTTGTGCCAACCCATCTGCTTAGTTTGAGTGCTGCACATCTCCTCTAACAATAATTCAGACAGATTTCTCTTGGATTATGAGAGGTAATTATGGGAAGGAGAAGGCTTTTCCTTCACAGTCTTCAATCTCTACCCAGCTCACCTCTTTTTCATTAATTTTCTACATATGAGAGAAAAGGCTGAAAGGGCCTCATCACCCACATAAGGAGTCATTGCTTTTTTACAATACAATTTTTTTAATGAACTTTAGCAATGTGGTAAGAAAAACAAGAATATGTGGTGAAATTACAGTGGAAACTTCTACAAATTGAAAGTCGAGCACTTTTAGAGGTTTCTTTGTAGCTGACTCTCCACAGCTTTCTGGCTCGCCATTTGACAAATGGGGTTTTATCTTAATATTTCCCAAACAAAAGTGGAGTTTAAAAATTGAATGTGATTATAGAAAGACTTGGAAGTTAAGTTTAATACAACTTGGCTGCTACCTGTTTCAGCAAAATGATAATTTGAACTAATAGTTTACATACATTTATCTAGGGTTAAAGTTGTTCAGAAAAAGACACTTGAGTTAAAAAAGAAAGAGTAAGAGGCCCTTGCCTAATGTTACAGAGACAGATTTTACGTTCTGAGTGTTGATGATTTTATAAACAGTGAAATGGGTCATGTTGTTAGAATGGATAAAAAAATAAAACAATGCCTTATAGAAATATTAAATATAAAAGAGTTGGTGCATTTAAAATACATTTTAATACATTTTAATTATATTTTTTTAGAAAAGTATATAAAGTTTTTGTTTTTTGTTTTTTTTTTTTTTTTTACTTCTGGAGAAATTCAGGAAGACTTATCAATATTCTTTCAATATCTTCGATATCTTTTACAATGCACAGTGTAGAAACTGTCTTTAGGTGGAGCAACCACTAAATTTTTATTTTTGTCATTTGTTTTCTTAACCTACATCACTTTCTTGCCATCTGATCAACTCCTCTTAATTTGAGTTTGGTTTACCTCTGCATTCATTTCCTCCAAGTAGCCAAGTCTGTCACTAACATTACACATACATACATAAATTGTAATTTTCAGGGTTTTTAAACTTTTATTTAGGATTAGTGTCAGCTTCTGCTGTTTGCTTTGAGAAGCTTTCATACAGTATCAGGACTCACTGCAGAGAGAACCTGGAGCAGTCACCAGTGAAACGAGGTAACTGAATTTATTCCCCCTCCTGAGGTGCCTTCATGGGTATCACAGGGGTGAAGGGATGCTTCTTGCTTAACAAGACATTGAAATTCATTATAAAATATGCAGAAGCCTAGCTCAAAGCTGCATTCAGTAGGTCACCAGTCATTTCTGGGGCTGCCACTGTGCCAGCAGCAACATGGCCCCTTTCCTCCTTTTCCATTACATCCCTGATGCCACGACGTCAGTAGGACCTAGTCCTGATTTCTGTTGTGGGCTGTTTGCCTTGGTTTTGTATAATGTGCCAGTGGGCTTGGCACTGAAGGTCAGTTTGTCTGATGTGTCCTGCCTGAGATGCACTCCTCCTTCCAGCATTCATCTGTCTCTGTTCAGCAGTTCAGCACAGAGCCTTCGATCAGTGTGGATTACACAGAGAGGTGCAGAGTGCAACATGTGCCGTTCCTTGGATTCAATTGTAATGGCCAAATTTCAGCTGTTTTCGGGCAGGTGGCTCCTATCATTGTACTTACTGTGCATGTCATCCAGCACAAGTGCTTTCCCATTTTCATTCTCCTCATTTTCATTCTGCAGGCTGTCAGAGTTTCTCTTCCCTTCTCACAAATCCTTTAGTTCCATGTGTGTATCGCTCTTGCAGTGTAATGATTCTAAGCCCTGTGATGCAATTTGCTTCTTTGTAACATACCACATTTGTTTCTACTGCAAGTAGCTTCACACTGCTTTGAAGTTCGTGTCATTTTTCTCTTACCCTGAAAATTCGTAGCTGAAATTATCTCCTTCCTTCCTCTGCATGTTAATTGCAAACAGTTACAAAAATCTTTGCTGGCTACAGTTTGAGCTACAGCTACACTTCTTTTAGTGCAGTTTTTTGTTTGTAAGCTATCTTTTCCCATTAAGCATTTGCCTGCCTTTTTCTCAGTCTATATTTTTTTGCAAAGCAAGTTTTGTGGGGTTTTATGCTCTAACTGAATCAAATTCTTTTTCTATTTCAGCACAGTAATCTTTGACCAGTTGGGCCATCATTTTTCGATCAACTAGCTTTTACTTCCAATATTGTTCTTTCATGTATATTCAGTGAGTCTTTGCAGTAGTTCTCAGGTGGAAGGATTTTTATAAATATTTTTAAGTTTAGCAACTTTACCCTTCCAGCTTTTCTGATGTTTTAGGAGCCTTTGTCCTTTTAACGTTTTGACCATAAGCACTTTTCAGCTTTCCACTGTAATACTCACATAATATTATGCTATAATAGCTCAAGTCTCATTGTTTAAGCATCTGAGTAGGACATTGCATGAAAAAAATTACTCCAACAAACATAGCTTTGTACTTGACATTTCTGTAGAGAAGCCACTAAACAAGAGATTAATTCTTCTTCTTTGGGCTCTGTGCAGTTCTTTTATCTGTGTAAGTGATCCTATTGATACATAAGGACTTTCATATCGGCCATGATTGCAAGACTGGACTCTTGCCTTCATATTTTGGAGACAATTTAAGGCCTGTTCCGCAGTAGCTGCTTGTGGCATGGAGTGGAATTCATGCTGTGCCAAGCACTCAGTTTCACACAGCTTATTACTAATTCCACTCTAATGAAAACCAAAAGGCCATCCTGCTTTTCCTCTTCATTGCTCTTCCTACAAAACAACAAATGTCAGAACATCTTGTGGAATAGGAATTAATGGGGCAACATTACATTCAATTTCTTCACTTTTTTTTAAGGAAATTCAAAAATTATGGGTTTGTTGTGGTTCCAGTCATTAGGTAATTTTGTTAACTGCAATAAATGTTCTGAACTTTCACGTCTAAAGAACAAGGGGTTTTGTTACTCAGGATTTATCACTGGGAAAATCTGTCTATTCAAATATAATTCGTAAGTACTTGCCAATTATTTTGGAATTTTAAGTCTCTGATTTTTTTATCTTCCATCTGATTTACCTGCAGCAATTGCCTTTTTTATAGGCCATTCATTGTACTGAGGGAAATGCTTAGGAAAGATATTGTATCTACGAGAAGTAGAGAAATCCTGCATTTTCCCAGTGTTTTCTGGGACTACATTTCTTCTGTCAGTAGCAATTTAGTTATAAGCATTCTTGTTGTAAGTCCTTCTTTATAAAAGGACATTATGTTTTGATCATTTCAAACCTGAAGTCAAAAAGGACATGTTGTAATTAGATTTACTTTGGTAGGAATTGAAAATGTATTGTAGTAGTCAGAATCCTCAGGGGAAGTTTTCTAATAAAATCTCTGTTTAATTTATTCATATGTGGAAATACAGTCAATACTGAAATGTGAAATGTCAATAAAAGTTAAAAAGTATTAGCATTCAGTGTATGTTACACTGCACAGCCTTGCCAGTTTGGATTTTTTTTCACAAAGCTTTGTTTCTCAAAGCTTCTATGTGCTTTTAAAAAAGTAATCTCTAAAGGAAAATGAAATTAGTCTGTAAGAGTCATGAAAATGGGTAGTTTACATTTTTTAAGCTACCATATAGAAGTGAAAGGAAAATTATCCATAATGTTTCTCATTACCATGAATGCAAATGAGGGGATAATTGTCTAACATTCATGTGTGGGATTTACTGGCTGCCTGATGGTGGCAGAGACCACTCAGCTGTTTGCTTGCTATTTTATATCGTCTCAACTGCCTTCGATAAAAGACAGCAGTCTAAAAACGTATTAAGGCAGAGAAAATATGGCAGAACATTCCATTAACATGATGTCCTCTTCAATAAACTTCTAACTTATGCATGGATTCCTGAAACATTTACCAGTCCCAAGTTCACTGCCAAAACCTAAAGCAGTGGCAAAGGGGGAAGTTTTTATTTTCCAGTCAGGGCTTCCGGGATGATACCATCTGCTCCCATAGCCCCAAACAAACCACCAGCAGTAGTTCAAAACAAAAATGCCCCAGGATGGAATAATTTTCCCTTGGGGCTTCACTGCTACAAGACACAGGGCACAGGACCCAGTTTCATCTCGGCTCTCTGCTAAGGACACATTGCCTGGAAGCCAGCCAGGTCTCCCATGGCTTTGTCTTTTCTTCTCTCTCTGACCAGCCATCAGCATGAATATGTTCCTTCTGGCCTCTTGCTGTAAAACTCATAAGGCTAGTGTTGATCTGCATTGATGGAATTGCATAGTTGGGTTGGACTTTCTTAAGCATGTAGTTTCCCTCCTGCTCAGCACAGATGCTTTTGTATTCCCCTTCCACCACAACTTCAATGAGTAAGCTGAAGACCAACATTTGAATCTCAAGAGCTGTCAATGTATTCACTGCATTAGAAACGAGGTCTTGTACTGAAAGAAAATAGAAAATACTTGTTTTCCAGTACAAAATTCCTGCTTATAAATTTACAATGTCTCTTGCTGTTATTCTCTAACAATAACTTTAAATATCTCATTTGTTTTCTATATTGTCTGTGAAAAAGACTGAGTTAATTTAAGAAAATGTCACATATTTATTAATGAAATAAATGGAAACATGGGAAGCATAGCAAATTATTTGCCTATAAGTCACATTACCACTGTGAGACACATTTGAGGAATTCTAAGTGCTTAGGAAAGCAGATGTTTAACTCCCAACAGCTTCTCTTCAGCCATGCTCTTTCACCTTTCTGCCTTTCTCTAGCCAGCACATATGAGACTGAAATTAACTGAAAACTTTTGCTCACTTTCAAATGCACATTACTTCACACGGAGTACTGAGACTCATTAAATACTTTGGCAGCTTTCCAGAGTCCCTTTCTTTTTCTGTTACTTAGCAACAAACAGAACTTTTGGGGAGGCTATTGGTTTTTTGGGCTTGGTTTTGTTGGGATTTTTTTTTAAAAAAGGAGTTTGTGCATGACTGTCTACCATTCTCTAGATCTACCACATTGCCTGTTTCTCATCTAGAGCCCCTCTTTGGATGAATAAAGGCAAATATTGTTTGGTTATGCTACTATCACCTATGTTTATCTATGCCTTTCATAGCTTCACAATTCAAACAAACATTCCTACAAACACACCCAGAGAGCACACACACACACACACACACGCACGGGCTAAACATCTTCATTATTGTTTGTGTTGCTTTATTCATCCTTCAGGTCTCCTGTAATGGCTGGAGGTCTATTTGCCGTTAACCGGAAATGGTTTTGGGAGCTGGGAGGCTATGATCCAGGATTAGAAATATGGGGAGGAGAGCAGTATGAAATCTCCTTTAAGGTAAGTCATCAAGCCACTTTATAGAATACTTGCTTGCTGGTGTTATCACGATGCTTTCATTCATCTGAGCTTCTGGTTTTTTTAACTAAAATTAATTTAATACAATACTTCTTTTCATTAGGAATTTCCACAGTGCCATAAGCAAATGCTCCAGAAGCCATACAAAATCACACTAAGTGTAGCTCCCTCTGAAAATCAGCTTACCACTGTCAAAGAATGACATTCCACCTTTTCCCTTTTATCAAGTCTTCTCTACTTACCTTTGCTCAGGTGCTTGTTTGTGCTCAAGTGTTGAGCTCAGTTCAACAAGCCAACAGAGAACTAACCCAGCAAAAAAGAAAATTGAATAATTTTTCTGTCCAGATCAACAAGTTTAATCCTCTCTGGGGATAGGGTCCCCTGGAGTCAGCTCAAGAAAATGGGTGGAAATAGAGAAAGTCATAGGAAGAAAGACTCCTTTCAATAGCAGGATCACTAGAGCAGCTCACCTGCCATGAGCTGTTGTCTGCAGGCCAGCTGTTACAAAGCAGATTTTTTAAATTGCATTTAAATTGTTGTAATGACATATGGGGAGTTCTCAAGTGCTCATGTTGTGTACAACCAGACATGTTGTAGTATACCTTCATATCCTGTATGTGGACATGTGTATTGAAATCAGTCACTTGGCATTTACATGTAGAGCTGAAAGTCTTTTTACTTTCTACATGTAAGACAGGCATTTTTATTAGTTTGCTGAGGACTAACATGTCTAATTTTGAAAACTGAGTTTATTTTCCAGTATACTCAAAGACATGAAAATTTTACCTCTTGGTCTCTATATGCAAAGTTTTACAAGGGCTTGATAGACTTTCCTGACTTAGATTATTTGAGTCAAATGTATTTGGATAAAGCTTGGAACTGAAACTGCAATTCAAATTTAGCTCTAGGATCCTTCCAGCCTACTTCCAAACTCTGTCAGTGTAAAGCTCTTTAAATAAATATATCATGTCAGCCATTACTAATATCAGATCTCTTGCAGCTGAGTTTCAGCTGCAATTAAAACAATGCTGAGGCCATTCTGCTGAATGAAATGTACACTGTCACCCAGCACTGGTTTTCCACGCTGTCTTTACAGGAGTTCCAAGAACTGCAAAATGTTTTGCATTAACTGGCATACTCTTGTGTTTCTCCAAATCATTTTTATACCTCAGCAAAGTAAAACAGGAAGGCAGGGGAAACTCAATAGCTAGACTGTATGTTTAGAACATATTGATTTACCTTCTGTCCATTTAGATTGTTTCAGAGGCAAATATAAGTAGTTACTTGTAGCTGTCACAATGATCTCTGACAGGTCATCCATGCTTTTTTTTATCCTATTTCAAATATTCCTTTTATTCATCATTGCAAAGAATATACTTGTTCTCTCCAGACTTTATATAGAAACCATGGTAACACAAGTGGAAATTTAGATACCAGATTGTCCCAATATGTTTTTTTCAAGTGAGGGAGATTTTTTTTGGAGGCAGCTGTGGCACCCTGTGTCTCATTTCAGTCATATCTCTGGATCTATCTTATTAGTATATAATAAACTTTGGGTCCCTGTCCTTTCTTACTAGTGTTAAAAGAAGGAAAAAATAGTCTATAGAAATGACTGCCAAATAGGAGTAAATTCCTACTGGAAGAATATAAGAAATGTAAAAAAAAAAAAAAAAAAAATTGCTGTTTGGTTTGGAATAACAAAAACTTGGAAAAAAATCTCAGAGTGGGGAGAGACAAACAGAAAGAGCTGAGGTTTATTATGTCAGAATCACCACAATCAGTTTGGGAAAGGTTTCTGCTTCAGCAGGTTTTACTATAGCTATAGATTCAGTTATCTTAAAACTTATTAAATGAGGACAAGTTGGCCAGACAGTTCAATTTACCAGATCTGTTGAGAAAACTTGGTAAGACAGTGGACTTGCAAGTTGTTCCAAAGTCAGTGAAAGTCAGTGAAAAAGCCAAACAACCAGACTGGTTCAGCTTCCTTGGCTTCACTTGAGTGAATCTAGAGATGACATTTACTCTTTCTTAGAGCATCCACATCTATGGTCTGTGGAAGTGTTGTCGGACAGGTGCTGTGTGTTGGTGCAACATCTTACTTTAAGTTGCTTGGCAAATAATTATTTGGAGTACTCTGGATGGTGACAAGGCCACAAACTGTCTCTAAATATGACCTCTTCATTAAATAGTTCCTTAGATTGAATTTTACATTTAAAAGTATTCAGTATTTTAATTTTTTGCAACATCAGGGTCCCTTTTTTTTTTTCATTAAAAAGGTGTAAGACATCTTGCTGACAGTACTCTTCGGTGCGTGCTAGACTTGTGAAAGCTGGCAAAGCACTGGAGCTCACCTGATTAATAGCATCTCTTCACAATAACAAGGAACGCCACTATTTGGGAAATCCTAAATTTAAATCTGTTAGACAGTATATGTAGTAATCAGCGCAGCACAGCAGCAAAACCTACTAATGTCCTGTGTTTCCTGAAGACCCTTGTGCTTGACCTTGGTTGTTTACCAGGTGCCCAGCAAAGCTGCTCTAACACCCCACTCCTCATGTGAGTAAGGGAAAGGAAATATAACAAAAGACTCACCGATCAAGGAGAGGGAGAGATGACTCACCAGTTACCATCATGGACAAAGGTGACCTGACCTGGGAAAAAATATTTTATTACCAATCAAATCAGAGCAGGGCAATGAGAAATAAACCCAAATTTTAAACACCTTCCCCTACCCTTCCCTTCTTCTCCACTTCATTCCCTATTTTCTCCTCCTCCTCACTCTTGGGAATGGGAAATGGGGACTACGGTCAGTTCATCATATGTAGTCTCTGCTATTCCTTCCTCCCCACGGAGAGGACTCCTCACACTCTTCACCTGCTCCAGCATGAGGTCCTCCAGGGGCAGCAGGTCCTCTGTGATCTCTGCTCCACCATGAACCTTTCACGGGTTGCAGAGGCACAGCTGTCTTACCCTGGTTTTCACCACAGGCTGCAAGGGAATCACTCCAGCTCCAGCACCTGGGCCACCTCCTCCCTCCCCTTCTTCCCTGACCTTGATGTCTGCAGAGCTGGTGCTCTCACATACTGTCACTCCTCTCTCTAGCTAAAGGTGCACAGTAACTTTTCCCTCTTCTGAAATCTGTTATCCCAGAGGTGCTACCACCATCGCTGATGGCCTTGGACCAGGGCATGTCTGTCCTGGAGCCAGCTGGATTGGCCCTGTTCAGCCTGAGGGAAGCTTCTGGCAGCTTCTCACAGAAGCTTCCCCTATTGCCCCCCTGCTACCAAAACCTGGCCATGCAAACCCAGTGCAATCCTTTGCATGAGGCATTTCTCAGGCATTGTAAATCATACCTTAACAAAAATGCTAATGGTGATTCCCTAGCCTCTTGAAGGTAGTCATCTGTATCTACAGTTGTTTTATCCTTATCCATGCCTTTCAAATTCTCTTCATCCCTCTTTTCCAAAACACACCTCCAAGTTCATTAATCCCTTTCATTATCATCATAATCACTATTAATTCCCTCCACAACTGTCAATCTTGGCCGGAGATAGGGAATGGAGGAGCATTACCACTTGGTAGTGCAGTTGTAATCTATATGAAGGACTGACAAATGTGGAATATTGCCAGTTTCTTCAGAATTTTAGAGGTGCTGGAGATATCGCTGAAATACCCACAGTCACCAGTTCCCAGTTTACATGGTACAGTTTTAATATTTCCTGACAGGAAATCCCACTTCACCTCCAGTAAATGGTTTTGCAATTTGCAGACCCATTGACTGTAGATTTGCAGTCAGTGATCCTATTTTTCAATTTTTTTTTCATTTAGAGGAACATTCTCACTGTGTGTAGAAGTTCACAGGAAAATATTGTTCTTTCTCCTTTTCTACAGCTGCCAAATCTTTTCTTCTGGCTTATATTTCAAGAAGAGTGACTGAAAAATCCCATAACATTTTTATATTGTTATTTTCTACAACTTTTTCAGCCCCACTGTCGTAATACATTTCTCCCGTTTGTAGTCATCCCTCTTGCACAATATGAAGAGCACCAAGTTGTTGCCTTTGTATTAAATACTTTATATTTCTCTTCCACCAGTTTACAGTTTGTATTTTCCCTTCATTTCAATGTCTCTCACTGTTGTCTGTCTTGTTACTGACTCTCAGCAGCAGTACATTTCTCATTTAGTTTTGAAGCCTAATCCAAAGTCCATTCAGTACCCTCTAAATCCTTTGCATAATTTGCTATATGTTTATGTTCCTATTCCCCAGCGACACATCCTCCACTGCTCAAAAATCTTACTACAGTAATTATGACTACAGAGTAGCATATGGATTGGAATCTCAGTCTTGCATGCACAGTATTTACATTTTCCAGGTAGTTTCCAGGCTGGATCACTCATAAACCAGAGAGATAAGATGGGGGAATCACAAGAGAAGGCAGAATTCAATTTAAAAGACAAAGAAGTAATGTGAAAAGAGAGTGATTCACCCAAAATCCCACAGGAGCTGTAGAACAGAGCCAAAAAATACATCTGTGGCATCTAAACTCCAGTCAGGAACAAAGCCACATAACCACAGCTTAATTTCTTTTAAAGCTTGTGTTAATGCCTGCTTTTTGCTTTCTATCATCCCTATAAAGTGTTTTGCAACATTCTGTTGGAAGGAGCCATATAAAGATAAATTGTGAGATAGCCTCTAGTTGACACATAAACTACTCTTTTGATCTTTCCAAGCTGGAATTGCATTATTTTGGTTTCTCTTTGTTTTTTATACCTCAGCTGCAGACCAGATTCATTGCTTTTGTAAGAAGGAGACATTAACGATCCTGAGAATTTCATTGCTTCTGATATAATTTTGCCAAATGTCCCACACCACCTGAGTTTCTTTCATGGTATACTGGAGGTCTGTAATACTTAACACAGTAGTCATTCTCCAATTTCTTGTATTTAGTGCACGTGACAAAAAAATGCACATTTTAAAGACAAAGTTGCCAGAATTTATCTTCTCAGGAAAATATAAAAAATGCTTTTAATACCATTCTGAAGCTGAAAGATAAACAGGAACAGCTGCTAAATGTCCTTCAAGGCAGCCCAAGATTCATTTCAATTACCCTGCACAGCACACCTCAGGTGCAGCACAGCATTTTCAGGTTTTATATCTATCAAATATAAGCCTAACACAGTGTTATTTCCTCCCACTTGTTATTGCCTCAGCATATCTGACTGGGGTTTCTTTTCTTTTTTTTTTTTTAACTGTTATCCTACTGCTTTAGAGGAAATGCAATATATATCTACTGCAGCTCTCATTGCCTCAGTTAAAATAATACTGGCGCATATATATGTGTGAGTGTGTATATATATGTAATTTCTGCTTTCTTGTCCTTTAAATTTTTGCTGGGCTAACCTTTGAGTCACACTGCTGTGCTGCCCATTCTAAGAAGCCTTGATTAATCACAGTAATAATTTGTATAGCCTTAGAAATGACAACTCCATTTAAAAAACAAGAACAAATAGTAAACAGAGGTCTGTGCTTTCATCGATGCATGGGGTTGTTTGAAGACAGGCACAGAGAGAAAATTCCCACTTAAAAAAAGTACAAATGATGTAACATACAAAGGAAATACTGAAATATTGTTAGAAAGGTAAATAACCTTATTTGAATACTCTTGCTTTTATGATAATTTACTATGTTTATGCACATTTTCCAGTGAATTAGCTGTTGTGAGATGAAACAGGTGAGGATTTCAAGGTTTATTTAAGAGGCAGCTTTTACAAAATGTTTTTTTTAAAGAAAATTATCCTCATGTCCACATGGCATGACTTCATGCAAGATTGCTCTGGGTGGTAATAACCTATTTTGGCATGGAGGCAGAGCATTCATTTGGGTCTCCATTCCCAATCCACCAGTAAACTTCCTCCCTACGAAGGACTGTGCTTACTGGGAGAGTAGGTGACATGTCCAGAGGCACCTACCCAGAGCTCCTATGCCTTAGTCAGTTTGTGATGGCAGGTAGTAAGCAGCAGCTTCCCAACTAGCTCTATCAACTCTATCCAGCTGCACATTGCATCCATGGAATTTAAAGACAAAGCCCCACTTTCACAGTTTCCAGCCTTCCTTAGACATTTACATTAGTGTACTTAGGTTTGCTCTGTAATGAGATTAGATGCTTAAACATTTCATTATCAGGTCTCAGTTGGATGCCATGGCTAATTGCTAAGGGACTGTAAGGGCTGACACACAAATGATCCATAAGAAGCAGCTACCTAAATCACTTTGTAATTCAAGCCTTCACTCTAACCCCTATTTTCACCATTCACAGTGTGAATAGCAGTCAGTCAGGGGCTGAATTCAGGTAGATATATCCACTACATATATATATACACACACATCAGGCAGATATACCCACTATAACACAAACAGGCAAGCACTATGAAAGTGGCCGAACTTCAACTCCCTTCCAACCCAAGCTCTCTTCTCTTCTCTTCTCTTCTCTTCTCTTCTCTTCTCTTCTCTTCTCTTCTCTTCTTTTCTCTTCTCTTCTCTTCTCTTCTCTTCTCTTCTCTTCTCTTCTCCTATTCCTATTCCTATTCCTATTCCTATTCCTATTCCTATTCCTATTCTATTTATATATATTTTATAATTTTCTTTTGAACATGCTCTGCTTTTGCACAGTTAGACTCTGGGTGGGAGAGTCTGCCACGTTACCATATCCCAGTTACCAGCATGTCAAGAAGGCCGCCGTGACAGTGGGAAGGGTCGGCACAGAATTATATGTATTTTTCACATACACATTAGCTAAAATCTGCTTTTTTTGCCTCATTTGTTTCCAGAATCATTCTTTCACTTGCTTTCTGTCTGCTTTCCAGGTGTGGATGTGTGGAGGTGGCATGTATGATGTTCCATGCTCTCGAGTTGGACATATCTACAGAAAGTATGTCCCGTATAAAGTCCCTTCTGGAACCAGCCTTGCACGGGTGAGTAATTGGGTCTTGCTGTTTTTCATTTTCATTCATTATCAGTCTCTTCATTCCTTGTGAACCAGTTTCCAGTAAACTATTAAAATGGAAAATGAATGTTTCTTTATTTTTCTGAAATGAGATGTGCAATTACAACAGTTATCCTGCCTTTCAGAGATAAGATTGCCAAGAATAAAATGGAAGCTTAAAATTACAGGGCTGGACGTCTCAGCACAGAAGCACGTTTCATGCTGATTCAAAAGAACCTAGGAATAACCTAAGGCTTGCAGTTCTCAAATTGCACAGTGTTGTCAGTCATAGTTTTTGTAAGCAGGACTAATTTGAATTCACATTTTCTTATCAGTCAGCAGAACTAGCAGAATCTCATGGAAGGGATGTTTTCTGAGGCAAAGGGACTGAGTAACAATTATTTGAGCGACTGCCTCATTTTTGTGTAAAATCTGGTTGTGGAATACAGCCAGCTTGGAGCTGTGAGAGTGAGAATTACAAGACCTCTAGACATTTCTCAAAGACTACTGAACACATTCATATCCATGAGGGGCTTTTTGCTCAAGAGAAAATGTTCTGTAACTTTCTGGAGATGTTCACAGGATGTCAAAAGATGGGAGATGAAGGGCACAGATGTAGCTTCCAGGAAGATACTGGTATTTATTCATGCTTGAGTTGAATCTTTTCTGGTTTAGAGGATTTTTTTTAATAATAAAATGGCATTAATATTAAAGTCTGCATATTGCCATAGGGTAATACTTTATGAATCATAGTTTTTTCTTAATAATGAAAATGTGGTATGAATAAAAGAATTAATTTCTTGCTTTAAGGGGGAGATATTCTCGGTTTCAGCACCACAGGACCAGGCTTGCTGTACTAACTGCAGCAGAAAACGGAGGCTGCCTGTGCTGCCTGCCTGCCAGCTGGCTAGACAGAAAGAAGAATTTGCATTAACAGGGCATCAGTGTAGACACTGTGGCACAAAATTCAGTAATGGAATTAGTGGTGGGGACAAAAACTGTATTGACTAAATTGTGAGATTAATATCTTCACCAAGTATAGCTCTGTGTCCTGTCAGAGTTGCCCCATCCAGATTTGACTGCCTGAATGAAACTGCTTCACTCATGATATTCCCTGCAAAAAATCACACAACTGGAAATAAGAAATTCAAACCTCAGTCTCTATTTTCTTCTGTTACAGCACATAGTATCTCATTAGAGAATATGCTGCCTCGTGCACTACCTGTAGCAGCAGAATACAGTAATTTCTATTTATGCTACTGGCATCTTGCACAGCTCTGCACTTAACTGGCTTTCATGATGGCACTGTGAATGCCTACAACCATCAGGTAGCCACAGCCTGCAGCCTCCCTGTACTATTTATTTTAGCTTGATTTCAATAAATAATGTATGAAATATTACTGGAAAAACATTTCCAGTTATAAATATGATATGTCTGCCCATGCAGAGACTGATTACTTTATAACTTGTGGGAAAAGATCTAGTGGTGGGTCTTATCATTTCATTCAAAAATGGATAGTTCTTTCTGTGTTGTGGCAGTCCAAAACATGATGCTTTGGTAAATTTGTGACATACAGTTGTCACTAAAAGAAACTTTGAATTCTCAGATTCACAGCTTCCTTCCAGTACAGTATTCTTTTCATTGCATCAAGGCTAACAAGAGAACAAGAGCATCTGTATGCTTTGGTGTTTTGGGCTATTTCAATAACTAGGCAAGAAAGAGGATTTTGTCCTTGACCCATCATATTGTGTGTAGTTTTAAATCTAAAAATATACTCTTTCTCTCATCCTTGCCAGAAAATGAAAATCAAGGACAGATTAATCTTCAGTGTGTCAGCCCCAAACAGAGACGTTAGCCAAAATAATATTAGGCAAATATCCACAGGAGTGGCCTGGATATTTCAACTGTCTTTGCTTTATCCTCCAAGTGTTATATTATCCAAAGATTATAATCTACACCTTATGAGTTTTTTATTAAAAACTTCCTTCTAGTTCAAATATATAATGAGTAACACAATAATATCTGGAAATATTATCCCCACTGCCAAAAGCAGTACTTTTTACTACTAAGAAGTTTCCACATTGGTTTTTTACTAAATCCTTTTCCACCTTCTGCTGTTTAAAGGAGCATGCCGGAGATGCAGTTCCCAAAGGAATAAGCCCTAGAAAGCCCAGCTCAGATTCTGTAAATGATTGCAAGAGACCTTTGTTAACTAAGGGAGAATTTCCCCTTGTGCAGGTACTGCATAAAAGGTTGACAAATTTTCCTATCCTCTTCCCCAGCACCAGCGCAAGGGAACTGGGGACTGGGATTAGGAAGAGAACAGAGCTCCTAGACAAATTCAGGCATAGCCCAAATCATGCCATGGGTTTCCTTTCCAGCTGTTTCAGCTTATGTTTACCCTTAAAACATAATCTTTAAAGTAAGTGGTTTACCTTCCCTTGGGATTTCACCATTCTTTATCTTTTAGCAGTGAGTTTCAACACACAGTTTCATCCAGCTGTGTAACACTTGACCAATCTCAGTATCTGTTTAGAGAGCTGTAACTTGGCATGAGAATTACATATGCTTTAATAAATCAGAGACCTGTCAAAAACTTTGTTAGACCTCCCCATCACTAAATAATCATTATTGTACCACACATAATAGTATGGATCATGACATCAATTTTCTATCTTATCTGTCACTCAAGACTGGGGAAGCTTATGCATATTGGTTGCTGCCACACCCCACATAAACTGAAAAGCATACACATATAAAGCAGTTAGTGATATTGTTTGGTGCTGCAGGCAAAATTAAAGAAAGCCATAAACATGCCTAGTAGATTTATAAACAGATTCTGACAATCAAATGTAGATAAAAAGACTGAATATTTTTTTGTCTGAAGATGTCTTGAAATATTGCTGCTTGCCGAAAGCAGTCAGTGTTAAATTTACAGGTAATTGCACGTAAAGAAATATTAATAGGCATGCAGATGTCAACACTGATTCCACTTTATAACCTGGAAGCACCACATAATTATTCATTCATTCCAAACCTGTCAATCTCTGTACAAAACTGCAGTAAATAATAACTAATTTTGCCTGTTTGTTTTAGGTAAGGCATGTTTAGAAAGCAAATCCCCACATTCTAAAAACTACTGAATTGTTTTACTGGATTATTTAATTGCTTTTTGTATTTGTGGTTGTTGCTTCCCTTTTAACAGTTCCAGCTAAGCCATTTACTTCTAGCAAGTTACCTATGAAATTGGACTGCAGAATATTCTTAGCATTTTCTTCTAGGTGTATCTCAATTTATTATTTATTTTCTTTAGTTTTCTATTTGCTTTTTGGGTGTTTTTTTCTATTTGTGATTCTACAAAAGCTGTAAGAAATATATCAATAAAATCTCACTATTCCATAGGATATGCAGAGATGAAATAAGTTTCAAAATATATCTACAGAATTTCTTTTTCTTGCAGGTATTTTACACAGCATTTTAGGATTAACCACAGACCATTAGCACATTAGGCCTTTTTGAAGGGAAGGGCAATCCCACTGAAATTCAAATTGGATGCTAACCCAAGCTGAATTCCTCCCTGCCTGCCAGGACATGGGATCCCACATCACTATCATTGTCTGGCACATCAGGCACAAGCACAATGACATTTCTCTCATTACATGGTGTCACCGAATTGGAACTTGCACGAGTTTGGGTTTAGGAATTCAACTGATAAAAGTAGGCTCAGATTTCCACCTGAGCCATTGTCTCAGCCTTTTTGTGTGGCTTCAAAAGGGGTCTTCAAAGAAAATTGTTGTAACTATATCATCTGGTGCTCTGGCCACACTTGCAGTTTTGTCAGGGCTTCCTTTAATATGACTGTTTTGGTCTATTTTTTTCCATCTGCAAACAATAGCTGGGAGTTTCTTAAAGTGGTCCATGAACATTTTATATTCTTTTTCTAGGCAGATTAAAGAATCAGAAGAATCATTTAGGTGATGGCTACATTTTCTCTTGACCAGAGTGTGAATGGATAGCTGTGGCATGCTGTTCAGGGAATGCTGCTAGCACTTTTGCAATCACCTCTGTAGCACAAAAGACTGTAGCAAAAAGTCAGTTATGATTCAGCAAACACAGTAAGCAGGTTCAGTGTTAGCTTAGAACAGGCACATTATTTAGGAATCAAGCAAGAATCACCTTCTTAGAACATCACTTCTATAATACATGATAACTATGATTATTACACAATACAGCTGTTTTGTTTCCATTGTAATACTTTTCATTATGAGACTTATGCATTTATTATTAAAACTAACTAAACTAAGATCTCAAACAGAGTACTTACCAACGAAAATATTTAAATTATTATCCTTGATTTGGACAAAGCTTTTGACACTGTCTCACATAACATCCTTACAGGCAAACTCAAGGAGAGTTGGTTAGATGGGTGGACAGTGAGGTGGAGAGAGGGCTGGCTCTATGAGGAAGAATGGCAGATCCCAGAGGGTTGGAATCAGTGGCACAGGGTCTAGTTGGAGGCCTGTCACTGGGCCCAGTATTATTTTATGTATTCATTCATTCAGAATTACTTGAATGAAGGGGCAGATCCTGCTCAGCAAGTTGACTGATGACACAAAGCTGGGAGGAGTGGCTGATACCCCAGAGTGCTGTGCAGCCCTTCAGAGGGACCTTGGCAGGTTGGAGGGGCAGATGGGCAGAGAGGAACCAGCTGAAATTCAACAAAGGCAACTGCAGGATCCCACACCTGGGGAGGGAAAAACCCCAGGCACCAGTTCAGGCTGGGGCTGACCTGCTGGAGAGCAGCTCTGTGAAGAAGGATATAGGGGTCGTGGTGGACACCAAGCTGTCCATGAGCCAGCAGTCTCCTTGTGGCCAAGAGGCCAGTGGTGTCCTGGGGTACATTAGGAAGAACATTCCAGCAGGTCAAGGGAGGTGATCCTGCCCCTTTACTCAGCTCTGGTGAGTCCTCATATAGAGTGCTGTGTCCTATTCTGGGCTCCTCAGGACAAGAGAGACATGGAGCTTCTGGAGAGAGCAATAAAGATGATTAAGAAATTGGAGCATCTCTCTTACAAGGAAAGGCTGAGGGAGCTGGGCCTGTTCAGCCTTGAGAAAGGAGAACTGAGAGGAGACCTCATCCATGCCTGTCAGTATCTGAAGGGAGGGTGTCAGAGGATGGAGCCAGGCTTTGCTCAGTGGTGCTCAGCAATAGGACAAGAGGCAGTGGAAACTGATGCACAGGAAATTCCAAATGAACACGAGGAAGAATTTCTTTACTGTGCAGTTGACTGAGCACCAGAACAGATTGTCCAAGGAGGTTGTGAAGTCTCCCTCACTGGAGATGTTCAAGAACCATCTGGACATAATCCTGTGCCATGCACTTTGAGATGGCCCTGCTGTAGTAGGGAGGCTGGACCAGATGACCCGCTGTGGTCCCTGCCAGCATTACCCATTCTTGATTCTTTGATCTTCTAATCCTTGAATACAAAAAAGGCAAAGTAATTTTTTGGGCATTTGGTTTGGTTTGTTTTTTTTATGTTTTCTCCAATCTGAATAGAAGTTTTTCTTTTAAGTCACTGGGATAGACAATGGGATACAATGGGATAGAGAGCTTAGCTTAGCTAAAAGATCACAAAGAAGATGGAGAACTAGATATTCTTGGACAATAACTACATCAAAGTGGTAGCATCTACTTGACAGGATTTACTGCACAGGCTAGCACTGGAACCCAAGTTATGAGGCTCAATAAACCTATTTGGAGTCAAACCCCTGAACTCTTCCAGGCTCAGCTGCTGGGATGGGCTATGGTCTGTATGGGTCTGTAACACAAGCATGGCAACAGGCAGCAAATTTGTGGAGATGTTTTTGTAGTGTCATTCTGTGTTCCACAGCCCCCTCACACCCACAGAGCTAGGGGCAGGCAGCATCCTCACAAGGACCAGAAACATCCCTGCCCCCAAACTCTGCAGGTTGGCCTCATTTGAGCAAGAGGTTTAGATTTTCCAATGCATAGTTCTTAAATTACTATTTTTGTGTACCTGGTGGAGATACAAACTTTTATAGAGAGAATGAAATCCTGTTTGTTTTCAGATGACGTCTGTGGAATTTCAGTTCTAGGTATTTGCAAACTACTGGCTGAAAATAAATAGGCTCTTGCCTCTCTGCCAGCTGTGCTAACTCATAGAAGATTTATTTATATACCACACCAACTTTGTCACCTAATTAGAATAATGTCTTCCATGCGGATGCATTTGTTTTATGCCTGCAGACATCTCTTTATTTGGTTGGGTCTTGCAGGTTCTTGGAGTTTTTAACATAAATATTTCTGATATGAAACCCAGTTAAGTTTAAACACAGTTATGTGTAAGGAACCAAAATAAGATACCCAAGAAGGGAAAATATTGAAGAACAGTAGCACTGTGTAAATTAAAAGGGAGCTAGGGAAGAAAGGGAATGGTATGAAACCCCCCAGCTGAGGCTTAACTGATGTGGGCAGGTTAAAATATTAAAACCTGAACATCACAAGACCATGGTTAGTGTCCAGGAAATGTTTTATTGTTTTTCTGCTTTAGAAATTCACAGAAATGGTAAACTTTGTGTTCTGACACTGATGGAAGGATCTTTGTACAAAACTGAGGGTATCGTTTTTCTCTTTGTGAGTGCTCTGGAGTTTTATACCCTGCCATTTCTGGCATATTAATCCATACTTGTTGGATGAGCTCCTCCAGTCACTTTGTTCTCTTCTCTGTGATGATTCATTGTAACATTATGCTACCCATATTCCAGAGGCACATAGAGTTGTCTTGACTGGATAGATCCCAATGCACTTTTTAAATACATTTTGTGTAAACCAAACTGTATATTGTATTATTTCCAGCCAAATTAAATACAGCTGCTTTTAGAGGTAAACAGAACACACATTTTGAATTAGCAACAATACTGTGCTTCACAAAAAAAAATAGAAAAATCTAAATTGGTAAGATGATTTAGGTGAGGTGAAAATAATAACACTAGAATTTTACTAGGAAGAAAAAGAGATTAATGTGTCAGTTGTTGCTGAGACTGTTGTGTTATTCTTGGCAAGTAAACAGTAATGTTCCCTCTTACATTTCACAACCAAAATACAGTCAGGCCTCAGACATACTGTGGTGATTCGTATTTGACTGGCATAATTGAAAGTGATTTTGGTGTCCTGTCTCATGTGACAAACACCAGCTGGTGACATCCAGCTTCCTGGAAAATGTTCAGATTAAATGCAGGACAATAGGATCTCATTACAGGTTTCAAATGTTCCAGTAGTAGTTTAATATTGACAAAAGTAAAGTCTATTGATTGAGATCAGGGTCAGTTACGTGTGGTGAGGTAGACACAAAAGCAGAAAAAAAACAGTTATGCAGGTGAAATGAAACAAACAATAGAACCATTGTGCTCCTTTAGTGATACTTGATAAAAATCTTTAGAACATCTGGAGAAACTAAAGAACAGGAATTACAGTGTTATATTAATCCAAGTGCTGCATCTAAAATGTTAATTGGAAAAGATGCACCTGGAGGATGGAGGTGTGCTGGCTCGCAGTATAGCTCAGGAGCTCTCTTAAGAGTCCTTGCTGTCATCTCAAGCCAGCACACAGTGACAAAGCGAGGAACTACCCTCTCTCTTGGCCCTTTTCTCCCCAGGCTCTCTCTCTCTCTCTCCCTTCTCCCTCAGCAACCATGCTGCTCCCCGGGGGTGGGACCCCCAAAAAACCCTCATCTAATCAGCACCCGCAGGAGCTGTGTGGAGTCTCCTTGCCTGCCTGCTGCTGCCAGTGAAGATACAGCTTTGGGGGCCCCCCAGGGACTCCCCGGGGATCCCCAAATGAACAGCAACACTACCCCTCTCATATTAGGGACTACTCCAGTTAAACTTTCCTTAGAGCTAATATTTATGGACCTATTCTTTGACATGTCCCTGTCTCACCCTGATGTTCCAGTCTCATGCTCGGTGTCTGCTTTCTTCTCAGAGTAATATCACGTCTCTTGAAAATGACAGGTGATCTTACACACTTAAAAAAGGGACAGAAAATGGCCCATGAAAAATTTTCTTTTTTCAAGTGCAGAAGTCCTCATTTGTCTCTCTCTTTCTCTAGTCAAGTTGATTTAAACTCTTTTATTGAAGTCTGCTGTGCTGGCTTTGGCTGAGATAGAGTTAATTTTCTTGAGAGTAATTAGTATAGGGCTGTGTTTTGGATTAGTGCTGGAAAAGGTTATCAATGTAGAGATATTTTCCTTATTGCTCAGCAGAGCTTGCACTGGGTCAAGGCCTTTTCTGCTCTTCACACCACCACCCCCACCCAGCAAGCAGGGTGAGGAGCTGGGAAGAGACACAGCCAGGACAGCTGATCCAAACTGACCACAGGGGTATTCCAGACCATATGGCATCAGGCTCAGTATATAAAGCTGAGGAAGAAGGAGGAAGGAGGGGTTTAGAGTGATGGTGTTTGTTCTCCCAAGTCACCATAAGGCGTGATGGAGCCCTGCTTTCCTGGAGATGGCTGAACACCAGCCTTCCCATGGGAAGAGGTGAACGGCTTTGCTTGTGTGTGCAGTTTTTCCTTTCTCTGTTAAATTGTCTTTATCTCAACTCTTGAGTTCTCTCACTTTCACTCTTCGGATTCTCTCTCCCACCCCTTTAAGGAGGACTGAGTAAGTGGCTGTGTGCTGCTTACTTGTCAGCTGAGGGTAAACCATGACATCCATGTATCTGTGACATTGTAACTTACTGTCTTGTAGACTATCAATTAAAAATGCGAAGCAAAAGCACAGTCTTAAATATGTGAGTTCATATAAACTTAAATAAAATTTGTCTAAATGTAAGCCCAGTGGTAAAGAATTTACCAGAGAGTAAAATTGTAACAGTGATTAAGATTATATCAAGAATGTGTAAATGAGGAATTGATGACAGCTGATGACTCAGTGTGGTTGCTGTCACTGTTGTATTCACCTCACAGTTTCTTTGTGACAGCTGTTACAACCTAACATATGGAAATATGCATCTACTGAAATACCATTGGCCTTACTTATTCTTATACAGAAATTTTTCACTGAAAATGACAAAAGAGAGAACAAATTGTCATTGGTCTTCTTGGATAGGTCCTGAGAACCTCCTCAGATGTCCACATAGAGTCCTTCTGACTTCTTCATTTTGTGTGTCAATTCATGTAACTAATTAATAATTACTTGATCTTCATTGAATTGTTTTTATTTATTTCTTTTCCTTTTTTTTTTTTTTTTCTATTAAGAATAACCAATCTGGACATCTGTAGCCTTGCAATGAATTTGTCAACCAAGCTAAGCTACGCCATTTTCAGCTGTAGAAACATGTTGTCAAGCATTGGAACAGGCTGCCCGGGGAAGTGGTTGAGTCACCGTCCCTGGAGGTATTTAAAAGCCATGTAGATGTGACACTTAGGGACATGGTTTAGTGGTGGACTGGGCAGTGCTGGGTTAACAGTTGGATTCAATGATCTTTGAGGTCAGTTTGAATCTAAGTGATTCTATGATTCTATTTTTCTTTTTTTCCTTTCCACATGCATTTACATGCGATTTTCAGATTGCATCCAAGCAAAAGTGATCTACCACAAAGATATGCCAAAACTGGGTCTTCCTATAGTGATATTTGATGCCATTTGAGAAACTGGCATTTAAAGGAGTTCTCTGCAGAAGATTACATAAATAGTAACAGGAGACAGAAATCAAGAAGATTCAAATCGAATTCCTGTTACTCTGAATTATTTGAAGACTAGTTTCCTTGTGAAACTTAAATGTCTCATGATGATGAAAACAAAATGAGTGGCTAAATGATGCTGTAAGACGTTTACAAAATGCGACCTAATCTGGTAGGCTCCTAAAGTTCTTTGGCATGCAAGTTCTGGGGCACTTACCCACACAGAGAGAAATCATATCAAAGTCAAACTGCTTAAATCATGGTTTACAGCTAGACTATCAAGATTGGGTAGCTATTCAAAATCATTCCTACTCGTGGGGCTTATATGACATACTCAGCTTGTATCTAGCCTCACCTAAGGGTCAGGCAAGGAGGAAGTGAGCATTCTCCTTCCTCCATCCACTGTGTCAGACATCCACCCAAATTATGGGAATGACAACTCTGGAAGACGTGTAAAGGACTTCAAATGACATCCTTACCTTGCAGTAAGTAATTTGATTGGTAGGCCTAAAGTGCTCAGAGATGAGGGCTCTCGTTTTGGTTGTGCCCCTCAGATAGGATGAGTAAAATCCCAGCAGCTCCCTACCATAATTTGCAGAGAAGACTTATGATCTTAAGAGGTTCTCTGCAATTTATCATGCTGATAGACAGCCACAGAATGGGAATTTTTGGTTTACAAGTTCACCCATCTCATCTTGGACAGCCTGTATTTTTGCTCCAGGAACATGCTGTATTCTAAATAAGAAGGTAAATGATGTTTGTCTTTTCTGTGCAAGGTTGCACCAAACCAGCTTTTAGGACAGCAGCTCTTCTTGACTGCATTCAGTTCAAGTATGGGGAGTTTTACTACTAGTCTGGACACATTTATGTTAAAAGGAAGTATGGTGATTTCTGAGCTTGTATAGTGGGAATAAGGATAAGAAATGCTAACCCAGGCTAAGTGAGGTCAACAAACCTCTTTAAATTGTTTAGATGCTGAGTGCTTGCCCCAGAAACAGCTTCTCACTACTCCAGAACACAGTGTTCTTGTTGGTCATGTTCATAAGTAGTCTGGAGATTTAGAGCTAGCAAATCAAGAGTCTGTATTTTTAAAAACAAACCTATTGAAAGTCTGCATTTTTAAAAACTAATCTATTGAAAGGGCTGCCTCATAAGGGTTTGGCTTATGAAATCAATGTATAAACATAGTAAGGATAATATACTAGTTCATTACAGGCATTTTTTTAGCATATGATGGAAAGAACGGTCTTGGAAGAACAGGGAGGCAGAGTTTTAAATAGATTTATCCAAAGTGTCCTACCTGATACTGGGGAATCGTGGGAAGAACGGACTCTTTTTTTTTTCAATACTGTGTTTGGTGGATTTACACAAAAACACATGTGAAACCCAAACAGTTAAAAAGGTGGTATTGGAAAACAAAAAGTTTTTGACCAGTGAATTAGAATTTTAAGTTAGTGACCAGGTATAATGTCAAGATTTTTGTTGGGACTCATGTTTTATTGGTAACAATCATCTAAAGCAGAGTGCAGCCAAGTAACTAAACAAGAGAGTCCATCAGAGACTACTCTTAGTATAGGTGGTGCAAGACTTACCTTGAATTTTCTTTCCTAAGAGAACTTTTTATTTTTTACTGTACTTGCACTGTGTGGCTCTTTTTATCGTATGGTTTTTAAATATGAAAATAGCCTATCAGATGAAGTGATTGCAAAAAACTATTTTATAGAACAGTCCTAAACTGCATTTGCATTGTAGCAAATGAGGTATGCAGCCTTGCAGTGAAAGTTATGCTAGAGATCACATATATTTTCATTATTTTGGCTTTTTTGTTTAATGTTCCTAATAATGTTATTTTTTTTTTGCCTCATGTACAAAATCTCAGCACATAGTATTTTTACATGTCAGAAAATTTCTGTGTTACAGGTTTTCTGCTAGAAAGGTGAGATTGTCATTTAGATTATGTTCTTGATTTTTTTCTGGTTTTCTTTGTCCTACCCAGTTCCTATTCTTGAATTCTAATTTCCTGTAAAGTTATGTAGGTCTTCATGAAATTACAACACAAGTCAAACTTACGTGGGGCACAAGCCATTTCTGAATAAGGATATGAGTGTTGTGAGTTCCTACACTGCTTTAATGTTACTTGCTTTATCCCTGCAGGTTTAACATATTTGCTTCACAGAGAGAAAGTACATAGAAACTTATCTTGCAGTATCAGCTAAAAGTACTTCCTTTGTTCTGTGTCTTACTGTCTTTGTATTCAGATAAGCCTTATTAGTTTAGAGACATTCAGTTTACATGGATTAATAAAATTCAGGAAAAGAATTTTCTAGTCAATCTTGAAGGCGAGGCAGAGTATGAATCTAGCTTACTTAGATGCAAATAATGTTCTGAAAAGAAACATTACCTTATGTTGATGGTAATCAGATGTATGCTGTCCTCCAGCTTATTACAGAGTGAATCTCAGCATTTTGTTGTTAGTGTTCTATAAAAAGAATATTATAAAACTTGATTATCTTGTTTTTACAAACAAAGCAGCAAGAACACCCTAGTGTCTCAATGTCATCCAGAGAGATATTGATTTTTTGGTGGAATAAAAGGTTATTGGGCAGCTGTGGCAATACAGAATAGACCAAGCCCCACTACATCTGCATATAAATTTGTGTGGATTGAGTTGCAGGAGGAATTTTAAAAACAAACAAAAATACAGGAAAAAGATGCCCCCTTCTTGATGGTAAATAACAATAAAATATATCTCTTCAGTCTACCCAGAACTTTTCTTTGTAATGGCATTTGTTTTATTTTATAATTTGAGGCAGCTGATTTAATTAATTATAATTTGAATAAATTATTATGCAGCAAAATAGGTAATTCTGTTTCCTATAAAATGACAACAAAAATGAACTTCATGGAACACAGTCAGAACTGGGTTTCATGGAAACTAAATAGTCTTAGATACGTTCATAGGATGAGTGAGTGCAGAAAGCCACAGGTTGTTGTGGCTCCTATCCTAGGAGGCCTTTTTCTTCTGATCAACTCCTCTTTGGGGCTGCTTGCCCCCAGGCATTCACTTGTAAGACCTCACCCTAAAATTTAGGTAGGAATTGCTTGGTGACTAAGCAGTATCATGACAGATTGAAATTCAGATGCCTTTCAAATGCAAAGTGAAATACATAAGAAGGAAGAATTTGAACATTTCTTCCACATTAGCAGGTCTGAAATAACAGGGAAAAAACAGGGACCAATGTAAGCAGCGGAAAGGAAATTTTTGTTCAACATCCATCATTAATCAAAACCCCATAAGAAGAATATGCATAAAGAATGTGAAGGAAAATAAGATGTTCAACAGACAGAAGACTGTCTCTCACAGAGCCAGCAGGAAAGCAGGGTACTTAGTACTCTGTAGTGTTTTCTCAACACTGATGTAAAGATAGCACACAGTTACTGGAACTTTTCCAGGTTTTAAGACTGAGAAATGAGACCAGCTAAGCTTTAAAATTGTGTGGAATGCTGATTTCTTGTTTTGTTTTGTTTAAAATTTTCCCTGTTATGAATATCATCCTCTCAAAACATGAAGAAATTAATGTTTACTCTTTGTTGTGCCCCGCAGAACCTGAAGCGAGTGGCCGAGACGTGGATGGATGAGTTTGCAGAGTACATTTACCAGCGACGGCCTGAGTACAGGCATCTCTCCACTGGTGACATCTCTGCCCAGAAGGAGCTGCGCAAGCACCTCAAGTGTAAAGATTTCAAGTGGTTCATGGCTGCAGTGGCTTGGGATGTCCCCAAATATTACCCTCCTGTGGAGCCTCCACCTGCTGCCTGGGGGGAGGTGAGGAACAGATCAAATTTAAATGAATCTAACATTTTAGATTGAGGGAAATTAAAATTATTAAATGACAGTAAACCTTATGTTGTGTTATTAAGGAAGTTCACAGTGGTTGAAACAGTCCCTGAACTATCCATTAAAATGAGAAACTGTCATGTCTTAGAACTATCACTGTTGCTTTTGTCACTCATTACAGCTTTATGTGTAGAGGGCATATGATATATTCACAATGAGGACAAGAATGAGTAAAAAAGTATGTAGCACTCCTTACTGCATGTCGCAGAAGATTTTAGATTCAGAGAATCACCTTAGAAAAAAGGAGGTCTGAGGTCACTGCTTGGGGGTTTTTGCATATCTACTGGTATATCTCCTCCTGTCCTTACAAGGACAGTTGTATGCATAGGGAGTTAGGTTTGCTCACACGTGAAATGTGACAAGCAAGGCCTGGATACTTTCCTTTTAAAAGGATTGATTTTGCTCACATGTTCTGTATATTCTGTAGGTACTGTCATTACTGAGGTACCACTAGCAGAAAAATACAGTTTCTCCATTGATGGATGAGGGGAGGGAGAAACCACAAAAGAGAAGCCAATATCTGAGCAACAGTGCAGAGCACGGGCAGAGCAAACAGCCAGCTGCCAATCTCCACCTGTGATCAAAGATGTTCTGCATTCAGACCTTTCTGAAGAGCAGAACTGTAGCAAACCTTGGTTTGACAGTTTGTTTTGTGCAGAAGAAATGAGAACACAAGGAAAGCCAGGAGAGGAAATTACTTCCTTAGTTGCACTGAAAAATGGCTGAAGCCTTTGCCCCCATGGACTATAGGAGCTTCATGCAATGGATAGGCCACGTGCAGAAGGCTCTTTCCTCTCAGTTCATTAAGATATATAAAGAAGGTTTCACTCTTTCAGTGTATTGTGCTACTTTTTAAAAAAACATAGGAATATCTGTACTGTGAGTTCCAGCCTTTTCTGATTTTCTGTATATGTTCTTGAGGCTGTCAGAAAATTAACTTTCATATTTGAAACCAGAGGATGAAATTGAAACTTTGACCAAAACATTTGGTAGGATCAGGCACAAGTCTGCATATTCCCAGTGGTCAAGACTGGACCACAGACTTCCAAACATAGGAACCTCTACTATTCTCCAGAATTTATATTTAGAAAGGCAAATTACCTCATAGTGAGATTTCTAAAATACATTTCTCTGGTACTAGCAATACTTAATTCTTCCTTATAAACGATCAGTTACAGATATTCAAAAAAACTCCAAATGATATGTGTCATACTGTTTGCTACTTCTTCGCAGTAATTAATTCCTTTGTTGTTAAAGTTTCTTCTTTTTGACCCTGCTGCCCACTCTTTATGAGATTAATGTGTAGTGAGAGGCAAGGAATTTATCAGTAGAAGTCAGGCTGGATCAGATTGCTGACTGCTACTGTGATCTTCCTTCACCATCTTTCCAAGGGTGTCCTTGGAGGGCTGTGATCAGGAGATGTGTAATTTCTCTGGCCAGCTGGACAATCCTTAACTCAATCAAGAGGGTCTAAGAGGAGGAGCTTGTGATTCAGGTATCCATTCTTTTAACAGCAATATTAATACAATCCCTGCATAAACCCAAGTATTTTTAACAGCAATTCAAAATCATATCAGTGGTGTGAAATTTGTGCCTTAAAAGCATTTACTAAGTTCTTAGGAAGGACATGAAGACCAAAGATTTTCTTTTTTGTTTAAAACATACTTTCTCTAAAATAACAGGGAAACTTTCAGCCCTCCTTCTCTTGTTTTTCCTGAAACTGTCACATTTCCATGCAATTTTAATTAATTTGTTGGCACTTGCGAGAACCTTGAAAAACCTTGAAGGTCAATGGCTGTGAGAACCTGAAAGAGGGAAGCAGACTGTAATGTTACTGCTTTGTAGGAATCACGCAGCTCTTGAAACCTTGCTGATTATACACACCACAAGTCTGTGCCAGGACTGACTGTCATTTAGTACCCTCTCTGCTTCCATTACTTCATATCTGCTTGCCTGTGCCAGTCTGAGAAAGAGTAAACAATGGACAAGTTTGGCTCTAGTATTTTGATATCTAGCTAGTAAAAGCATGTGGTGTGAAAGCAGACGTCTCATAAACAGCCTCTGCTCAGTTCCTTTTTTGCAAACACATTTATTTAAAAGCTGACCCTTACATTTATTGAAAAGATCTGTTTATGATAGAAAAGGACGTTTGGAAAACAAAAAGCAATCATTTTTCCACACTTGTCATGGACTTATCTCTTATGTGTGTTGGTGCCTTTTGCCCTTGTAGCTGGCAGGGTGTACATACCCTTGATAATCTGTTCTGCCTTCTAACATCTGAAATATGTGCAGTAGAGCAATGTAACAGTAAATCCAGATAGATTAAGGTTAGTGAGACTGTCAGTTCTGTGTTTGAGTGACGTAAATGTATTCTTTTCCACTGCGGAAAAGAGGAAAGTTTTCAATTAAGTTTTGTTCTTACTCTTTTGAATATACTAGGAAGTCTGGTAAGAGTTGAAAACAGTAATACCCATCCCATGCTTTTTGTAAGACAGAATAATATATTTGTAATATGTATTTGAAGTCCTGCTACCTAAAACAATAGGTGTGGATTTGCCACAAGGTGTTTTCTTAGCAAGTACTCATGAATTTACAAGCTGTGGTCCAGCATGAATATATTGTGCAGATACCACAGCTTCCAGTATCTTTGAAAACACACTTTGCATTAAATCAATCATATAATATCAGACATTGTCATTTATTTTAGATTTCATGAGTTCTATAGTCAAGATGGTGCCAAAAAAAGTTGTTTTACTCAGTCAAAAAGGAATTATTTAATCTTGGTTTCACTTGCTGTTACATGAACTTTGATAATTTAATGAGGAAGTGTCTCAGTGCAGCAGTGCTAAGCTGTAGAACCCGAGAGTACTCCTTTCTCAGCCCCAAACTCATGGATTTTTACAGCACTGACATGAAAATGTCACACATAAAGTCAAGTGGCACATTTGAAAAAAGAAGAAAGCCTAAGAGCTCACTAACTTTTTTTTCAGTTATTTTCTTTTCTTTAAAATGTGTCATTCTCATACCCTTGATGAGTCAATCTGAGCCCAGCAAGTGTCACACATCTGTTGTACAAAAGCGATATAACCCCACCCTGCACAGACCGAGAGCTGCACAGCTGGACTGTTCAAATTCTTTTATCAGGATCAATGTCACACTGAGTAAGAGTCCCGTGTTTCTTCAGTGAGGTTTTTGGCAGTGCTTGACTTCTTTACCTTTGACTTTTTCTTTTCTATGGCTCACACAAAGGATAAATAGTTTTAAAATTACTGTGTTATCAGTTGACAGGAGAAGTGGCTCATTTTTATATATTTGATCCATAGACATTGATGGCCCTAGGGTTATCTGAGTATGTAAGCAGTGCAGTAAAACTGGCTCTAAGTGCTGCTCAAACAAAAGAAAAGTAACATAAATGAATACTGCTAATGTCTTCTAGGAGTTAAATCCATTTTCACATTTAAGGCATTAAATAAGATACAGGGAGAGTATTATATAAACTGATAGTACAAGGTGCTTTTGTTGTTGCTGTATCCGTAAGCATTGCCCTAACACCATCGCCACAGTCATTGTTCACAGATGATGATATTGAACATACAATTGTCTTTAGATTGCTACACTTTCCCTCCTTCTGCTTTTGGTACAGAGAGTTCCATGTCATGGTGAGCTTGCAGGGCAGCTCCCAGAACCTCTGGGAGTTTGGCTCTCCCACTCTGGCTCACCCCTCCCAGGCTCCATGAAGGCTGAAGTGTATACCAGGGTGACAGCCTGGCTCCAGTGCAGGGAAGGCAAGGCTGGAGGAGCCAGGACATCAGCTACTACCTCAACAGCAAGTCTTGCAGGAACTCATTTGCCTGGGAAAAGTTGTAGAGTTTTAGAATTACCAAAGAATATTGGTCAATATAATTGCTGGGCTCTAGGAGGCTGTATTCTCTATACTTCTATACCTCATTTGCTCTCTGCAAGGACTACAGTGCCCATAGGGAGTTAGGATGACATTTCAAGAACTAAGTATGTATAATGACTTACAAACAGCATCCTGTGCTTTTGTCAGAATTTGTTTCATTCTGAAACAGCCTTTAATATCACCACTTACCATCCTTGTCAGTCCATACATCGAAGTCCTGGGAAGCATGATTTTCCTGTATGCTTATCTGTGTGTACAAATGATGGCATTTAAGGCTGAGCAAAAAAGTTGTGTATGTAGCAACTCAATGGCTTACTTGCATGGCTGATAAAATCTGTCTCCTGTTCATCCCTAGTCTTACAATTGCACAAATAGGAATGTTGGAAACGTGTTAGGGTCACTAGCAATTTGTTTTCTAGTTATAACTCATAACCTTAAAAATCCTAAATCCATTGTGCTGTGTGACTGGAGACAAGGCAGTTCAAAAGCATACTGGTGTATAAATTAGAAGAAAAAAAAACCTGTGTTTCTGCTTTCCTTCCTTTGTCCATAGAACATCTTAGGGGATTTGCAGGCTGCGTGGTGGTGATGCTTGGCAGAATGTTCCCCGTGGCTCTGGCTCTGGTATGATGGCTCAGTTCAGTTTCTAGCAACTGCCAAGGCCACACAGAAATGCCAGAGAACAAAAGCACAGACTTGACTGAAACGCCTTATTACAAAAAGAAAACAGAAAACAAACCATGACCCCTCTGCAGCTGAAAGGATGAAACAAAAAAGGATGAGCTAACATGTAAGCTGCAAAGAACAGAGGAAAAAACTCAAGCAAACCTTTCAGGAGTAGAGGGAAGAGGGGAGGAAATAAAGAATGTGAGACAGATTCCAGCAGTGAATGAACTACATGTAGCTTCAGCTCAAGCCTTTTCCAGAAATGGATTGAACACATTTACTGCACAGTCCAAATGACAGAGACTGGGATGGAGCAATGCCATCAAGACAAAATTATGAAAGCCTTTTAATGCAATAAGCAATAATTGGATGTAGAGTGTATTCACTGTCATTTTACAATTCTGAATCACATAAATATACCAAATTATTAATGGCAATTGTTAGCTGTTCCATTTTAATTAACTTGCATGCTGTAAGAACTGAACTGATGTATCATTTAATTTTCTATTAGACCAGAAATCTTTATCTATACAATGGACATTTAAGTGCATTGAGAAATGATTGAACATTCTCCAAAAAAATTATACTTCGAGGAGGTATTTCACATGAAACTTTAAAAATAGGACATTAAATTCTATTCCCCTCATTATTCTTTCCTGCCTCTTTTGCAGGGTAATATGGAAATGAAGGTTGTTGAGAACTAATTACCTTTCATCTTTTTTTCTGTGGGTCTGCCCAGTGCTGGATTTCTGCATCTGGTTGCATGTATGAACAGCTAGTGTTTTACCTCATTTTTAGCAACTTTTATTGTATTGAAAAAAGAAAAAAATGTGCTAGGACTGGGCTGGTCCAAAATTTTTTTAAATGCTTCTCTGAGCTCTGGTCAAAGGTTCCTGGAGGCAATTGTTCAAACTGATGCTCTCCCATCTTTTGCCCAGTCTGCAATTTTCTAAGCTAAACAAATGCACCTCCTGAAACCTTTCCTGAGAATTTTTACATTTTACAGTTTTTTACATATTCTCACTACCTGTTGCTTTCCTGTCTGTGTAAATCTTTCTTGAGCATGGTTAATAGACTGGATCCCACTCCTGCAGAAGCAGAAAAAGAGCAGAGTAGCTCTGGCATGTGTCCTGCATGCACAAGGATTTGCCTTCCTCTCAGTGTTTTGTGCAATGCTGTGAAGTTTTCCGTCTTTAGGATGTGTGTGAGGTATGCAGTGGCAATGTGTACATTTTTTACTCATATTATGGCAACAGCAGTGACTTCTAAAGTATTTTTCATGAAAAAGCACAAAAGACTACTCAATTGTACCTCCATTCTAGAAAGCATCTAGCTTTCTTTTAAAAAAAGATCAAAGTAGCGTCCAGAATGTCAAAATGTGCACCTGCTTTCTATAAATTATACATTTAGAATTTGTGCGTGTTTCGATGCACTTTAATTACTGGGTTTCTGTTTATCTCATCGAGAGGGTAAGTTTTTTTAAGAAATCCTTTTCATTATGAAGGTGTCTGAAGGATTTTTAACTAGCCCAGCTAAGGAACTCAAGGAGAAATATGCATGGATTTGCAACACAAAGTTAGGATTTTGCTCTTTTTGGTGGCAGTGGGCAAATCTACTTTTCAAGCCAATGTTTCAGAGAAGATTTATATGTCAGCAGTAGTACATAACTGGTATGATTGATAGTCACAGATTAATTGTTACTCAGTGGCTTCAGCCTCAAGAACAAGATTTTCCTTTTAAGAACAAGTTACACTGCAGTGTTTGCAGGAGGCATGCAGGAGGAACCTCCATGAGTAAGCATAGGTTTCAGTACAGATTTGTTAAGTACTTTTTAAAAGCCTAAGTTTCAGTGCAGACTTGTTAAGTACTTTTTAATTTTATGCACTTCAGGGAGTAATGTGTGACCTTATCTACAATGGTGTTATTGTGTCAAAGTAAGAGCATGGATTGGAGCAGGGCATGCCTGAATTTCTAATGCATGCTGACTGCTCCCATGCCCGGGAGAGACTCATACAGGAATCAGTTCCTTCTAATACTGTTGATCTCTCTTGCTCTCATAGGATGGAAGTAGCAGTCAGACAAGCTTTGAACTTCTCAGACTCTTTTTCTCTTTAGTCTTTTTTGCATGAAGGTATTTCATAAGATCCACCTTTCATTTGTTAAGCAGAATATTTCAAACTTTGCTTCTTCTGAAGCTGCTCCTATAAAGAGTAGTTCATTCCAGGATACAGCTCTCTACTCTGTAAAAAGTAATTCTTACCAGTTTCACATAACCGATGGTCAATCTCAAGTCCTTCAGAGCTGACCTCCTAACCCCTGATGCTGAAGGCTCCATTCTGCAGCCCAGTTTAATGTGAAATGTTGCTGCTTGATTTTGCAGATTCGAAACGTGGCAGCCAACCTGTGTGTGGACAGCAAACATGGAGCCACAGGGACTGAGCTGAGGCTGGACATCTGTGTGAAGGACGGCTCAGAACGAACGTGGTCGCATGAACAGGTATTTATTTTAATGGTGGAAAGAGAAAATCAGGGTAACATTGTTGCTTCTCTTTCCCAGTTTTTAAACATTTCCTCAGGGCTTCTCCTTTTCTTAAGGTAAAACAGAGTGTAGAAATAATTTTTGAATTATTACTGACCTTAATGGCTTTTACAAAGTACTCCTTAACATAACTTCAGAAATTCCAACAGCCACCTGGGCTGTCTTCATTTCCAAAAGGAATTGCAATGCCCAGAGATCTTTTTGAGGCCCCATTCTCCCCCGCTGTGTCGTGAAAACACGTTGATTTTGGTTGAGCTACCTGAAAATATTTTCATTATAGTACCAGGCCTTTTACAGCTCCAGTCATTGTCTGTTTTTATGCTTTTATCTCAGTAAGGAATTATATTTTAAACAAATATGAGGCATAAGTGAGATAAATGGGTAGAAGCAAGCAAAAAAGCATTTCAAAAGACAAGGAATTATAAAGACTCAAAAAGCGCTTTTATTTAGGTTGGTTAGGTAGAAAACTATTAGTTCTCAGGAGTAGGGAGGAAAAGAGCTCTAATTTTTACTAATTGTGAGTGCCATAGGAAAGGGATCATGACTTACAGGCCATGGGTCTTGCCAATGTGAGCAAGGAGAACCCAGATGAAAAGTACAACCTAACCGTTTATTAGCAAATTTAGTGAGCAAGTCTTTCACAGGAAAAGGCCTAAGATTAGTAAAAGATTTGTGGTGCTGAGGAGAAAAATGGACCTGGCAGTCACACGACACTTTGTAAAAACTTAAAAGCTCAAGAGAGAGGAGTTCTGAGGGGTATTTGAAGTGCTGAGGTCAAAAAAGCATGCTCTGAGGATACTGAGGAGAGCATGCAGGAGGAGAGCTGCAAGTGCATGAAACCAAGAAGCTGAAGGAGTCTCTCAGTTGAGGTAAATGACAACATGGCCCAAAAAATGTAGTGGCTGAAGGAAGACTTCTTCAGATAGCTACCAAAGATACTGCATGGGGATAGGGTGCCAAAACTAGATAAATATAATTGTTTTGTTTCTGAAAGACATACAGTAATTTAGGGAGTGAATTGAAAGAAATTGTATGGTCCACACTAAACCCATCAGAGTGTTCTCTGACTTTAAAATCTGCACAGCCCCAAACCCTCCTAAAGAAAGGAGGAGGAAATGCTGATGCTGTCAGATATGAGAAAGGAAGAAAAAAAAAGTTGGATGAAAAGTGGGAGAAGAAAAAAATGTTAGCAGAGAAAAGGGAGACTTGAAATATCTTTTGAAAGAGTAAAGGCTGGAACAAATGGGAAATGACACAAAGGGAGAAAGCTGTTAGGGAGCAATCCATGTTTCAGCGTACTCCAGGGCGCTGCAACCTTTGGGATCAGACTGGATCTAAAGGTCCTGCCTCTCTGCTAAGGACACAAAGTGACTTCATTAGAATCTGTAGGCAGTTCAACCAGACAGCTTCTTAGGTCCCAGAACCAGAGCTGGGAAGCCTCAAGCACTTCGGTGCTCGACGTGTGCCCCAGGGACAGCAGGAATCGTCTCCGCCGGGCTGGCGGGGAGCAGCGCATCCTCTGGCATTGCCGCACAGCGCGGAAAACTTCCCGGCAGCGGCTCATCCCTGCGGTGCGGCGGGCGGGCGGCAGGGGGCAGCGCGGCCCAGCGGAACGGGCCCGCCGCGGCGTCGGCCGCCCGCCCTCAGGGCCGGCGCCCGTCAGGGCCAGTGTCCCTCAGGGCCAGTGTCCCTCAGGGCCGGCACCTGTCAGGGCCAGTGTCCCTCAGGTCCGGCTCCCGTCAGGGCCAGTGTCCCTCAGGGCCAGTGTCCCTCAGGGCCGGCACCTGTCAGGGCCGGCCGCTCTCACGGCCTGCCCCCCTCACGGCCGGCGCCCCTCAGGGCCAGCCCTGCGCTGCTGTCACAATCGTCTGTGGGGCATCAAACCCCGGGCCAGCCTCACAGAGCTCCTCTTCCTTCTTTAGATCTCACGGAATTTGTAGCCTCGATGAGTTCTGCGTACACCAGTAGAAACTAGCAGTATTAATAATTAATTAATAATTAAGTATGAAGTATTTTATTATCATATTTCAAATAGCATGGATTGATGCTGAGGTAGACTTGTAATTTCAGGTATAAATTTACAGAGTTCGGTGGCGAGCTATAGTAGCTTAGCATGAGCAGTGCAGCAGGCGTCAGTGCCAAAGATCATCCTTTGTGCCACTTGATTCATGTCATGTTACCAGGGCAGGAATTAAAAGCTGACAGTCTCAGCCACCAGGCCAGGGGCACAGCCCTTTAGCAGACCCCAGGAGATGACCCTCCACCTCAGGGCTGTGCAAGCCCCTGGGCATGCAGCAGTCAAAAGGTTTGTGGGGTGCTTGCAGGCTTTCTGGTAAATGGGAGATTGGGGAGAAGTGAGGATGTGTCACTGTGGTTTCGGGAAACTTCCCAAAAAATTGAGAACCAGTGGGGGAGAAAAGGGATGGGAGGATATGTCATGGCACTGCATTCATCCATCTCTGTCTTTCCAAAGCTAGCTTTTGGCTTCAGGGGAAACTGACACTCTGCTGGACTGATAACCAACAGCAAAGGAAAATGACAAGTATCACTGTCTCTTATCAAGTTCCCCAGCCTTGCCAGGGAATGGGTGGACAGGCACCATCTCTAACATGGCTCATCAAGTTCCCAGCTCTTTCTTCTCTACTTGGAGGGATAGTTCAAGCTAGAGTCCAGCTCTGAAACATGGCATTTCATCTTTGGATGGGAGTACACGTTGTCCCCTCAAGTGTAATGGCACAGTCAAAGCACAGTGCCAGCTGACAGACCCCAGCCAGACAACGAGTAATTGAGGGACGTTGCCAGGCTGGAAAGCATTAATGGCATCAAAAGGGCCTTTGTCCTGTAGACAGTCCCAGGCCAATGGCTCTATCAGGCAATCATTCTTCAGGCCCTGTGCCAATTGTAAATGAAGCTGGAAAGCTGCATTTCCCAGTTACTGCGTGACAGGGCTCGGCTACATGAAAAGGCAAAGCATGAGGGCTGAGGGGTTGCTTGATTGCAAACACAGAGGATGGGGCTGTGTTTTACAGACTCTGGTATGAGAGAGAGCGAAAGAACAGAATGAGCGTGCACTGAGCCAGGACAGAGGGTTTCTGAGTCCCGCAGGGAACAGTGAACAGCAACCCCATGTGTTGCAGGTGAAGAATCAGCCTGCTGTTTGTTAATGATGTGTCTGGGAATTTCGTGCAGCCTTGTTTCAAATCAACAAGCAGTCAGAAATGAATGAAGTACAAAAAGGGTACAAAAAGGCTCAGCCATTTCTTGTAAAATCTGACAGAGTTTGTTCCTGACAAAGGAACAACGAAATCCAGAGTGACAAGTGCTGGCAAAGCAGAACATGATATGCTCTGGGCTCCAGCTAATAACATGTAGCATTGTTGGACATTATGCAGCAAGGAGATAATGTTTATATTGGCCAGATTCAGTTTTAACTAGAGGGAAATTGCTGTTTAAAAGAGGAAAGCTTAGAATTATGAGATTGGAAAGATTGTACACCTTCATGTTGTGTCTGTAATTGCAAGATCTTAATGCCAATTGGTTGTATGGAGAAGTAGAAACCTTTTTCCTGATTTTTTCCTCTTCTCTCTCTTAGTCCTAAAACTGAGGTTCTGTGCCTAAAAAGGTTGGTTTTATAATATCACTAGGTAGAAGACATACTTGTTGATTTAAAAATAAAACTTTTTTTAAAAGGAGAGGATAAAGAAGGAGGAAAAAGAATCTAAGCTAGTCTAAACATTGATATCTAGTATTACACAGATCTTAATTTTCAGTGGAAGGGAATAAAAACCCTCTGCTGTTACCATGTCTTGACTTGCAAACAGGACACAGCTCTGGCAGTCTTCAGAAACTGCAGAGGAGTAGAAAAGAGCAGAGGAATAGTTTGGATCAGTATGATCTGATTTGAAGGCCGGCTTGAGCTCTTTCAGGTGTACCGATGTGTTCAGTGGGGTACTACTCCTCAGGCCAAGGTCCAGAGAGCAGCAAGAATTGGTCCCTCAGCTCGCAGCTCATGCACAGAATGAGAAATTTGGCAAGCCACCCACTGGGAAAGATGAGGCTGGTCCTGAAATAGAATCTCTCTCTGCAGTAGTACTAATGAGAGTGAGAATATCACAGAAGCACTGTTCCACACCATTCCTCTAGGTATTTGTTATTCATCACTTTGAACTCTGGGTTTATTATGTGTCTGTAGAAAGGTAAAGGATAAGATAAAGAAAATGGCTTTTGTTGGCTTTTTGTTAAAGGAAAATTGTTTTAGGCTTCTCTTTTCCTGAAGAAACAGCAGCATAGTTTTTTTTCTGTACCAAATCTTACTTCTGTCTTCTGTCTTTGCTTGTGAAATGATAAGTTATTGTAGGGAGACCATGATGATGCTTCAAAGAAACATGAAGAAAAGTGGAAAAAGATTTAACCTTTTGAAAAGGAGGAATTGCTTTGAAAACGAGGTTAAAGCTGTCCGCTGCATTTTACTGTAGATAAATGTAAAATGCAGTCTGGGAGATGGAACAAATAAGCAGGACACAGAGACAGATTAAGAAAATACTCTCTAGAAAACCTATAATGCAGATATAAATAGGGAGTAACAGAGCAAACAAGGGCTTACAGTAAGAAACAGGGGAAAAAAAGGTAAATATTCTGATATATGCTTGTATTTAGGGCCTGCAAGCCAAGAGAGACAGTAACACCTTTCAAATGTGGTATCCAGAGGATGGAACAGCATTGAAGATGCAGGATTTTTAAGAGGTGTTTATTTTAGAAAGACTGTGGAAAGAAGGTCACTATAGCAATGAAAAGGTTAAAACCTGGGAAGCACTACAGAATTGTTCAGGATCAGACCCACATGATATTTATTAAGCTTCAGTTTATAGCTGGTTCTGTCAGGGAATGTACACACTGGAGGAGCCGATTGCTAGATAAGGGCCAAAAGGAAGCTGAGATGAGGTGTTGGAGACAGTCTGAATTCAGCATGGGGAGCTGAACTCAGTCTGGGGAGCCACTTCTCTGGATAATGAGCCTGCATGCAGTTGCACATGAACCATCTCAGCTGAACAGTTTCTGCTAGCAAAGTTTGCTCATTTACAGAGAGCTTCACTTTCTCAGTGCTAGTTTCTTTTTTTTTTTCCTATGGCAAATCAAAAGTCATGCAGAAAGCTGAAGAATAGCACTCACTCAAAAAAAGAAAAAAAAAAAGAAAGAAAGAAAATAAAATAACTTCACAGCTCTTGACAGAGCTTCTAGGTAGTAATTTACAGCCTGCAACCTCTTTTCTGCAAGGATTGGTCCATGGAAAGGAAAATGCACTCCACATCTTTAAATTTGATGCTGTCAGAACTGTCACCTTCATCTGATGATTGAAAGACTGCAGTGTCACAGCATCACTTCAGACAGCTGGTGTCTAATTGAGAAGGATTCCTCTATTAACTGTGACCCTCCATGACTCCTCTCAGGCAGTGAGAAAAAGGGCTTTGACAAGCTGCCTGTAGCTCACAGGTTCCAAAGTAGAAAGATGAAGATCATTTAACATGTGTTGTTTGGGGAAAAAAGACAGTTGAGAGAGGCTGTGGTAACAGTGTCCCTTATAAACAGAAGGAAACTGCTCATTAAACATAGGAAAGAGGCTGTGATGGGAAAATCTCTCTGGGCAGCTTGTTCAGACCCAAATGAGAGCTAAAAGAACATCACTGGCGGCAGCTTTCTGAATCCTAGGGAGCTGAAGTCCTAGTGCACACAGGTGCTGCTTTAACTGGGGTAACTGAAGGCTTTAATGCAGCATATCCCTCCTCCTCTCTGCAGTACTGTGTCACTAGAGATTTTTTTTCCTTCCCTGACATCGAGATTGTGCCTTCCTGGGGTATATTCTACATGGCCACTGATGCACTTTAATTAAGGCAGTTGGCATCACTGAATTGTACACAGGCAGGACCTCATTTAACCAGCATCTGGGGTGTGCGAAAAGGGAATCCTGCATTAAGCTGTTGTGTGTTATTTTAAATGTTTCTCACTAATAATATGTGATTGTATTGCCTGATTGTTTTCCCAGCTCTTCACCTTTGGTTGGAGAGAAGACATCCGCCCTGGGGAGCCACTTCACACCAGGAAGTTCTGCTTCGACGCCATCTCGCACAGTAGCCCTGTCACACTGTATGACTGTCACGGCATGAAGGGAAACCAGCACTGGAGCTATAGGAAGGTCAGAGTCACTGTGGGGCATCTCGGAGGTTCAGACCGTCTTGAGCCTGTATTCAGTTTAGCGCAGGCTTGTGCTTTCTTGTCAAAGCACTTCTGTTTTAAAATCCACCACATCCTATTCCAATTTAATTTTGTGGTAATCTCTGTAAACATATTCATGTTCCTTTTGAGCATTCAGATATTTAGGTCAAATTTAAATGAAAATGGATCTGATCCAGCTCAGAGGGTGTCTGTATTGGATCTGTTCCCTGAAAGGTGTTTTACCATTCTGGCGCTTCAAGATGCTTGTGTCATTTTAACAGAGGCACTGTTGGAAATATTTTCATCCAATGTGACAGCAACAAGACATGCTGCTCATAAGTTAAAAGTACTTTACTTCATTTTAAAGATTATAAGTGGCAGAAAAATCTCCCTCAAAAAACCCAAACCAAACAAACAAACAAAAAAACCCCAACAAAAACAAAAACCCACCCAACATTAAAAGCACTGCTGTAAGTCCAAAGGAGGCAGGAGTTTATAAACTAAAGATAAGCAGCTTAGACACTACTTTGATCTGCTGAATTTCAGCCCATTTTTATAAATCACTGAAAACAGGAGGTCAAGCTAGAAACTGTCAGAGCTTCAGTTGTGGTAAAAAGTCCTGGTAATGCTACTGACTTGGTGTTGTTGTTGTTAGGGTTTTTTAATAGTTTATCAGCAAGTTGTCTTGATTAAAGATTTCACTAACACACTATGTACTCCATTCAGGATAAGGATTTCTCTAAAGCGCTGAGGATTTCTCTCACACATGCTTCAGTTTTCTTTGACCATTGTGCCTTGCCCTTCACCTTGTTTGAGCTGGAAACAAACTACCAGGAACTGGTCTTTGCCAGATAAACCTCAATACTGTTTTCTAGTTTAAAAATATATATAGTACAAAACTAATTCAGAACCATTAAAAACAGGTTTCTTCTGATGCTTTTTTTCTGAGTGCCTACTTATTAGCTTGTGCCTTTTTACCTTATTTATGTTGCAAGTCGAGGTCCATCATAAGATTTTCCAGAAATGTAATCCCTTTGAAGCTGAGATATTACTTGTAAGAAAGTTAGAATGTATGGGGCAGATATTTAGAGGATGTAAATTGTGGTGGTTGTATTGCTGCCTATCTGACTTTATAATGCCTTAATAATCCCTTCTGCCTTCAAAACCCTTCCAATTTATCTCTTTGCCTACCCAAGCTGCAAATCAAAAAGCTTTCATATTCTTAGCACTTAATTGTTGCTCAATATAGCCAGTTCATAAGACAAAATGCAGGTCTGGAGCTACACTCTGTAAGGCTCATCACCTTTGATGAGGACAGAATATAGCAGGCATCGGAAAAAAATGACATTTGGAAAAAATACACAGTGTAAGTTTTATTAAATTCTCTGCACAGCTTCATTTTTAATTTCCACGAGGCTGACAGGGCTTGTTTAAAAATTCTCAATGCAAGACAGGCATTTCCATCACAGCAAGAAACATCACAAAGTTTTGTTATGATGGAAGTACTGACACATTCTTAACCATAATCCCAGCCTGACAGCAACCTGGTCAATTTGCATAAACCTTCAAGTCAAGAAACTGCATTGGAATAATAGAACTATATATACATGGTTTTCTTTAAGCTTAGTTTTAGTTTGCTACACAGTAAGTATTTTTTAATGTTTCCTATAATCTATTTCCTCAGGTAAAGGGCAGATTTATATTAGAGATTTCTGGTAGTACAGCTACACCTTCAAAAACCTTATATGTGGTACAATCCTTTTCCAGCTCTGAAAGCATTTGGCAATAGAACTTGTAGTGTTTTCCCCCCTATAAAACAAAACCTGATCTCTGCTAGAGCCTTTTACCTAGGGAATGGTACGCTACTGAATCTGCACCCTAAATAAATAAGAATAATAATGTGGTTAAGAAATAAGTGTTTCCTTTTAAAAACAGAGAGCTGGTCAGCCACTCTCTTCTGTTCTCTGCACCACTTATAGACACTGTAGCTTCCTAATGGTCATTTATCCATCCTGCCAAAAATTCTTCTCATGCTTTAGGAGAAATGACCTTGCTTGTCCATGTCTTATAAGAAGCCTAGGAGCCTAATATGAAGTATTTCTTATCAAGCTCTTCTATTATTTCTATAAAACTAGAAGATAAGAGGTTTTTATTAATTTAAAGATGAGTCTCTTCTCATGATCATTTGCATCTTGAGCCATGGATAAAAAGTTATGGCAGTGAAGTGACTACAAAGTGCTGCAAATGCTATTTGAAGCCAGGCACTATTTTCAGATTCCATATACTTATAGCATAGAAATCATAACAACCTTGGTTTTGGATCCTGGCAAATAAAAACAGTTTAAATATTTTAGAGGCAAGCAGAATACATGAATATTTTACTTTGGGTGAGGAGTGCTCTTCTGGAAAAAATCTGCAGCCCACCCCCATTATGTGCACTTTGCTTCTCATTGCAATGCAGTCTCAGAGCATGCAAACCACATTCTTTTCAGATGAATGAAGCCAAAACTACCACTAATAAACGTGTCAAAAAACTGTTCTTATTCCCATACTGTTTAAACTACATCTGGGCAGCTATTTGAAGTCTTGTAAGTCTGCAATATTAAGTAATCAATTTTCTTAGGACCAATCTGAAATACTGGTCTACAGCCAAGTATACCTTTGAGAAAAGCCTGTAATAAACAATGGAGCAGAATAAATCCAAGCAGTACTGCAAACATTGCTTTGGGTTGTAAATAGAATGTGAGTAATGCCAGGACAAAAAATATTGGCACCATATTGGACGAATGTAAGATATTAGATAGATAAATGTAAAAAGCCTGTAATTATTAGATGTTTGGGAGAATAGCTTTAGCTTCCCAAGCTAAAGCCATTTCTTTGACTCTGTTTGATATTCCTAAGCATGCCAGAGCCAATGATGAGCAGTGCCTACAAATTTCTGTTCCTCATAGTAAAGGAGTACACCTCTGGTTTTCAATGTAGCATCATTCTGGACTGACAGGGAGTGCACTGATTCTGATAAAGTATGATTCAATTTATGTGCCACAGGCCCACTATTGCTATTTGTAGAGCAGAAGTATCCAAGAGAGGGCTGATTTAGTAGGTCTCTAAAAAGAAACAATTGTGCAAAATCAATTTCATTATATGGTAATTCTACCCTGAACCTAGTGATTATGATAGATGCTAGACTGACAGCGTCAAAAACTGTGGCCAGAAGAGTTTACTCATAGTGTCCTGACAGCTGCAGGGACAAACTATAAGAGTCAGTTCACTTGTCATGCAGGAGGCGTGTAGATTATCCCCTCAGAAAGACCAAGACATGTCATAGTGATAGTGGCTTTTATCATATGGACTTCAGTCCTGCTGAAGCTGCACTGGAGCTACCAACTGATTTCAGACAAACTACCATAGCTACCAGCTGATAATGACTTCCAGTTGCTCTTGACTTTGGCCATAGTTACAGCAGTGACCTGTAAGAAATGAAAGGCTCTGTGTGTCATTACCAACCCCCCTGAACTGTCGAGACAAATTATCGTATGGAGGAGTTTCTCCTTCTGCAAATAATCTTCAGGCTTTCCTTCATGCAGAAGGGGAAAAATATTCTGCTGTTTTCAGATGTTAGAATGTCTCCACAAGAGCGCTTGTGGTTTCTCAGTATTGATGTAAAGAGGAATTTACTTATTTCTCTTGTAAATTTCTTCTCTGGGATGCACGCAACTGTTACCCCTTGAAGTCCTAAATCTGTTTCCACTGAAATCCGGTGGAAGATAATACCACCAGGCTTTGACCTTAAATCAGCATAAGCTTGAGATGATAAATTAATAGGCCTTTATATATTGCTAAGTCAGCCAGAAGTTTTCTAGAGTGGTAACTCTGTCCCTATTCTTAAAAGACACTCTTCTTTCCTAATAACCAGACTCTCTAAATAAAAGCAGCAATAATGCTTCCCTCAAAAGTTGCCTGCCTGTGATATTTCTGTAAGAAAGACTGCCAGCTTTCTGGAAAGTCTGGAGTGTTTTTCATAGCAAGCTTTTTGTGCTGAAGCTGTTTCCTTTCTTCTTGTACCAGATATCTTATTAAAGCTTCTAGCATTCCAGCTTTGACTTCCTCATATCTTGGCTGGCCCTCATTCCCAGCTAAACTGCCATAAAAACTGTATGCCCCCTTCCTTCAAGGTCCCACATCAGGCAGGGTGGCTATGGCACAGTCACTGCGTCCTGATTTCAGACACTGCCACTCCATCAAGCTCTTATTAGTACAGGAGGAGGTGGCAAGGTGCAGATGGGTGCCTGCACCTCCCCCTAGGGTGCCTGGCAGTTCTTGTAGGCCCACCTCCTAGCAGGGACACAGTAGCCTTTTGTACACAGTACACTTATCCCCTTCTTGCAAGCTGAAGTATCCTGCCTGCTCTCCTTGTAGAACAGGAGCGAAAGGCCTCTGCTCATTTGGTTTGGTCTTGTCAGCTTTGATGGCATCCCTCTGAATTTCAGTCCGGTGGGGGCGTGTGTGTTCATCCACTGCTTTTGGGGAAAGGCCAGTGCTGAAAGTAAAACAGTGTGAAAGGCAGGTGTAACACCTTCTCACCATCAACACCTTGTGCTCAGACAGAGCACAAGGTACTTTTGACTTGGTTCTTTATTGCATATATTAATTTTAAAAAGAGGCATTGTACTTTACCATTTTTTCACAAACCACAAATTAGTGAATTTAGTCTTTCCTAAATTAAAAAAAAAAAAACCTTAATTTTTCAAAGCGGTTTTAAATAGCTGCGGTTTCTGTTTGTTGTCTTCCTTTTTTTTTTTTTTTTAATGTAGGGTATTTTTAAAGAGAAGTTTCTATGATTGTTGCTCAGCACCCAGAGTACTTGTGTCAGTTTTTAATCAATTGCAATTTGACAAGTAGATTTTTTTCCCTCTCACAAACTGGGCAACAGGCACATCCTGGATTAATATTAAAATACCGTCAGGGCAATCATTGGCATGGAGGGGAAAAGCCTGAATATGGTTTACCAAGAGTAATATAGTAATATGAAATTTATTTCAACAGATGCAGTATAGTCCCTGGAAATTTTCAAACCATCTAATGACTCCCACATCTGTCTTTCTCAGAACACTTGCCTACATCAACTAAGTAGATTGAAACTACACAACTCACCACCTGCTCAACTGACTGCTTTCACAAAGATTCACATCAGGTTACTTACTATTCACTCCAGTTTTGTGAAGTAAAATTAATAAAACTGATCATCATAAATATATTTTTAAGCACTTAATCCATGCTTGCCCTCACAAAATCTCCATATGGAGCTAAATCAGTGTTAGGATTTCCATCTTATTAGGAGAGAGAGTGTATTTCAGTGGCTGGTCTTAGCAAGGCCACAGACATTGAATGGGATGAGAACATCAATCCTGTGTCCATCTGTCCACCACTTCAGTTAATAATTCATTTTTAACATCTTCACCAAGTTGAAGATTTTACAGCTCCCCCTGCCAAGAAACACAATCCTGTCAAGAGTAAGATTTCTCTAAAAAAAACCCAAACAAATCCATTTTTCAAGTTCAGACATTCAAGCAAATATGTGGTATGCAAAGATATTAAAAGACATTCTATTTTTTCATTATATTATGTTGTTAATCAAAGACCCTATGATATCTCCCTCTTTCTTGAATCCCCATTTTCATAAAAGATAATAGCCCAAGGGAATAAAATTCCATTCTCTACAGTTTTCTAATAATAGCTGTTGTTATTACACAAGGTTATTGCGCAGAGACCACAAAGTCATTTCAAACAGGGCCCTTTTAATCTGAGTTCTGTAACATTAGAACACTTCCAATGATTTGGCATTTGCTACTTAATTCTATTTTTTTTCATTCCTGTAGGACAAAACTTTGTTCCATCCGGTAAGCAGCAGCTGCATAGATTGCAACCCAGCTGAGAAGAAGATTTTCATGAACAGATGTGATCCTTTATCTGAAACTCAACAGTGGATTTTTGAACATATTAATATGACTGTTTTAGAAAAATTTAACAGCAAGGCCAGTTCCTAGAAGGAAAAAAAAATTGAACACACATATTTACGTACAGACTGCAGACTACATTTTTGCCAGCATCTGGGTCAAAGGAGTCAGGAATTAAATTTCCTAGATCCAGGAAATCTGTTCTGAGGATTAAGAAAATGCCACAGCAAGAGCCAGCAGGCTGTCCTTGTGGATATACAGTATCTGGAGGACTTGGCCAAGAGCCTCACCGGATGCTGCTGAGAACTTCAGGCTGAAAATTCCCTTGCTGGTCAAGGGAAAAACTTTGTTTAAAAACTGTTTAAAAGTACTCCAAGTTAATAAAGTAAAACAAAACTCTAGAGTTTCTCAGGTCAAATCCTGCTGTAGTGAGTAGCTCAGAACAGATGCTATGATTTGGGATGGGTTTATGGTGTGCGTGACGCCTACAGGAACCTGAAGAAATCCCAGGTTTTAGAATTAAACATGCTGGTAGAAGAATAATGATGTCCCAGCACTCCCTAGACAAGATATATGCTCTGTTGACATTCTCTTAATAAAAGGTTGGGTTAAGCAGGTTTAACCCTCAGAACTGCAGCAATTAATTTTAAATACCTCCCTTTTACATTCCATTCATTACCAAAATAGGAATGGTTGAAATCTTAGGGTCTAGAATTACACTGTAGTGAAGCATGAAATGAACTGTACGGTTTTTCCCCTCACATTTTCCCCCTTCAGGAAAAATAAAGCAAAGCAATCAAGTTTCTATATATGATATATTTAGCAATTGTGATTCAAATCCCATTGTCACACAAGGTGACATTTTTTTTAGTGACAAATATAACAGCAGCAGCTGCAGCATAATGGAAGCCTTGTGGACTATCTGTCTTTTTTAAAGGTAGAATCTTTACCAACATATAAATTAAAATTAAAATAGGCTGGGGAAAAAAATCAGGAGGAGAGTGGGAAATAATTGCATACTGCATGCTGAACTAGGTTATTAATACTGGTATGCTGCCATCACCTAAGAGCATGTTGACTCCCTGCAGTGCAGCTTAAAAGATCTTGCAGTGCTCTTGACACAGAGTGGAGAGAAAAATTGACAGGAAATCAGTAGGGTGGTTTCGGAGTTTTTGAAATCTGGGATGGAAATCATGTGGACTTTCCACAGTGAGCAAGTGAATGGTATTGTACATATCATGAGGGAGGAAACAAGAAGTGCAAGTCACACATTACAATATTTTGGTACTTTAGGCACAGGCACCATTCAGGGTAACACAGACTTCTATCACACTGAGGATTATGATGGGTCCCTCAGACCCACCAAGCTGTTGGAGAGAGAGGCCTCTGAAACATTTTAGGAAGGGTGCCAATGGTTCTTCTCAGTTCATACTAATGTGTGGAACGTGACTGATAACTTTGAGGCTGTTCAAGGTAAGAGTGAGTACAAATTTATATCAAGTAAATATGTGGCTTTTGCTTGAAAGGTGAATTTACAAATGAAAGCACCATAAATGCAGATAGATCACATCCTCTGTGCTGTAACTCCTTTCAGGTTCCAAAAATACCATTTGTAATTAAGTTGCTTATTTTGATTGCTGGCGAGGTGGCTGACTAACGAAAATACTGCTGTGCAATCTACCCTGTTTTAAGGGAGTGCAGTGACTGTGATTTGTTTATTTCTCCTTAAGGTGTGTTTATGCACAAAGAGCATTGATTTCATCCAGAGGATGGTTCTAGTACCAGTGTGCTATTTTATGGCAACATCTTGTAGTTGCAGGTCATATGAAAGTTTTAGGAGGGGCATGAGGTCCTGTAGCATTCAAGATGTGTGCACTTGGGAAATTGTGAAATTTCCAATATATTGAGCAATTACTGCAAGTTATTGAGGAGATCTTTCAAATAATTTAAAGGAATGTGTCCACAGAGTTGTCATTTTATGATTTTAAAATAAGTGAGCTTGTTTAGGTATTGTTTAAATTTAATTTGAAGATATGGTGTGCTCAGGAACAGAAGAAGTAAGGTTCTGGTATGAGGATAACTCAGGTTTGTTTAGCTGTCAGTACACAGAACCAGCCTATCCTCTGCAAACTCTCAGCTTTCCCAGATACAGTGCTTGCAGCATCATTTATTTGCAGCCTTATCATAAGGAAAGAGGGTTTGGAAAAATAAGGAAATGGCTGCCTCAAATATAAATGCAGCCCTCAAGCTGCTGATTCTAACTGGCCCCAAACTGTCAGTCCTGGAAGCAACACTGTATGCCCAAAATAGAGAGGCAAAGGAGGATTGCTAAACCAGAACAGATTGGTAGGGTTATATCGTTCGGTGTCTGACTGCACCTCAGTGGTCTGATTTTGAGATGTCTGATTTTGAGATGTCTGATGGGAACTAGGCTGCTCTTATGGCAAAGACAATCTATGCCTTTTACAGCCCTCATTTAGTCATATTGCACAGCACCTTACACTGCCAGAGGAAGCCTTCCACTTACTTGTAGCTGATCACAAATTGTAAACTCTAGCAGTCTTTGTCAGAAAGCAATCCATATGATGCTAGTCAGATGTTGTGGGGAAAGAACAGTCCTTGCACACAACTCCTTCAGCAAAAGTTTTATTAATAATAAATGATCTTTGCTACATTTCAGTTCAAGTCTGTCTTGGGTGTTCTCCAAAGGCTTCCACTGATAAGAGTATTTTATTACTAATTTACCATTCAGAATTTCTTTAATTCTTCCTGCAACCGTATCTTTTCCAGCCAATAAACCTATGAACAATTTGATAGGTTGGAGAGAGGTATCTTCTGCTGATATTTCTCCAGGAGCATTTAACTCTGACACATATTTTCAAAAGACTATGAAATTTCTTCACAGATTTTTTTTTTTTTTAAATACCAGGTAGGTCTGGACATATTTTAAATGTAGTGCACAGGTGGAATTAAGTAATGCAGGCTCATCATTTCAGTGGAGCTATACTGATTTCCCCAACTAATGACTTGCTTCAGTTTTTTTCAATTTATTATTTTATGGCTTTAATCAAGATGTCTGAAAAGAAGATCTTTGTATCTTTAAGAGAGTTCATCAGCATCTACTCTAAATGTTTTCCATTTAAGGTTAACTGGCCTTTTTTTTGTGGCCAGCAAACTACTATAACTGTATAGGGCAGCTGGAAAAACTGAAATAAACTCCAAGTGCAACTAAAACTAAAATAACATATCTTTTCCTCCATATATTCCAGAATCTAAGCTAAACTAAGCTAAGCTAAGAGGCCTTGGGGACAGGGCTCAAAGGAGAGAGGAGGAGCTGGGAAACAAAGCTTTTCATGTGTGGGAAAGTAGCCTTTTTACAGAGACATGACAAGATTTCACCTTCATTGGCCACAGTCTTATTTCAGAAAAATAAGAGATTGCTTTAGAACAAATGTTTCTGCAGCAATATGGATATTTTCATGATATAATGCATTATTCCTGACTGTGATCCATTTATGAATACATGGTCTCTAGCTGCTGAACTAAGTCTGCCTCATGATAAAGATAGACTAAGCTTGAAAGGAAGCTGACAAGCACTTAACAACCTTTGATTACTGGCAATTTACCAGGCATCAATGTCTCCATTGACCTTAGTGAAATCTTGTGCTGCATAGAAGAAACGTGTATAAATAGCTTGACCAAATTGATTAGATAGGTGGCACTTCTGCAGGAATGGATTTTACCTTTGTTTTTTAAAAAAGTCACATATAGTCACAATTCATTTGCATTTTTACTGATAACTTCTGCAAGAAACTGAATGAGGGAGACTTTTAGCCTACATGGATGGATTGGAGATGATGGAGCATTTTAGGAAGGAAGTACTGGCAAGCTTTCAGTGTGGCTGACACCAGGGGTGCATCCATTTGCTATTTAAAGAGCATCTGTAATGCTGATAACCCAGTGCACTTTAAGAGAACACAGCGTGTATGTTAAAAAACAGGAATATGATAATGGTTTTATTTTTCTTTTTTAATCCACCAGGGTTGTTAGGGAAATAATTTCAAAGCCCTTGAAAACACCACAAGGTGATCAGGAGTAAAGTTTTTATAGCTGATACTAGTATTACAATGTTCATTTATTCCTTTGTTAACCCCCTCCCAAATATGTTCCATATTCTCTTTAAAAAAGCACAAGTATCCAAGAGTGCTTTTACATAACATTTTCAGGATCTTTCCCTTTCTGAATGTTTTGAAAAGTCTTTTAAAACTTAGGAAATGTAACCCAAAAGGTAACATAAAAACCCAAAGAAAAATTTCTGTTATGTCTAGTTTACCACGAGACTTCGCTAAATGTTTGCTAAGATAGTATCTTTCAACTGGAAAATTTTACATGAATAAGTAATAGAGTTATTAAATCCTTAGTGTAGTGCTTTCTGTTTAATATTTTTAATTTTAAAAATGTAGTGAATTTGTTTGGTTAGTTTCTGACAGTTTGGGTTTTTTTAACCACATGTAATACACAAATCTGTTCTTAGGTCTCTTGAAATATTTTTCTCCTCATATTTCCTTGTTATGATTCTGAATTATACTGGATTTATACACTGGATTTAAGAAAATCCGAACATATGAAAAAATCTCTAAAAGGTAAGAAATATATGTAAAAACAAATACAAATGAGAAAGTTTAGCTAGAGGAATTCAGAGAAATGTATCACATTTCCAAAGCTTCAGCAGCATTCAGAAAATACATTTGCTCTGTGAAGTTGTTTTCTGTTCTTTCAGTGTATCATTAATATCAATGGTACTACTCCAGGGGCAGGACTTCTGAAACTGGTGTTACTAGCATTTGGACAGCATGGTGCCAGAGGAGAAGAAAATCTAGGAAGAGCTTCTGAAAAAAATTGCATTCAAACTTTGCACTCTGGTATGCCTTAAGATTTGCCTTGCTTCTAAGGTTTCTGTTATCTTAGTATTTTTTTCTTTTTTACAGGAACTGGCAGTGCATTAGGTGCTTCAGTGGGCCCTATGAAAACAATGCAGACAACAGGGGAGCAAAGAGGACATGGATTAAAACAATAATAATTTGTGGTTACCTAAAGGTGTGTTTACCACAGCACTGTCCAGTAGATTAATTATACACAAAGGGAAATTCGTGTATTTTGTGCAGCCACTTTGATTGGTGCTTCAGGGAATAGATGAATAAGAAGGAGCCTTGCAAAGTGGGCCAGCAGAAAAGCTTGTACTCAGTAAAAGATGTAGAAAAACTCAGAATGACCCATTTCAGAGAAGCAGATGGGTAAGACATTGAGATATATATATAATGGACAGTGTACAGGATGTGAGGGGAGCTGCAGTGAGGCAAGTCGGGTGAGTGGTACTGTCTTAAAGGTACTAAGACATAGGAAAGGAAAACTTGGTCCTCATTAACCTTAGTCCTCATTAATCTTAGCAAGATCCCTAACTCTGTGAAAGTAGTAGTTGATTTAATTAAGTTAATCCTTGATCTCCCCACTAAATGACTCAACCTGGAAGGAACCACAGTCCAAGCAAATTTCTGCTGATCACTCTGGAGCATCTAATCAGCAAAAGATAGCACTAGGCACAGTTTAGTCAAAAACCACAACTGGCACCAGAACTAAAACAATATTATCGACCCAAGAGATCTGTAGGCCTCTGGCATCCCTCTGTGAAAAAGGTTTTACTTGCCTAAAGGAGTGATTGATGGTAATGATCCTAGATTAAGAAGATCAAGAATTGTGAGCTTTCAAGGAGGTGAAAGGCCAAATGGTGAGATTAGGAGATGGCAGTTTAATTGAGAAAGGAAGGAGGAAATAGGTGGTAAAAGGGAAAAAGTAGGAATCGGGTTTAATTCTGTATATGAAGGATGTATGACCTACAAGGGTCAGCCACTGATAATTTTGGATACCTCTTCATAGCAGGGTTTGCATTTTTATTTCCATCACAAATATTTGGGAACTGAGAGGCAATCAAGCCCTTTTGCAAAGACCTAAATTTAGAATAAGGAGAACTGCCTAATCTGAAATGTATTGATTGTGAAATACATGATTACAACAGAGAAAAGCTTTGCTGGACCCTGAGTTTGTTCTGAGTTTTCTACTAAAGGTATGTGTGTGTGTTCCTGAGGCTACTTTTTATATAGTATGTAGAAGCAGAACATTATGGTCCACTTTTTTACCCCAGTTTAACATTTCTATCTCAGGCTTTTTTCAAAGAAGAAGAGTGTTTAGCTAAATTTTGCTAGGAAATGTCAACTTGGATCACTTTTTACCTCAGTTTAACATTTCTCTCTATCTCAGGCTTTTTTCAAAGAAGAAGAGTGTTTAGCTAAATTTTGCTAGGAAATGTCAACTTGGATCAGTGTGAAGTAGCTCTGCTTACTCCCTTTGCAGGTCAAGATAACAAATGTTTCTCTTTGGACATTGCACACAGCTCTTAAAAACAAAGAATGTTGTGGCTCTGCCTTCATGGCTCCTTGCAGCATTCACCTCTTTTATGCATTTCAGTTATTTTATGGATTTTTTTTTTTCTATTTTATGTGTCTTCCCTTCTACTGACTTGCTATCTGCCAGAATCCTGGTCCTCTTTCTTCCCACCGTTCTGGTCTGTGCCAAAGGTGTTTCTGCTGTTGCAGATCCCTTCCTCAAGATGAGAGTGACTAAAGCTGCTTTGATCTTGACTTGGCAGAACCTCAAGCCCTTCTGCCTCGGAGTACCTGGCTTGTTCTAGCAGAGGGATGGGGAGGAGAAAGGCACCTGAGGAGAAGTTCTGTCATTATGGGCCAGTCTCACTGCAGATTTTGTCCGTGGAAGAGTTATAGATCATAGCACAGACAGACAAACATCTGTGAGGGAAAAGAAATAGCATTGGTGATCTACATTTCTCATCCATTTTCAAAAATCAGTGCTGCCCAAAGAGGGGAGTATGTAAGAGCAGAAAGCATCTTATTCAGTGGATATACTTTGTACAAATGTTTAGAGGCAGCTGAACTTCTTAACTTCAAGTTTTTCCACTTTTGTTTATCTCTATTGAGCTAATAGGGATACAAGAAACTGAACAGAATAATTTTTAAAGTTGTTTTTTGGTTTTTTGTTTGTGTTTTTTTTTAAAGCCACCAAGGGGTTATAACAACTTTAACTGAGGGCATTATTCCAAATCTGAAGTGGATGTGTAATCTGTGATGAGTGCATGATACAGGTCAACCTCTAGTCAAGCTGCAGAGAGTCAGAGGGGCTTTATTTACAAAAAGAGAGAGATTGTCCAATGTGCAGCAGCCTTTTGCTTACAGATGTACAGGACTCTAGTTTATTCCTCAGTATGTCAGGAAAATCAATATCTATAATGATTCCCATTATCAAAATAACAGTTGCAGTTACAGTAAAACATCACCTGTTCCTTCCTACTAGAAGAGAATCCTTTCACTGGTTTCCTGTATGTCTTTATGCACCACCAGGGTTTATTTGCAACCGGAACATATGGATTAAAGTTATACCCTGCCCTTTCACTAAACAAGTTCCTAGGAAACCAGAGTAAAGGCTGTACAAATGCACTGTCCAAAGGATTGTCAGCCAAGAAACGTGGGTTTCATACAAAAGAAAAATAAGACTCCCTAAATGGATATGATTGGTCCATGTGCTCTCACAGTCCAGAAAGTCAAACATGTCCTGGGCTGCACCAAAAGCAGTGTGACCAGCAGGGCAAGGGAGGGGATTCTGCCCCTCTGCTCTGCTCTGGTGAGACCCCACCTGCAGTGCTGCATCCAGCCCTGGAGCCCCAGGAAGGACATGGACCTGTTGGAGCAAGCAAGTGCAGAGCAGGGTCACCAAGTTAATTAGAGGGATGGAACACCTCTCCTGTGAGGAAGGGCTGAAAGAATTTGGATTGTCCAGCCTGGAAAAGAGAGAGCTAAATTCTTTACTGTGAGCATGGTGAGGTACTGGAATCGGTTGCCCAGAGAAGTTGTGGTTGCCCCATCCCTGAAAGTGTTGAAGGCCAAGTTGAACAACAACCTGGAACTTCAAACAACCTGGTCTACTGGAAGGTGTCCCTGTCCACATCAGGGGAGTTGGAATTAGATGATCTTTGAGGTCCCTTCCAACCCAAACCACTCTATGATTCTAAAGCTTGTTTTCCTTTATTCCTGTCATATCAGCCTCCAAATTGCAGCTACTGCTCTACATCAAAACATATGGTAATCTACACCGGGAAGGATAGTGATGCATCAGGCCTCTGCTGCCAGTTTTTCATACAAATCTGCAGCATGGCTATATAAACTTTTTCTTTGGAGTTGGAGATTGTTCTGCACAGTTGTTATAATGACAAGGGGTACATTCCTTCCAACTTTGGCCTGGCCAGCTGTTTTCCACCTCAAACTCTGCTGGTTGATATTGCTCAGCTCTCCAGGTAATGTGGTTCATTGCACATCTCTCAACACCTCACAGCAGTCCAGTCCACACACACACACACACACACACACACACAAGTGGTCCCTTCTGAGCCTCTGAGATGCTTCTACTTACCACCTAGTCTTTCTGATGGTCAGAGTGTTTCCAGACATCTCTGTGAATAAACACACTTTCCTGCAGGTATCCTGCAAAATATCCATTTCTCTCACTTTTCTGAGAGTCTGGAATTACAGCCTTCACTTGCTGTTAAACAACATTCAGGACAAAACATTTCCTGGCAATTCAACTATTATAAACTATATATAAAGGGCCAAGAAGAACTGGAGACAACTGTGTAACCCCTGACCAATGTCCTAGTAGACCAGACAGACAGGAATGAGCTGGGCTGATAGGCAGCTGTAGATAGTAGAGATCAATCAAAAGATGGAGTTGTCTAATTTTCTGTGAAACAAGGCCAAAATATTTGGTTATCGTGATTTAGGAAATATAGCTCTCTAAAAATTGGGGGAAATATTTTGAGATGTGTGCATTTGAAGTATTATACAATAGACAACAATTAGTAATATATACATCATAATAAGTAAAATGAAAACATACATTTCTGTGCTGACTAGTCTGAGATAGTTGGCTTAGATGTTATTTAAAGAACAGCTGTAGAAACTGACCAACTTTTATGCATTAAAATAATGTTTTCAGGACAAGCTTAAAGGATTTACAGAGAGCACATGCCTGTAAATTTCTGGACTGTAATTAAGAAGCTGAACTATGGAATAAAAATTGTACACCTGTCCTATTTTATATTTGGATGTATTACGTTACAGGATACAAAGATTGCTGAACAGCAGTTTCAAAAAATTACCATGATCTGAATGAATAAATACCTCTCAGAAGCTACAGCATAAATTTTTCAGTTTGTTGTACATCTGCTGCTGCTAAAATAAGCTGCTGTGTCGGGTTGGTGAAGAACTGGGCAAACCCAACCAGCTGCAGGGCTGCCCAGGGACACATTGCTGCTCCCATTCCTGCAACTCTGGCCATGCCAACTGTGTAATATCAACAGAAAGAGAAAATAGAGTAATCTCCTTTAACAAAGAGCATTGTTAGCTCTGGCAATACTGTAAATCATGTCTTGAATGGCCACCTAAATAAGAGAAATAAACAAGTGAGGACAAAATTGTTGTACACATAATAGTCCTCAAGTGACAAGTAAGGAAGCATTGAAAAAGTTTTTGAGGACTTGATTCCAGTAAAAAGTCATGTAAGTCAAGATTTATTTGTCCCACTTCCACACCAGCAAAAAACCCTACAAAGCAACAACAAAAAAATCCCTAGAAATTCCCAGCACCACTAGTCCTTGTACCTAGAACTGATAAGACATAAAATACATCATCTAAATAAAGAGGAATAACTGCAAAAGTTTGAGTCATATAGAAGAACAGTATTAGTCAATCATCTTCAAAGACTAAAGAAGAAAGAGTTGATTGTTACATATTATTTATCAGTATTAGTTAATCATCTTCAAAGACTAAAGAAGAAAGAGTTGATTGTTACATATTATTTATCTTTAAAGGAATTATCTTTCTTTTATTTTTTTTAATTTGCATCTCTTTAAGTCCTATAACTTAATTTTATGCATACCCATACACTTCAGTTCTTCAGTGCTGTACATCCATCCTAAAACCTTCTAATCTAAAATCATCAGTTAAACACATCCCTGACATCTACTCCATATGGTAGAGTTGTGGTAGGATTTAAGTGCACACAATCTAATTTTTATTTGTTTCTGAGAAAGCAGTTAAAGTGAACATTGCTTCCAAAGACCTCTGAATATCAAAACTAAGAGAACTATAAGCATTCATTGAAAATGTGACTCCTTCTTCTCTAGAGGGCTTAAAGGATACTGTAGTGAGATGCAAACTGAAGACAGCCCAATCAGGGGAAAAAATTGTGATTTTCTACCTAACCTTTCCACTTAAACTGTTTGGAATTAATTCCTTACAGACAGTTCTATTGAACAAACCTTAGTAAATATCTTCCCACTGAAACAGTGATTATAACAACAAAACAAATTGTAAGTCAGGGGCTTTGACAAATAACAAAAACTTCTATCAAGTCCCTAAAGAGACTGGAGTCGTTAACATTAACAGGCACGACCCTTGGCAAGAGAACAACTAGGAACAAAGAAGAATTATTATTAAGAGAACAATAAAGTGGTTTAGATAGATCAAGATCAATTAGGCATTAGTTTTAATATAGCCTAAAGTTAAAAGCTGTAAAACAACAGATAATTTTCCCATTTGCATCATTTAAAGTTCACAGCCCAAGGAAAATAGCATGTATAAAGAAACCAGAAAGCCTTCTGTGAATTGTGTGTCAATTATCTAATTACCTTTGATAACATCAGGTGCAAACCTTCAAGGAAAAAACTTTAAAGAGCTCTTGCAGGTATGGGTGTATTAGGAGAGTAATAAGACTTGTGGCAGAGTGAAGGGAAAGGAGGAGGAACTGTATCTCATATTGAAATGAATGTCCTGTCCCTGGTTATAAGAATGTGGGAGACAAGAGTTACACAATAATTACTGGAGCATGTTTATCAACTCCAAATGCAGCTTCTCAGCTTGAGAAGAGAGACAGGGAGATTGGGTGAGTTTCTACTTTGACTCTTACTTCCAGGCTGAGATGCTGCCATATATTCCTGCTAGCCAAGAAGGAGAGAATCCAAGCCTGGCTCCTACTTCCTGACCTCCCTCCTTCCTGTGCAATGTCTGTGGATGGGGAAGAGCTGAGAGTACTTTGAGATCCTGCTGCCTGGGCAGCTCTCTGCAGAGGTAGCAGGGCTTTCTGACCGAGGAGGTCAGCGACAAGATCTCAGCCTACAGACACAGCTCCACCTTAGGGCTTGCATCGGGCAGCTGCCCTTGAACTCCCATCAGGAAAAGCCTGTGCACCACCAGCCTGGGCAACAGCTCTGAACATTAGCTGCTGTGTGGTGGTGCTTACATCCCTGCTTCTCTGACTGGTAATTCCCTCTACCAGTTGGAGGAGTGTTAACTGTCTGCACGATGGGAATTGCTTTGAGGTCTGGACGACATGCTGCCCCAGCCAGTGGGGAAGGAGATGTGTCTGCACTCCTGGTCAGCACCAGTATCTGCCCTCTGATTTTTGAAGGGAAATTGTAGTGACTTCTTCAGCTGGAAGCCTTGGTGAGTAGATGCAGAAGAGGGTGTCTGGTGGCATGTTTGTACTTGGATGATTGCTGTAATTCGCTTTTTTTTTTTTTTTCTTTTACGATGAGGGGCAAAAACACAGGGGTTTTTAAGTGTTTTTTTTCTTCTGCCTAAGTGATTCTCAAGTGACATTCACCATTGTTTTAATTAAACATGCCTCCTGATTTAGAATTTATAAGCTTCTACTTCAAGGAAATGCCAGGGTAAACTTTTATTTTGGCGGGGGAAGCAAAACTGGTAAGTAGAAGGATAGTGTCTCCTAACAGATAGAGAAGTGGGAAGAGTTCAGAAAGTGCAGCGGGGGGTGGACTAATGCCCATAGTAGCACCTGCAAACTAATCCCTCACAGCCCTTTGCCGCGGAGGTTGGCTCTGTAGAACTGCCAGAACTAGAGGAGAATATGTGCACTTTGTCTGGATTACTTGGTTATTTTCATCTCCTCAGTGCTTCCCAGAACTCCAGTGGAGAGCAGGAAACCAGTGATTGGCACTTCCCTGAAGTGGCCACCCCACATGCTTCAGGTGACCCAGGAGGGTCCATGCAGGCACCACCAGCACAGGAGACTGCAATCAGGGGCAGGAACTGCCAGCTCCTTATCAATCCCACATAGTAATGGACCATGTCAAGGATTTATATAAAGCCTTTACAAGTACATGCTTGGGGTTGGGGTTTTTTCAGTTGTTTCACTTGGGGTCTTGTTTGTACCTCCTCCTTAGTGACCAGCTGAGCCTTCTCCATGTTCATGACAAGAAACCTGTGTTTGTGGCCCTTGAAGAAGGTATAACCCCGACTCCTCAAGGCCTGGGACACACAACTGACATGAGACCACACCAACCAAAAATCAGGTCAGTGATTAAACTTCTTGATATTGGCAAGTCAAGTGTCAGTATCAGAAGGGAGCTCATGAGTTCATTTGCAGTTGTAGACCAGAGAGCAAGAACTGTCAATTTAACTTTCTCTGAGATTGCAGCTTTTGGGAGGGGAAGGTGGGGAGGCACAGCTTTTCTGTTAAGAAATGTGTGTGTTGGTTTAGAAGCTCCCACATCCCAATTTCCAGTGAATGAAAAGCAACAGCAATAAATATCATGTCCTGTGTGCCAGCTACCTTTCGCATCCGGACTATTGCTGAACTTCTGTTCCATGGGAAAAAACCTTTCTTTTGCATTAGATCTTCGCCTGACCCACTACCGAGATAATTTTCAGCTAGCTTACACCTAAAGACTGGAGCTGTGGTGATTCTCAGAACAGTCTTGTCAATGCATATGTGATGAAATTAAGAAGAGTCTAGTCATGAATAAGGTCTGTGTTTCCAGTTCCCCTGAGAGCTTCCATCAAACAAAACTATTTCCCTTCTAAAGCATATGTTTGAAGAAGGGGAACTAAATATTTTTCAGTTATTTGTCTGCTGGAATATTCTTTACTTGGTGTCTGAGCCCAATGGTGAGATCTACAAATATTGCAGCTCATCTTTTAAAAAAGCATTATCATATCAGTAATAAAGAAAATAGTTTGCATTTCAGATTAAGAGACAACAGTGTATCACAAATATTTACTCTGCCCAGAAGAGCAGCAGTTTCCAGACCATTTAGCAGCAATTTGTGTATGCATTTAAAGATTACATCTTTTTTTTTTTTAATGAAGATTTTTATTTGTGTGCTAAGTAGCTTTCTGTAAGTAAAAGGATCTTTGGATTTATATTCTGTGAAAAGCAGTAGTGATTTAGATCTGAGTTTTTATAGCATGTGGCGTGTTTATCTTCTTATGGATGTTTTTTAGAATTTTTTTTTAACTAGATCATAGTCTTTATTTGCTTTTCTGGGGAAAACCAACATAAGTTCATAAGTGTCCTAGTTTTAAGCAATGTACAAAACCTAACCTCTTTGTTAGTTTAGTGATCTTACACCATTTGCTAACATTACCAAAGAAGAACATTTTCACTGAGAATGGATCTTGGTCCCTCTCTTTTCTCTGGTTTTCTTGAAAAAGCCCAAAACAACACCAAAAAAAAAAAAATCCAACACCAAAAACCCCAAACATATGATCTCATCAGTTGACTGGAGGGGAAAAAAAGAAAAAAAAATACCTCCACAGAGCACCTATTTTTCCAAAGATTATGGAGAAGTGAGGGGAGATACGAGCAGGGAGCAAAGAAGGGCTAGGAAGAATGCAGTCAGTGCATGGCCCTGGGGCACACTCTTGTCCTTCTGTGTCCTGTGAGCTGAGTGAACTGGCACAAGGGAATTTTGTACTGCTGTCATTAAGTGCATCTGGTCACAGAACTGGATTGCAGGCCTGTCTCTAAGCTTTACTGATTATAATGGTGACAGCTATGTGCAAGGGTCAAATCTTGCATGGAGATGTTCCCGTCTGCAAAGCCCCAGTGAAAGTTCTGTGGCTCTGCAGTGCAGGGTGGTTTGTGACTGACTGTGAACAGCAGCTGCTCGTGTGGAGGGGGGCAAGAAGTCTGCTAGTTCTTCATGAAATACCATTTACAAGGAGAATGCCTATTGGCACCTGGCTTCTCCCCAAAAAGATGGAGCTGCTGTAACTCCCCTTACAGATGCACCACCACTCACTGTTTTGAAGCACATGTTCTCAGGCCACAGTGAAGTTAAGTATAGAACAAGTCCCTAAGTGGACCTTTTGCATGACAAAATTCACAAAGAAGTAATTTGCTTCATAAATGCCATAGCTACCTATCTGTAGCAAAATGCACCATATCAGATAACCCAGGCAGCATCTGTATATCCTCACCTAATTGCTCTATTACTTGTGGCAGTGACGCCTCAGAAGAAATCCCCCAACCCTTTTGACTAGAGCTGCAGCTCTGGCTCCCACTGCCATGGCAACAGAAGTGCTGCCTGCTGAAAAAGCCAGCTGAGTCCAGAAAAGGTCACCAGAGTTCTTTAGAAACCCTGGGAAACCCTTTATCCTCAAAGAAAGAGAAAGAAGCACAAGTCTGAAGCTGAAAAGACAAAATAGTTTGCCAATGGTGAGCATACAAAACTTCCGGTTTATCTCATAAAGCATATTTTTTATGTGTTTTAATTGTCTTTAGGGCTATTTAAGCACTCTACATGGTTTTAGGAGGGAACTGGAGGGTGACAGGGCTTGGGGAGCAAGGATAGGAAGATTGTGGTTTTCTTCAGTTGTCCCAGCTAGAATTTATTTACGAGACTGTAAGGACTAAGGCCTTATGGTAAAAACCCCAGAGTTGCAAGAACTGGCACAAAAAGCAGAAAATATCTTTGGCTTCTTTTCTGCACTGTCCCAGTCCAGAACTTGGCAGAGTAGATATAAAACACAGCACACTGCTTTTGGGAGGGCTTGTTACAGTACCAGATCTGGGGTTCTCAGACACAGCTTGGTCGCACCCTTTGTGATATCCTGGAGTTGTAGGAACCATTGGATCAATTTACCAGATCCAGGTAGGATCACCTTCTGAGTGGAAAGCTTTTTAAAAAGTTCCAGTTCTTAAAGCACCCTTTCATGCTTAAGGCTGTACATGATTGCAGGAGTTCACTCTTGCCTGCTTAAAGCATTTGTGTAATTCTTCCTTAAACCTGTAAAAACTAGATCTGACAACAGCTACGTCGGGAAGAAAAGCATTTTTTGTCCCCAGGAAAAGGTGTATTAAAGCTGCTGGGATTAATGCAGGGAAGAAGGTGAATGCAGAGTAGCAAAGGCAGCCTGGCTCACTGACCCAAAACATTGTGCTGGCCACGGAACAAAAGCCCAACTCCAGTCACTTTTCCTTTGCCTCCCCTAAAGCAGCCATGCCAAGTCACATCACTGGGCAGCAAAATGAAGCAAAAAGAAAAGATGCCACCACCACGCCCCTCCCCAAACTCTCTGTATTTAAAGGGGATAAGCTAAAAGGTGCTGGAGGAGAAATGTATTGAGGATTCAGAGACGCCATCAGTACTGCAACCTTCTCTACTCCCAGTGCATGCTAAGCAAGGAGGCGATGCTGAATGCAGGAAACTTTTTTTCTTCAAAATTAAAACACTTTAAGATACCTACAAATGCTTGGTATGACAGTTGTATTACTAAGATGTAAAGGGTTTAAAAAGTATAAAAGCAGTCGGTATAAGGAATAGATAAGAATGAAGCCTTCTGAACACTTTAATGTGTGGAAATACTCAGCAGTTTTTAACTTCTTTTTTAATTCTTTGCCTTTCTACATGTCTTTCAGCTTTTCATGTCTATGCATGTTATTCTTGTAACCTTAACATTTTCCAGAGTCTGTAAAAGTCTGCAGCTAACAGTTCTGGTTATGTTTTTCTTCAGCAAACAGTTAATTCCAATGAATGGGTATTACTGTTTTAATTATGGAAAAGTCAATATACTTATGCAGCTTTGGGCAGCATGACAGACACAGCACAAGCCTTAGTACCTTGGTTATCAAATTACTTAGGCATATGTATAACTTCATGATAACAGGGTCATGGTAAAATGACTATCACATAATTCCTGAGTGAAAGTGAAAGGCAGATGAGGCCATGTGTGAAAAACTATACATGTATAAGATAGCTTTTTATTTTTTTTCTCTTCCCTCCCTTCCAGGAGGCTTGCATAGCATTCTTATTTTCCAACTCTTTGTAATTATGTTTCCCATAGCTTATGATGAATGGCATCAGCTAACCAAAAAGCTGCTGATGGGGCAAAACCATGGCATTCAAAATCTAGTGATATCTTGAGGAAGCAGTAGCACAATATGCATTTTTGGGGCTTCAACACACGCTTTGACTAACTCACAAGAAACCAGCAGGATGAGATGTGGTTTCATTGTGCCAGGGGAGGTGAAGGAAGAAAAAAAAAAAAGCAGTAATACGTGGCTGCATCCTGGTTTGCATCAGGAAGTTGGATTTCAGGTTGACAAATGTCCCTCGGCATCCAGGGAGAGCACACAGAGCAGCGGGTGTGGTGCAGGAGTGCCGGGCTGGCCTGAGGCAATGCAAATATTCGAGCACCAGCCGCTGCAATCAGTGAAGCAACCTCACCCTGTTTGGCAGCTGATATAGCTGTGCTACAGCATCACTGCGAAGGCAAACAAAGGTATCCGAGGTTAGACCCAGAAAACCCTGCCCAAATCACCAGATCAGGCAGACTGCAGGCAATAGTTACATGTGAGGTAGGCTTAGCTGTCATGCAGTTTGATGGGAAATAATAATAGAGAGTGTAATGGAGTATGAAATACCAGGAACAGTTGTCTGCAAAACCAAGCATCTTGGATTAACATTTTGGGTATTGCTAACCTGAGAAATGTGGCCCATGAGTACCATTTTTGATTGGACTGAGATTTTCCATAAGATATCTACAAGTTGCTGCCAGTTATCAGTGGAAATGTGGCCAGGCAAAGAAAAGAACGAGTTGCCTGTTAAAGAAATGTGTAGTGCAAATATTTTATGCACACAAATGCTAAGTGCAGAGTGGAGGCAAATTGGATGAAAACTGTAGCGTGTGTCAGCTGCTGCTGAGGATGGCACACCCTCGGGTTTTAAAGTTAAGGGTAGATGTTCACAAGCTCCTCAAGCGTAATAAGTAACTTGAAAGAGAAAAGGCTGACTATGCTGTAAAGGATCCATGCTCCAAGCGCTGTGTTTACAAGCCAGAAGTACAAAGAAACTGATTTTTTTAAAGAATCTTTAAACTCTAAAGAGTAAATCTTTATAGCAGTGCAAGGGAGTCATGCCCACAAATCTCATTATTCTGAAAGCTGCTTAGAAACTTTAGCCCTTAGAGTCAACATACCACAATGCATTCAGAAGTACGATTTCAAAGAGTTACAAATGCTTCTAACAATTAGCTAATTAAAAAAAAAAAAAAAAAAAAAAAGGAAAGGAGAAGAAAAATTAGGATTTAAAAAGATTTACAAGGAAATAATTGGGGGAGGGGGTGTTATAAGTAAAGAAGGAGGTAATTGAAAGGGATTGAGAGGAGTACAGTAGGAAGTGGATGTGGTTAAGGCATTCACAAGATTAGTTAAAGAAAAGCATGGTAAAACTGGAAGTAAGAAGCCAAATCCTGGGACAGATTAATATAGTTTCTTTGATGTATTTTGAGCTGCATGATTTATACATACTCAGCATCTAGCCTGTGGACCTTAAGAATGATTGCACAAAAATAGTGATGAAAGCTTATTAAAATACTACCCAAAAAAAAAGCAGTATGCAGAATTTGATGCACAAAAGGTTCTTATACTCTGAGATTAAATACCTAGTCAATGGTCCTGAACAGCTGCAGGTATTTCAGCCTCAGGAGTCTTACAGAATTAAGAAATTTAACAGTAATAAAAGCTGTGACTTGCTATGCATGCTGGTTTATTGAAAACAAAAATTGTCACAGGATTCATTACTGCTTTAGAGATGGATTGTGAGCTTGAAACTCATTTTCAAATGTCTTCACAACAAAGCAGGATGATATGAATGCTAAAATTGGGGTGGATGAGGGCAATTTGAGGTGATGAGTAAAGCTCTGGCACGCAAATGATACGGATTCTAATTAGTGCAGATACACCTTTTGAAATTCCTGCGGGGGTTTTGTATCTATAGAAAACATATTGAAATCCTGGATGAGTAGGTTTCGTGTGCATGTGTGTGCCTGCCTGAGGTCTCAATTTCTTCCAGGATTAAGAGACTGCAAATACATGCCCCATCCTGTAGTTGCTCTAATAGCAGCCTGGACTGGCCTGTGCTAGGAAATTGAGCAAACACAGGACAAGGATATACAATAGACAGTGTACCAAGCAAAAAGACAACAGAGAAAGATAAGAAAGAGCTGAACCAGGTCAGCATAACAGTACCCAGACTTTGTACTCCTTGCTAAGCCCGCAGTGCTGCTAGGATCCTTTTGCATTTTGCATACTGAAATTTCAAAACCAGAAGGCAAGGTAATCTCTGTCCTGATGTTAAGCAGAACCATTTCTAAGATGAGTCCTATTTAGTTTGCCTTGCTTCAGAGAGCCAGTGCCATGTTCAGAGCACTGTCAGCATTAAGGAAGAATGGATGAGCACTGAGAGTTTCATGCTTTTAAAAATAAACATTGTCAGCAGGATACATAAAATAATGTATTGAATTTGAAACACAATATCACAGGAGAGTGAAGAAAACCAGATGCATCTGCTGGGGACTTCTGGACAGATCAATTTACATAATGATGTTCTTTATTTTAGTTGGACAGGACAGCACTTCAGAACTGAGGTAACCAACAATGGACAGCAGGCTTTTATTATATCAAAAGAAAAGAGAACCTGTATCCTTTTTGGTTTAGCTTGGCTCAAAGCTTATCAGGATGCTCATTCCCAGAACCCCTGAGCTTAGACTTGGTGGAAAGCTGGGTGTGTTCAGATGACTATGTGAAGATATATTAGCTTGATTTCTGCTGCTTCTTTAGAGCTGAGGTTTTGGTGCACAATACAAGGATTGTTGTAATGAAGGCATGTGCTGTTATACAGAGTTGAGGAGCATCAAAGTCATAAACTTAGGTAGGGTGCAGGTATTTGTTGAGGACTTTGACTGTCAGAAGCTCTTGAACCATGACATCCATTGGCTGAGTGATTCTGCCTGCTGTTTGCATTTTATACGAGGTCTCAGGTTTCATCAGCGACAGACTGGTATCACCCAAAGTGCTGGAGACTTGTTTGCTCACTGTGAGAAACTCTCCTATACCTGCAAATATCAGGGAGAAGGCTGTGACACCAGCTTTAGAGAGGTCTGGCTTTATCTTAGTCAGTGTAACAGGTGGAAATGCTGATGCTGTTGCTGGTCATTTCCATGCACCATGGTGTACGGTGAAACACTTGTCTTCCTACTGGCAATTAATTATTGTGGGTAGTTGAATGGAGAGAATCATTTAACTGTACCCAGATATTTGACCAGGAAACTGGAATCCTGGTATCAGGGAGCCTAATGAGGAATTCATAATATATAAAACAATCTTTCCTTTTTTTTTTTTTTTTTTTTTTTTTTTTTTTTTTTGAGGGAGAGGACAGAATGGCAGACTAATAAAAGGGCAGTAAAAGGAAAGGAAAAACTAGGTGAAAGCTTTGAATGGTCAGAGAGGACACTATTATGATATGAAGCAATTTCTAGCATTCAAGGCATACAATGAACTGTTTTAATTTTTCAACAATAATGCAAGTTGTGCAGGCACTCATAAAAACTTAAAAGCTCTTTTTAAAATAATAGTATACATTTTACATGTACCATATGTACTTTTTCTCTCAGAAAGTGCAAGTTATTTATCATTCTTGTCTAAGCTAATAGTGCATCTCTGTCTGGATTGCAAAGTTTAATTAACTTCTGTAGGTGTTAAAAGAAAAATTATGCCTAGCTAAGTCTAAAATCCACATTCTTGAATGTAGGGCATTTTTAAATCAACATGACTGATACACTTTTTGAATAACAACTTCATGTTTTTCTACTTCATACAGACCAATAGCATTCTAAGTTTACACCCTGTAGAATCCACACAAATAGCACACCTTTCTCTCTTATCAAGATGCTATCATGAAGACTATAGATAACTCTAACAAATGTAACTTTTGCCCTGCTACTTAAGGCTGAAGAGTTTGAGATGCTGGTCACAAAAAAGATGGTGAAAATGTGGTAGCCTAGTGGGCATCGTACATGATGGGGAATTACAAGATTAGAGAGCATTTTTGGGTCTTCATCTTGTACCACCACTAAAGTACCACAGTTTGTACAGAGTTTGAACTGGGTGATGAAGCACAAGAAGGGGTAAATCTCCAAAGCAAAAGGACAAAGATGCTATAATCTCTCAATAATGGTAACTGTCCCACACTATCAAGCTTATTTTGGTGTCTTACTTAATGCATAGCATCAGGAAGCTTATCACAGTTAAAAACACTTGTAGAAATCTAGTTCATCCTTCTGCTCTGAATTGAGCTGCATGCCAAAATTCAGGCAGAGCCACATATGCTTAAAGGACTCTTAGATACAGCCAGAAATCTGGGCCATGACAAAAAAGATGGGAGTCCTTCTCCTCTGGTGAAGTCCAGCATCATAGTAGGGGAACTTGGTAGAAGAGAAATGTGAATTGTGAGGGCTTACACTAAGCTGGAGTGGTTTTAATATCATATCACCAGCCAGTGTGCATTTTTCACCTGTCAAAATGACAATTTTTTTTTTTACCTATGTGTTCAGGCTAAGACATTAAATGTAAGACAGCAGGATTTGGCAATTTCACTGCATTGGCTATGGATTGCAATACACCTATTGTATTTTTGCTGCAGGTGTACTCACCCTACATCCCAGAAAATCTGCCTTCCTCCTTCTAATATGAAGTAAAACATAAGATGACTTCTCAAACACAGGTGCTAAGTATGTCAGTGACCCACAACTACACATGTGGAGGGCAGGTATATCTTAACTCAGGCAAAACTCACAACTGATACTTATTTGACTATTTTTCTAGTAATGTTTAAAAAAAAAAAAAAGTTTTGCCATATTTTTTTAGTGTGTTAGTAATGAGCATTTATCAATAGCATTTCCTGCTTTACTAATCAACTGACATAGGAAAGGAAAATGAGTATGTGACAAATCTGCATCTTATTTACATTTTTAATATTACATAATCCTGAAGGTATCAGTAGGAACATTTAAATGAAGGTCTTGACAACAATCCTGCACAAAATGCAGAGAAAATAGTTTTGATGTTTAACTAAAGGAGATTGCAAGGACATAATTTGAGCAGTGGAGGGTGTAGTTTAAAAACTTACCCCACCCACTGCAGAAATGCCTGGGCTGTTATTTGCCTGAGTTTTAAAGTCCATATTAATACATCTCCAATAGCAGGTAATTCTTGTTCTGCAGGTAGTAAGTTGTCTTGTCATGTAGTACTTTATCATCAGGTATAAGGAAAAATCCACTAGTTCTTTGCATAGATGAATGCATGTTTGCAGAGCATTGATTCCAAAAGTCATGATGCTTCACCCTCATTACAAAAATGTGGAGACAGCCAGCACCTTGCACAATTGCATATAAATTTTGCATTGCTAATTAAGAGTCTGGTTTTAGTGCTGTGATTCTGTGCTTCACTGTGGTGATACACAGAACACAGATGCAGTGTGTCCTTAGTTCAGTTAAGTGCTCTGGGGTATTAATCAGCAGCCACCAGTTGCATATCCACTGCTCCACAGTGTTGGCTTGTCCCGATTCAAGCACCTCCCAGAGCTGCTGTGTGTCTTTGCAAATTGTTTATGTAGTTCTAGTAATGACCATGGCAGACTGCAGGCTGCAGCTTAAAGTGCAAAAATACAATTTAGTTCCTTAACTTTTGCTGTTGTCCAGTAATCTTATAGGTGGAATTCTTATTGTGTTTTTAGATCTTTCCTCTTTTCTGATCTTTGTTTGATTAAGCACTTTGTAGTCACATTTGGCTTGGAAAAAGGAAAAAGTAGGTGGTTCTTTTGAATAGCAGATTCAGACTTGGAGATGAGAAGGCTGGTAATTTTCATCCTTAAAACAACTGGGGGTGAAATCTTGGCTCTGTTTAAATCTGGCAACATTCCAGTAATTTCAAGTGAAGCTATTCGCCCCTACTACTTCTTATCCTAAGGGCTCTGTAAATTGTTGCATAAACATTATGTAGTTATACAATGAAAAAAACCACTCCCATTTGCCTCTAGAAAAGGGAAAATCTTCACCTAAGGTAAAATCTTTGCTGCCAGATTTCTGAGGGAGAAGCTGACAGAGGTAATCCAGCAGTGATGGAATATTCTGGGATTAATTAGACGTGGCCTAGATACACACGAGAGAGTATCAGAGCTGACCTAAATGTTGGGAGGAACAGTTCCTCTATCTCCTGCTTTCTTCTAATCAGCCCTGACACCAAAGACTTAGCAGGGCAAGTTTGGAGAGACTGTTTGGATATAAACCTGAAAGAAAGGCAAATTGTTACACTCATTTTCACTCATGTTATAAATCTGCTTATTTAAATCTAAAATGTTTTGAAGACATGTTCACTTCTGTGTCTTGGAGGTTAGTAAGAAGTCATCCAAGTTTTTCAAGCAGTTAGCCAACAGTCTACAAAAGCCCTGCTGTAAATCACCATACTTTAATTGAATATGAAGTTTTCCTATCATTTCTTCTTTGTCCCAAAGCACCATTTGGGACAAATGTCAGAGTTGTTGATAGTAAATCAGGAATGAAATAAACTTCACTTCAGCCTAAGGTTTACAGGAGCAGCTTTCATTACTCAAAGGATCAGTGAGTAGGAATAAATCAGTGATTCTTCAGTTTAATTTGAAATAATGTTAATTGGATTAGTCTTCTGCTCTATAAATATGCTTTTCAAGTTGAAACAAGTAATTTTTCTTTAAGGACAAAACTGTAAATCAACCTTTTTCCACTTACTCTGTAAACTCTAACATCTAAACCTATGGGATGTCCCTGATTTGATCAAACTGCTCAGAACAAAGATTTAGTTAAGCCAGAGTAAAAATAGAAGTACAGTCTAGAGATCTGCTTCTTCCTAATTGCACACGCCTGGGAATTTAGAAAAGTTTTTAATTCGACTATTCAGCCAACTAGTTTTTAAATCATTGCATTTTGTCTTGAATTCACCCCAGCCAGCAGCCAAGCCCCACACAGCTGCTCACTCACTTCCCCACCAGCGAGATCAGGGAGAGATTCAGAAAGGTAAAAGCCAGAGAGTTCATGGACAAAATAATAAATAAGATGAAAACAGTTTAAGGGGGAAAGCTAAAGCCAAGCACACAAGCAAAACAAAACAAGGAATGAATTCACTGCTTCCTGTGGGCAGGCAGGTGCTCAGCCATCTCCAGGAGAGCAGGGTATCATCACATCTAATGGTGACTTGGGAAGAAAAATCACTCCAAATGTACCTCCCTTTCTCCCTCTTCCCCCACTTTATATACTGAGAATGATGCCATATCATGGGAGGTCAGTTTGGGTCACCTGTCCTGGCTGTGTCTTCCCCCCAGCATGGCAGGATGAAAAGCAGAAAAGGCCTTGGCTCTGTGCAGCCCCTGCTCAGCAATAACAAAAACATCTCCACATTATCAGCCCTGTGTTCAGCACAAACCCAAAACACAACCCATGCCAGCCACTGGAAAGAAAATTAACTCCACGCCAGCCAAAACCAGCACACTGGTATATATTAGAAAAAGGGGGGGTGAGTGGCAGTGAGCTGAGAGAGCTGGGAACCTGCAGGATTTGAAGATGGATGAGATCCTGCCATTATCACTCTTACTTGTCATGGGTGACTGAAAAGCAGTGGAGTTTGGCTTGCCAAGATGACTTTATTACAATTCTTCACTTTCATTTCAATGTCTTTTTGACATGTCTAATAATTTTTTCTCTAAAGTTGGTTGGGTTTGGGGTTTTTTTGGAGAGTTGGGTTTGTCTGGGATTGTTTGGGTTTTTTTGCAGGGGGGGAGGGCAGTTTGTTGGATTTTTTGTGAGTTTTTTGGTGTTTTCGTTCAGCTCTCAGTTTGGGAAAAGGATGGAAAACATACTAAAAAATTTTGAAAGAATTATCTATATTCATACTTGAGCTAAAGCTATAAAAGAAATAATTTAATTCATACCAAGTAGGGATATCTGTCTGGAGCTTTGGACCTGAGAAAAGGGAAAACTTCCCCAGAATTCTGCACTACATGGTGTACTAAAGCCCTTATGAAATCTATTTCATTATGACTCTGTTTAGTAGAAGACTTGAATGTGTGCAATGTTATGATACAACAGCTGCTATTGCCTGCAATTCCCACCAAACATGCCTTTTATAACAGAATCATTTCATTGAATTACTAATCAATACAACTCAGTGTCAGACGATACATAATAGAAATAATCTAATGTTTGAGGATTTCTCTCCAAATGGCAGCTTACTAAGAAAAGAGGCTGCTCAGCATTGTGGTGTTTGTTTCCAACCACCAATAACGTCAAACTCACAGTTTATAAAATCTGTGAAGAATTAAGAAAGCTTGGAGCTTTCTTAAGCTTCAAAAGAAGAATTCATTGCATTTCAAAAGCAATGCTTTTGTGATTCACTGCTACTAAGATCCTTAATTTCCAGTTACCAATTTTTGATATATACCACAAACTTTATATGGCTAATGGCAGTAGTCTTGCTATCATTCTCTAGAATAGACAGCATTCCTATTCCCCAGGATCCCAGTTTGAAAATCAGGGTCTGGCAGAAATCTGCAATGTTATTCAGTGTATAAATCTATATACTGGACTGGTCTTTTCCAGTAATTATTCATGGACCTTTTATGCACTTATGTAAAATGAGGCAGGCCACTCTTTCTGGAACAGTGACTAAGCTAAGGAACAAAAAAACATATCCTGGTTTTAGCATTTAGTAACTGTTGTACATTCACACTTTTCCATGTAACCAATTTTGAGTGTCTTTTTTTATTTGCCTGTGAAACTTCATAAGGCTTTACCTTGTGCAAATTTGACATATTAGCTTTATTTAACTTTTCTAATGCTTTACAAATGCTTCATATCTTCAGCAGTTAGGTTTTGTTTAATTTTGAACATGGCAGAATATATCCTGAAAAAGAGTTGTGTCAAACTTATTGAAGGTTTATAGCTGATAAATGATACTGAATTGATAATACTCAATTTGCCAGTTATGTATTAAACTGCCAACAGTTTATCAAAATAACAAAATTCCTAAGAAATGCAAAAGTCTAATTAATATACAGTTGTAAAATTTTCCATTTTTTCTCTCCAGTCGCTGTGGTTCTTGTTCAGACTGACAATTTCATCAAATTAACTTCACTAAAATTCTTTTAGAAAAATAACTCAGCATCTGAAATTGTGGGTGTTTACAACAGTCATTTTTTCAGCATAACAGAAATTGCAGCAAACTATTTCAATTTTCTCTGCCCTAGATTCATGAAATGATGCAAGTTTAATTTCTCTTTGAAATGCTCAGAAATATGGCACCTTGGAAAAGGAGATTTTCCAGACCTGAGACTGGTCTGAGTACTGATACTTTTGTCTGGCTCAAAATACAGGTAAGTTTCTCTGAAAAGTAATTTAAAATTATATATATTACTTTTTAAATGGCAAAACCATGTTCAAAATCATTCTATTTTTTCTCATACTTAAATGAAACGCCCACGTAACAGACCATCCCATCCACTATTTTAATGAGATCTAAATCTGTCAAGGATTGTCAACACTCATCAGTGTGGATATTTTGAGGACTTGTAGGTGCAAAAGAAGTTAATTTTTTCTAGACAAAAGCAGTATTAATAATACAATATAGTTAATAAACATTGACTGGTACTCATTATCCGAAAGGGCAGCTGGAAAAAGAATCATTTTACATTCCAATCTTCAGGACATTGGTGGAGTCCAGACCAGTACAAAATAATGAGCTTGCTTACTGTTGATGTGTGGGAAAAGAGAAGAGGAGCTGGAGGTGACACTGCAGGAATAAAACAGACTAAGTAGGCATGACAGGAGTATGGGGGCTAAATGTAATGACAGGAACTTCATAACACATTCTTCATAAAAGTGACAGGAAAAGCAAAGGAGGCGAACAGCGCTCTGCCAAAAGCATCTATTCAAATGCTGAAACATTGAAGGATAATTTTTGGTAGGACATGCACGGCTAAACTGCTGGCTTAAAAAAAGAAGGATAATTGAGAATTACAGGAAGAATGGTATTAAAGACTGGAGATCATGAACACAAAACAGTGAAGATTAAGCAATCACAGTCTAAGTTGCAACAGCATATATTAAGTACTCTCTAGAGGTACTTATTTGATTAAAGTACTTTTAAAACAATCTCAGAAATTAGGAAGAATTTAAAATCCTGTACTTCAGTTCCTTTTTGTCAGTTCTGAGATTAAATATACACACATTGTAAATATTTAAAGCATAACTTTATATTCATCATAATGTATGCCAAACCGCGCCCTTTGGATTATTCCTTTCAGTGACCACCTCATTAATCCAGAATCTCTCTTCAAATCCTTCAGTAACAGGGGTGGTGTCAGAAGAGAGTATGAGCTTAAAATAAAGGGAGATTTGGCCAGGCATCTTCAGCCATACATTGAGTTCCTACCTTCTCAGATGAAAACTAGGGAAGGTGTGTCTTGGATTCCACTAGGACACGCCAGGACTCTGATATGCAGTACTAATAAATCTGCTGTAGGGCTAAGACACTGCATGAGCTTTCTGCAAGCGTCAGTGGCCAGCTCGCCTTAGATCCAAAGTAACAGTGTAGAAAACAGCAAAGGCTTTGTTCAGAGATGACCATCTAAATGCAAGGTCAGGATGGGAAAAAAGATTACATGGAGCTGGAAGGTTTCACTGGAGCAAACATGTTGCTTGTGTTGAGAGTATTCTGTTTAGGAACCAAGTTACTTTCTGCCAGCTGGCATTTTCCAACACTTTCTTTAATCAAAGCATGACCAAGTTTGCTGTTACATGAAGCCTAGGGTATATTGTGTAGGGAAATACTGCACTTAATGAAGTGCTGGTAGTTATATCTGGAAACATCTAAGGAAAGTGTAACTGTTTGAGGTCTAGAATCCATTTGTCATGGATTCATGACAAATGCCCACCTGGCAACTAAGCACTACATCACTTCTCAGGCACTCACCCCCAGCAGGATGTGGGTGAGAACTGGAAGGGTAAAAGTAGGAAAACTTTTGGGTTGAGGTAAAGACATTTAAATAAGTAAAGGAGAAGCCATGCACACAAGCAAAGCAAAAGAAGAAACTCATTCACCCCTTCCCATAGGCAGGTGGGTGTTCAGCCATCTCCAGGAAAGCTGAGCTTAATCATGCTTAGTGGTGACTTGGGAAGACAAACAACATCACTTCAAGTGTCCCACTCCCTTTTTCTTCCCCCAGCTTTATATACTGAGCATGGTGCCATATGGTCTGGAATATCCCTTTGGTCAGTGGGGGACAGCTGCCCCAGCTGTGTCCTCTCCCAATTCCTCATGTACGCCCAGTCTCCTGTCTGGTGGGATGGGGTGAGGAGCACATAAGGCCTTGACCCTGGGCAAGCCCTGAGCAGCAACAACCAAAACATCCTGGTGTTATCCTTTCCATCACAAAACCAAAATGTAGCCCCATATCAGCTACTCTGAAGATAAACTCTACCCCAGCCAAAACTAGTACACCATTGCTAATTTCAAACCTATTTACATGACAAAAAAAATCCCCAGTTGTGTTTTGTGCTCTCTGCACTAAGCAGAAAATTTGGCCCCTGAACTGCAGATTTTACAAAGATAGTCTGTGTGTTGATAGAAGAAAACCCTCAAATGAGCAAAATGTAAGGTTTTATGTAGAATGAAGCCTTTACAGCAGCTTGTTGTATTATGGAGCTTTGTAACACATAATTTTCACCTTGAGAGGTACAAAAGTCTGTAGGAATTTCCTTTCAGACATTGAGTTCTGAACAAGCAGGGTAGTTTTTTGTGGCCAGATATTCAGGACAAGAGTTAACGGGTAGATCCACATCCAGATGCTTCTCCTATGCGAGCAAGTGCATGAGGTTTTGACATTGGTTAGTGACCCTGCTCCAGACACCATCCCCCAAATCCCCAGCAATAAGGCAACTGCATGGTTTAGGGGATTGGTAATCGGATACCTCACCTCCAGGTCATCCTAGGTCTCTGGTTCAAGAGCAGCAAGGTTTTGTAATGACTTAAATGCTGTTGCATATTTATTTGGAGTCATACATGGAGAAGTGAACATATGATTTCTATGTGACAAGCAGTAGGTGTCCACATACAGACACAAACATTGTGACAGTTGCCAGCCTGTTTGAAACATTTGAATGACTAAATATCAGTCTAACAGAGATTGATTAATTCCCTAATGACAGATTTGTGTTTTGTTTTAATACTGCCTGTATAGTAGAAGCATCATGGTTTATATTTATAAATTTTTATATTATGTACTTCTTTTGCTTTTATATATACTTATATTTTTATATATAAATTTATATTTACTTACATTTTGTAACTCAGTGGGACTAAAGCCTTTGTTTAACCCTCCATCTTTTTCTCTCCAGGTTGTAAAAGACTTTGAAAAGTGGTTTTGAATAGTACTGGAGGCAATCCAAAGCCAAATTTAATTTGAATTTTCTGTCTTAGCTGATACAAATTCTACAAGAGTGAAAATATGTTCTGTAGGTCTTCTCAGGCACTTTACTACATAGGAGGAACTGTAAATGCAGAATTTGAAAGTTCAGCACATCCTTAACAAGGATACAACTGAAATAAAACATTTCCAAGGCCAGTATTAATCTAATACTTCTGGAGTCTGACTGCATGGCCTGTGCATGAGAAGAGAAAAGGTAGACGATGCTCGCTGTTGAGGAATCAGGGCAGGCAGGTACAATGGTCAAACAGAAACATGACGCCTTCTCCAATCTGCTGTCATTGGTGGCTGCGGCAAAGAGAGGAGCTGGCTGGCATGAACACCCTGTCCATTGGCCCGTACTGCCTCCCAGTGGGCATCAGCTCCTTCTCTTTCGGGATAAAACAAACGCTGGGGGGTTTAAAATTCCTGGTACAGAAGCCATTGTCCTCGGATAGCTAATGGGGGAGTTCACTGACAGTGAGACTTCAGCTATCTAAAACTAAAGCGACAAAACTCTTGCTTATGGCTTCGTGCACAACATACACCTCCATCTGAAAAAAAAAAAAAAACCCCAAACCCAAATCTCGTTTCAGCAGGCAGCCTTACAAATGTGAGTTGTCATCATATCAACTTGCATGCAGAGGGCTCTGTCCCCACCACTCAGCTCTGAGGAGCAGCAGCAGAGCAGTATCACATCCCATGGCTGTACCCTCCATGCAGTGCTTTATCTAACTTTATCTTTCTTCTCGCTTTTCTTGAGTGTGCTGAGAGCAACAGCACAGGATATTAAAAAGGGATGACAAAAATGAAGAATGAAACAACATGAGGAAAGAGCACTGTTTGCTGCAGTAAGGTCTCCACTAAAGATACAGGAAGAGTTGGAGAGATACCTCTATACTCCTTTGACAGCCTACCGACCTTCCCAGTTTACAGCCCCAACTTGCCTTTTCCTTCTGGGCTCAGCAAGCCAGGGACTCTGTTCAGAGCTAGGCACCTCAACTCTGTTTCCCGTCCAAAAAACCCTAACAGTCCCTCCCAGCTCTGTGCAGATGTTGCTATCTACCTGAAAACAGTCACCTAAATCTTTGTGTTGGGATATTTATTTGGTTGCTGCAGCTGCATACAGGGCTTTCAGGAAAACAGCTCTGTGCTCCTGTGGAAGTCACAGGGCTGTGCAAACACTTGTAAGGATTAGAGCTGTTGCTCATGCTTTAAACACTGCATTTGTCTACATCTCATACCTTGATCTTACAGAATGAGAAAGAAGAGAAAAAAAAAAAAGACATCAAACAGTGCTATAGCACAAGTTATATGAATAAATAAATACTTCTGTGGCTAGGTGTGTCCAACTACAAAGGTCACTTAGGTGTGGGCAGTTTTTTCCTCCTAAGTTATCCTGTTCAAGGTGTAATATCCTGTTTTGTTTCTGCAGTCCTTATCATTGAAAGTTCAAGATCCATGGATCTGATACCCTCCCAGTGCACATAAGAAATAGAATGGAAAAACATCGGAGCAAGGGGATAGTACTGAATACACAGAAAAAAAAACAAAAGTAGTATTACATTGGAAGTACTGTTTTTGCATCACTCTGGTTTTTGGAGTACTTACATTACCAGGTTTCTCTGTGTGTGTGTGCACGTGTGGCATTCCTTCAAAGGAGGAAATAGGATGCCTAACTTTCAGTGCAGAAAATTAGTAACAAAATAACACACAAGCTGTGGGGCTGATAGCATCTCTGTAATCTTGTACTTAATCTGCTATCCCCAAGAAAAATCTGTTGACTTTCCAGTTCTACTCTGCCCAGGCTGCACACAATTAATGGGCCTGCGTTACCCTACGCCTATATGACAACCCCTGAAGTTAAACGTTTGCACCTTTAATTTTACAAATCGGTGCCCATGCAGCGCTGCTCACCCAACCGGGAAAGCCGAAACCCCACTCGAGGTGTCCCGCTGCTCCCCCTTTCCCGGAGGGCAGCAGGCGCGGCTGGCCGCGGTCCGGGCGGGAGCAGGTGCACGGGAGCGCACGCCCGGCGCTGAGCCGGGGCGGGGGCAGGAGCGAGCGGCGGCCCGGGGCGAGGCGCTCCCGCCCCGGTGCGGGGCGGCCACGTGGAACCGCGCGGCTCCCGCGGCGGCCACTTCCTGCTCCGCATCACCCCGGCCGCTGCTGCCGGCGGGGAGGCAGGCGTGCAGCCCGCAGCCTACCGGGGCGGCGCGGGGGTGGGAGAAAAAAAGAGGGGGGAGGAAGAAAAAAAAAAAAAAAAAAGGGCGGAAGGCGGCCGGTGCGCGGGGCCGGGCGCTGCGTGCTCGGCGGCGGGAGGCAGAGGGCGGGCGGGAGGATGCGGCTGAAGCTGGGCTTCCTGCTGCGCGCCGTGCTGCTGGCGGGCAGCTTCTTGGGGCTGCTGCTGCTCTGGTCCTCGCTGTCGCCCCGCGCCGAGGAGCCGGATCTCCCGGGACGGACGCGGGTGAGTGCGCGGCCGCGCCGGGCGCCGGGGCGGGCGCGACGGAGCGGGTGGCGGGGCCGCCGCCC
>NW_024498351.1:11349974-11527144 GCF_017590055.1 Onychostruthus taczanowskii
CCCCCCCGCCCGCCGGCAGCGCGCCGCCGGTGTCCGCCACCGGCGCGGTGGTGCGGGCAGCGTCCCGCCGGGGCCCTCCCGTCCCCGGGACCTCCCCGCCGCCGGTGCCCTGGGCACCCGAAACGTGTGTTGGGATCGTCTTCCCTTTGGGGGTTTTCCATCCCTAAATAACCGCGCCGGTGTCCCCTGCGTAAGAGTCCCGCAAAGGTCTCCCAGAGCTCCAACAAAGGGTGCAGGTGTTCCCTCGCCAACTCACCTAGCTGCCGCGGATCGGCTTCCCGACGCTTTCCTAACCAAAGGGCAGGTTTGGCCAAGGAGAAGCAGCAGATCAGGTAATTTAAGAGCAGCACGGAAAGCCAAAAGGCGCTGGATTTACCCAGCTGGTGGTGCAGGTCTCCCATGCCGAAACGGTGGGAGCACAGGTGATATGCGAGGGAAGCAGTGCTTCAGTTGACTTCCAGAAATGCTTCAGGAGGTCAGACAAGCAAATCTGCAGTATGAGTCTTGCCATGGCCTTGTATTAGTCAGGTGAAAATAGTCTGACCCTTTGACACCAGAGTCTTAGAAGGAGTCAAAGTAATTCTTCCGTTTTCACCAGATGTTTTAGAGCTCAGGAACATAACTGGACTTAAGGAGATCTGCTTGAAGTAAGATTAGCCAAGATTAAAATAATCTTGGTAAAGTCATAAAATTTTCCAGTGATTATCTTAAAAAGGGATCTTTTATTATGTGTTCACTAATGATCTTGGACCTCTCAATGGACTGCTTTGGATAATTGTATAAGGCAAGTGAGTTGACATAACTCTTGTTTTTGAAAACTGGAAATTACTTTGGACTCCTTCAGCAGATGCTCTGTCTTCTGAAGCTGTTACACTTTGCTGTATCTTGGCAGTTACTGCTGAGATAATAGGCCATAGCAGGTTTTTTGAAGATAAGCAGTTTATTAAGCGGTGAAGTTTCTGTAATCTGTTCTTCTAGACACAACGTGGGATTTTCTGTGCGTGGAAAAATCTTCAGGAATTTATTTGTATACCTCTGAAGAAAATGTCAGGCAGTAGACATTTTGCATCAAAACCGGTCAAATTACTTTTCCTGCTGAGGAAAGAACTGTGAACAGACATTCAAAGGGACAGTCTCAAGGAAAAGAAAATGTGGTTGTATTACTGTGTAGGACAGTGACCATCTTCAGATGCTTATTTTGGGGTGACAACTGAAATGTTGTAGCCCTGGTGTGTGTGTGCTGTGTCAATCAACTTACTTGTGTGCTGTAATGCATCATGCTGTCCTTTCTCATGAGCCTAAAGGCTTTTGCTCTGAGACTTTTGAGCTGAACCCTTGTATCTACTTCCATTCACATGGGAGGTCTAATTCAGAAGTCTCTTTAGCTGGTTGTTGTACCACTAAAGGAATTGCAAGAGTTTACAGTCCTGCCCTTGATAAAGCAGCATTCTCTCTTGATTACCTGATATTGACCTAAGGAGGAAGTATCCATGACAGCCATCTCAGGAAATAATTCAGGCTTTGTTGAGAACAAATACAATTATATTAAGTAAACACTGTCAAAGACAAAATCTAAACAGAATATCTGATTAATGAGGAAATAATTCAGTCTTTGTTGAGAACAAATACAATTAAGTAAACACTGTCAAAGACAAAATCTAAACAGAATATCTGATTAATTAGCTAGATCAGCTGTTTACTTGCCTTTGTGATATATATGAGAGTAACACATGCTGCTTCATCATTTTCTGTGGAACATTATTGTTATTACTGAATTCATGTTTTGGGTTGGATTGCTTTCCACCTCTGAAACTGCTCAGGTAAGGGTTATGAATTAAACAGTAATGACTGTTGCCTACTAATAGTACTCTGGCATATTAGTGGGAAGCTGTCAGAGCCCAGGAATATGTCCGGAGGTTGGGACCTGCATTCCCTGCATCGTGTTAGGAAAGGCTGAGCTGAGCTTGTGTCTTGGAGTGTGCTCCCTGCAACACCTGGGAACAGTGTGTGCCTTGGTACAGCTTCAGCATAAAGGAAGTAGGAGTTTCATCCTAACTGCTTCTCAGAAATGCAGTGGTGTGCTCTTTGTTCAGTTGTAGGAATGTGTGTGTTTGCTCTGTTGTCAGTTGCCCAAAAGTTTGTTAAGCTAAAGATGACAGATAAATCTTTTTCCTGTACAACACTCTCCTCCCTTTTCTTGCGCTCCAAGCTCTAACCAACAAATATGAAATTCCTTGTCAGACAGTACCAGCCTAAAATAGAATTCAGCTTTTTTAGCTAACTTCAGGCAGTATCCTTTTCCTCTCTGCAGTGTAACCCTGGGCACTTTTTAATAACACCAAAGCATTAAAGATGCAAAGATGAAAAGATCTGCTGTGTTGTTCTTTTTTATGTTTATAACCTGCAATGTTTTCCTGCCCGCAGCAGCAGACAATAGGTAATAAAGAAAAATCTTTCAGTGTTATAAATATGTACCTTAAAAAAATATCCTTTCAAATACTGTGGGGTTTTTTTACTGATTTAAAAGATTTCAGAGGTCTTTCAGAAAGTAAAAATGATTAATGTACAGAGAGTTTTCAAAACAAAAATGAAAGTGGAGAAGTAGGAAGGAAATGAGAACAGAGTGGTGCTAACAGTATGACAGATAGTTGGAGATAGCGCCTCTCTTTCCAATAGAAGACTCACTGACGCATATGCAGAAGTTGGGAGGACAGAACTGTTCTCTGGGTAACCTCACTTAGAACTTCCTCCAAGAATCCATTTGAGGAAAAAGTGCTTGTGGGATTTGGAGTGAGAGATTAAGTATTCATTTGCATTATCAGAAATATCTAAAGACAAACTTAACTCTGATCCTTAAGAACTTTCAGTTTCCAATCTAAATCAAATCGAAACAATGAAAATATATCAAGGTCTGTTCTGAGAGTCTTAACTGCATATCTGCTTTTGTGTAAGTAATGATCCCTGCTATCTGATAGGGATTCCAAGGATGTGAGAAAAAAATTGGTAGAATCATTGATTTGATTACTATGTTGTGTCTTTTGGATGCTTTCTGATACCTTCTGGTCTTCTGGATCACGGGGTCACAGTTCTGAAGCTAGCAAGAAATAACTGAGAATCATCAAATCACAGAAGATGCTGATTTGGAAGGGACCCATCAGGATCATCAATTCTAGATCCTGGGCCTGTGCAGGACACATCAGGAGTCACACCATGTGCCAATCACACCACTGAGGCCATTCATGGTAACAAGATTGCTGTAGGGATCCCAGCTACAGTATTTGTTGTTCTCCAGCGAGATGTGTTGCTAATGATCAGCCTCAGAGGTACAGCCTTAAAGCTGCTGTTGTCAAGGAGTAGGTAGTACAGCAGGCAGAACCAATGGGCTGAAACTGTAAAGAAAGATTTGTTACTGAAAAGTTGAAAGCTTATTTAAAGGAGTAAGTGTCCTGTAGGTCAACTTAATCTCTCCAAATCTGACCAATTACAAATCACCCTATTAATTTGTCTGTATGAAGGACAGTAAGGAAAAGTGCCCAGTGTGTTCCTAGGGTCCAGATGGAGATTAGTAAGGTAGTAAAAGATTTGCTGGAAATGTGTGCCTGACCTTGCACAAGGCAGAAATATAGTGATGAGACTGCTGAACCCACAAAAGAAACTCCGTAGTCTGTCCTGTTCACAGGTGCAATGAGGAGAACTTCCTGAAAATTTGGCACCGGCTGCTTGGCCTTATATCTGGGAACCTGGTGCTTCAGATTTGAAGCATTACAGTAAATTCAGCATTTTCCATAGCCACTACACCTGAGCCACCAGTGGATTTGCCATATATTGAAGGCATTTAATTTTGTGTCTGTAAGTGACATGATTTTACTGGGATTTTGTTTAGGTCTTGTTTGTTTATCAGTAGTTCTCAGACTTTCTGGACCATGTTGCAAGGGCTTTTTCAAAGTGTGCATGAGTAGTTGGGCAACAACTGTCCCCTTCCTTGTCCCACCCCTGAAAGTGTGCATGTCTCGGGTACCAGATGTGCTTAACAGGAGCTCGTGAGGTCAGTCTCCCACCCTTAGACATTTATGCTCCCATTTCCCTGCCAGGACAGCTAACTGTCCTTGCTGCCAGATGTCACTGCAGCCATGCCAGAGTGAGGGAGGAGTGGTTGCCCTTGGATAGGGACAGGAGGCTTTGCTGAGTGCCCTGGTCGGGTGGCAATTCCAGCACATCCCTCTGGTTCAGGAAACCAGATGATGATTGCAGCTGGGGCTGTGGGCCTTCACAAACTGCCAAGTTTAAACATTACAATTCCCATATGGCCGATAGAAGATGGAGAATTTATGATGTGGAGGCAAGAGGTTTAGAAAAATAAGCAGAAATAAAAGCTGAATGGACATTTTCTGAGCTTTTTGGTGACACCCCTTCTTCCCCACTTTTAAGAACTGCTAATATCCTGTATACCTTGGCTTGATTGTCACTGAGATCTTAATGACAAGTTGCAGACTGAACTTCAAGTGTTATTGTGGTTTAAATTAGATTCTTTGTGTGGAAATCCCAAAGGAAATTGTTCACTTTCCCTTAAGGAGTAAGTGTGCTTAGAACAGAAACTGAGACACAGCAATTTGCAGTTGATATCATTACTGGAGGAAAGGCAGGAATTGAAATAAGATAAGAAATTGGATGTACAGGGGCAGTAGTGTTCAGTATTGAAGGGATGCGAGTTTTCTGAATTTAGTAAAAATGTGATCCATGGTGGCACCTAGGTGATTAAATGACAAAATAATCTCTCTCCAATTGTTATGTTTAGTTATCTATACTTAGGTCACTTTTTAAATTGGTTTGCCTTTCTGTAATTGAGTGACACCAACACAAAGGACACTGCATCAGTTCTGCTACTCTGGCATTATCTGAAAGCTGAACACAATCATTCATCAGCTGGGTTTGAAAAGCTCTATACAGGTGCAGGGCTAGATATAGCCACACTGCCTTCTGCAATCAGAGCTGTAAGGAGTCACCACTTCTTGTGTGACATTCACCAGAAATTAACACCTTGGCAAACTTTCTGTGCTCAACAAGTTTGGCTTGAAGACTGTGCACAGTGAGGTAGTGAGCTTGCTATAGCCCAAGTATTGCTGTTGTAGAAAGTAACCATCACTTCTGACAGTAATCTTCTGTATTGCTGGCAACAATAATAGGCAAAATGCTTTGAGATATTAAAGGAATTTTTTAAAATATGTGTTTCTATCTAAATTTGCTTTGAAAAAGCTTGTAAAAATCTATGACCCTTGGGAGGGTATAAAATCCCCAATCCCTATCATATTAAAAGGGAAATACTTTGACAAGTGCTTCCAGCTATGTTGCAGAATCAATGACCACAGAGCAAATAATGTGAAGAAATTGGGAAAAAAGAAAGCCTATATTTTACCTACAATTTAGTATGCATATATAAATTATATTAAAAATTTCTTGAACTCTCTTGTCATTCAAAAACCATTGTATTAAGTTAGGTAAAGAACTCATTATCTCAAGACTGTTAATTATGTATATGTCTCTTCCTCTTCAAAGGGCAGATTTGCACCATTTTTATGTATGTGACAAGATTCCTTTTGTCCTGTTTTAGCCCCAGGTGTTACCATTTGTGAATAATGTAAAAGAACTGAACAGCTGAAAAAATCAAAGATCTTAAGCTAAGACTGGCATTTGCTTTTCAAGAATCCCATTGCAGGAGAAGAGTGATCTAGGGTATCCAGGGAACATTTGGCAGCATCCTCAGCATAGGATTGAAAGGTGACTCTGCACACTTAGGTAAGATCATGCAACAAAAACGTAGCAGTTGTATCTGTTTTGGGGATCACACAGGTAAAACTATTCATCTGTTGCAATACCTAATTAATAAAGTGTGAGTAGAAATTGGAATTAACACCATCGATTGGGTAGTCTGTAATTTGTGGTTTTGGGAGAAAAAAAAACAAAGTAGAAGTGGTAATTTGTGCTGCTTAGGGGCCGAGTAGTGGGGCATTGAAAATAACACGTAATAAATTCCTCTTTTAAATGAAATTCTAGGTAATAGTTAAGTCTCAGTTTTAAAGCTAGTGAGTATGGATGGCGAAGCTGAAGTAGTAGAAATTCTGATGCTAGTAAATTTCATTATTGCAAAAGACTCATTGGGTCATCAGGATGACAGCATTGCCCAGAAGTAGATACGTAGATTTTTCTCCACATGGCCAAGCAGTATTCACCTTCCCTAACCCAAGCTCAGCAAAGGTAAAATTGCTTGTATTGAGCTGACGTTCTCTAATCAAAAATGACAGCGTCTTTGTCCTATTTTTGTCAGATATTAAATCAGCATTACGGGAGACTGCCAAGTGGAAGCAGGGCAGGATAAGCTATTACAATAATAGGTTTGACTTCTACCTTGGGGGGGGGGGCTGGGAGGATGCTTTTTACAGTAACTAGGCCATATAATCTGAGAGGACTTTAAGTCTGGCAACAGTTACATTTAATTACTAGATTTATTCTGTAAGCATGGAAAACAAATGTCTGCTCTGGACGATTAGTTTAAAATTAGCAACATTAGAATTAGCAACATACTCTGTGATTCTTTACTGAGTATTCTGAGTTGGAAGGGGCACACGAGGATGATCAGGTCCAACTCCCAGCCCTGCACAGCGCTATCCCTGAAAGTCACACCATGTGTCCGAGAGCGTTGTCCAAACTCTTCTTGAACTGTCAGGCTTGGTGCTGTGACCACTCCTCAGGGGAGCCTGTTCCAGCCACCCTCTGGGGGAAGAACCTCTTCCTGATAGCCAGCCTAAACCTTCCCTGACACAGCACGAGGCCATTCCCTCAGGTCCTGTCACCACTGGTGCTTTCCAGCTGTGTGATGGATGTTTTGTCCAGATGGATGCTGAGATGGTATCAAAAGCTTTAGTAAAATCCTAAAAGATTACATTGACTAACTTGATCATCTTGATCATCTACTTGGGTTACCTTGTCATAAAAGGAAATCAGATTTGGTAAGCAGGATTTCCCCCATGAAGTCGTGCTGGCTGTGACCAATGACTGTGCTGTCTTTCAGGTAACTGTGTTGTTTTTCAGTACCTCCCAGAATAACCTCCACAACTTTACCAGTCACTGAAATGAGACGGACAGGCCTGTGGCCTGTGTTTTTAGGGTCCTCCTTCATGGCCTTTTTGAAAATTGGAACATTGTTAACCAACTTCTAGTCAGCTGGGATATCTACAGATTCCCAAGACCTTTCAAAAATCACCTAGAGAGGCTTTGTGATGACATTCTTGGATAAGAAATCCCATCAGGCTCCATAAATTTATATGGATCCAGGTGGAGCAGCAGATTCCTCAGATCTTCAGGGTCAACTGGCAGTTTAATGTTTTCACAGCCAGGGTAGTCCATCTCTGTTGAAGACAGAGGCAAAGAAAGCAAACATCTCCACCTTGTCAGTATCCCTGACTGTGCAGTCAGCATGCTTCTCCTGTAACAGGCTGATGTCATTTCTGCATTGCCTTTTGACAGTATAATTCATTTTACTGTCCCTCACAATTCTGGTCAGCTCCAACTCCAGTAGAGCTCATGCTGGTCAAAAGGCCACCTCCTCCATCAGTTTTCTTTGATATTTTTGTGAATCAAAGGGAATTTATCTTGCCTGAATCGGTCTTTAGCAGTGCACCTCTGCCTCACAGTCATTAGATTAGACAGAGTTTTGCTGGGTGAGGTTCCCCCAGTACTGAGTGCAGTGTGTGGAGGAAGGGAGATGTCCCCAGCAAAGGAGAGTAGTCAGCAGCCAGCAGCATGCATGTCCTCACAGCCTGTGCTGCTGTTTGGGCTTGGATTTGGGGCTTTTCTGGCTTCTCACTTCATACAGACTGTAGAAGAAAAAATTAAACGCGGTGGGTTTCTATAAACTGAAACGGTTTAAGATTGTGTTTTATGGCAGATTAGGATTTATCAGTTTAATTATAGCCTCCTCCTCCTCTGTGAAGGAGCTTGTGAGGAAGATACATGCTTTTGTGGAAGAAGTATTTTGTTGCTATTAGCTGTACAAAGATACGGAGGAGAAAGCTAATACTTGTATTCTACCTTTGTTTTTCAAACAAGCATCCTTGTTGTGTTTCCCTTGCTTGGGATCAAATAGTTTTGAAATGTTTGCTTATTCATTGGAATATCATTTGAATTGGCAGTTCTTAAATTTGAAAAAAACCCATAACAGTGTAAGCTGTTTTTGAAATAGTTTGCTGCTTTCCTTCCAGGTGCATTTTATAGCACAAAATTCCTATTTTCTGAAAATCCATGTATTTCCCATGTGGAAGCAAAATAATTTTCTTACCAGGCTGCATACAGGCATTATTACTGAAACCAAAATGACAGCTTTTGTAATTAAGAGATGATGGTTTAAAAGAATTGTATTAATCAGGAATTAAGCCTGTTTCTCCCTGCATAAGCATGTCTCTTTACAAGGGACAAAATTGCTCTTTTATTTTTTCTCTCTATTAAAATAAACTAATTGCTTGCTGCTCTATGGTGGCCTGTACTTATTTTAAGTTTCTCTTACAGTGTTTTCTTGAATCCCTTATTCTAATCCTTGAATGTGGTAACATTTTTTAGTATTGCTCTTGCTTTCCTAGGCTACAGTGTATTTTCCTTTGACTTCCCTGGTGAATGTTCAGTTGCGCATAGCAGCAGTCAGCCCTGATGTGTGAACCTCTGAGTGGCAGGAGAGAACTGAAGGAAGGTAAAAGGTAAAAAAAGTGTACCGGTTTACATGTGGAAAACTTGCTTTACAGGTGACAGTCTCAAAATATAATTGTTAATGAAATTACAGCATGAGCAGATGGTGCTCAGCCCACAAAGTTTCGTACTTATTTTTGTTGTCTTTTAAGAAATTGGCAGCAGTTCTCAGCAAGAACTGTTCTGACTTGAGTTGATGTTTTTAATAAGGCAGAAAGGTATTATTTTAAATACTGTGTTTTAGAAAAAAAAAATACAATATTTTTAATGAAACCAAATATAGTCTTTTTCATATTCAAGCATTTTTGCCACAGTTTGGGGATTAAAATTTGCTTTGGTTTTAACCTGCAGTAAAACATTTTCTTTTTGAGCTTTAATAAATGAACAAAGGGCCAAAGCATAGCATTCCATTTTATTTCTCAGTTCCTGTCTTTATGGTTTTGAGATTTCGAGGCATTGTCTTTCTTTTGAGTTCTTTATTAAGAATTCTATCTATGGCAGATAATTATTTACCATTTTAAATTTTAAAAAGTAGCCAAGATACCTCCTTTAAAGAGTTCCAATTTTTTGCAATTGAGGAAAGAGGATCAAGAAAGAAAGCATTAAGATAATGGGGTCTTCAGAGGAAATTAATTGTTCTCTGCACACTTTAGTCTTGAAGCAAGTTTTGCTACACTCTCGGTTAAATAAGGCCTTGAAGTCAGCTCTTCAAGGTTTGTAATATATTGCTTTTATTGGACTGCTTCCCCTGCTCTGGCTCTGCTATTCCATCTCCCACAGTGTTATTCTAACATTTCAAAGTCTATGAGAAGCTTTAAACCGCAGCTATGAAATATATTGGTTTTTTTCTCACCCCTTCCATGTTTTCCACCCTTATTTCCCTCCCCTCTCTGCAGTATGTTCTGCCTCTGCAGAGCCAAGACCTGCAGTAGCGACAGCATGAGAACAGTGTCTCAGTAAACAGCAGAGACAGAAAGGTGCAGTAGGTGGGGTTTTGTTGTTTGCTTCTGTTGATGGAATATGAGATTCTAGCCATAGGAAATTTATCACTCCCTTCTAATCACAGAGTTCTTAGCCAAGAGCCCTCAAATGCAGAACAATGCTTCATGGGTTTCCTGTGCCTCAGCTCTTGTTGGTGAGCGGTTAGAATCTCCTGCTGACTTTTGGATAGTTTTTTTGGAGATCTTCAGCTCCAAATTCTGATATTTCAGTCAATGTAGGTAAGGTACTCCTACAGCATGAGATTAACCAAGTTAGTAAAGTAGTATTCTGGAGTACTCTCTGTAGAGGTGTTCCAGCCCTGGGTGCTGAAGTAAGATTTGAATAAGTTCCTTGGATGCATATGTGTGATCTTGGTGAGTCTTCTGTCCCTCATTGTGTTTACTTAAATACTTGCTTTTTTTTTTTTTAATGTAAACACTACAGGAATGTTTGGGCTAAGAAAGGCCAAGAAATATTAACCTGACAGTGGGGCTGTGAAGCTCTTTAAGCAGTTCCAGGCATAGTGTCATTCTTCAAATCATCTGAAAACCATCCTCAAGGAGAGCAGCTATCCATGAGGTTGGGATCAAGCCTGGGACAAGACTTTGATGCCAAGCTTGGGGTGAATGGTTACTCTGGGCCAGCTTTGGCAGTGGATGATGAGACTCTTGAGTGCTCATTGACAGAGCAGTGAGTAGGTGTGCAAAGTGTCAAAGTCATCACCATTATTTTGTGTAGAGAAACAGTGGAGGAGAAATCTCTGCAGATGCAGAGTTTCTGTCTTGGAGAGCAGGCTTACCTTTTGCATGAATAGGCACATCAGTCACCTCTCAGGGAGTTAACAAGTTTTGCTCCCATTATTATCTTCTACCAAGACTGGTGATGACAGGGGAGTTGTCAAGCTGTTGTGATAAAAGGGAGCAGACTGCCAGGATAGTTCATGTAGCTTTTAATCTTTGTGTATGCCTGAGGGGCCTTGGGAAAAGAGGATGGCAGGGAGCAGGCTGGATTAATTTTTCTGGATGAGATGGATATGTCCTGGGGGTTGGCCTACTTTAAAAATAATTAGAATTCTTTGAAATCTGTTGTCCTTGAGCACACTTCATCTGTCCTATGTCCCCTTTTCTCTAATTCTCATATGCCTAGATCTTGTGTTTGAGAGGTGCCTTGTGCCTCTTTGGGAGGCATTTGTTTTGGTAATATTTCCCAGGGGTGCATAATTTCTAAATCAAAGCTGACTGGTGTGTATGTGTGTGGTGAGGTGCACACAGGGACTGCAGGTAATCAGAGGTGCCCAGTTATGATTTTGCACTTAAGCCGAGAACAGAGAGGCTGCTCGACTCACAGTGAGGTGTGTGAGACACTGATGCTCAGTTCTTAACATTTATATTTACTGGAAACAAGGATGTGGTTTTCTTCTTTAAAATAAACTTTATGAAATAATCCTGCATGTTTGCATCAAGTGACAGAGGTATGGTTGGATCCTTACAAGAGCCTTGATGGTGATCGCTGATTGACCGCAGCCAGCACAATCCATGTTAATGTAGTGAGATGCATTGATCTTGCTTATATCTTGATTATTTCATCATCTTATTCCAATCTCATCCTCAGCTGAAGGATGAATACCTCATTTTACTCTATTTCTTTTCTTCCTGTTCATTCTGGTTTTTTTCATCATTCCCACTTTGTGGGAATTTGAGGGGTTAATTAGGCTTATTCTTGACCCCCTGTTCAACAGCTTAAGAATTTTCTTGCATTGCAGTAAGGTATTATTAAGTGACATGGATATCTGGAAGCAAGGAAGCGAGATAAATGGTCAGACTTCTCCTTTTGACTTTATAATAGTTGGGGCAATATATTTTCAATGGGTTTGTCACATGCTAAGGGTTTTATGTGAAAAGTAAGTTTTCATTTTAAACTCTACAATTCATGTCTACGATTAAAGAAGACTTCACAGCCTTAAACATTAAGCACCAAAGTTTTTACTGATAGATGTGGCCAGTTAGCATTGCTGCAAAGAAGGGGCTGTAAAGTTACTCCTGTAAAGGAGACTGAACAGGTTTTTGAACAGGTTTTATCTTGTATGATATTTGCAAGAATTTATTCTGTACTGATAACTTGTCAAAATACTGTTTGCAATCTAATCCCAGCAATCATAATTTTTCAAGAATGGCTTCACAGCTGTTAATTTCTAAGAAACAGACAGAACTTTTATCTATAATTTATCTAGCAACCATAATGTACTACTTTATGTTACCAAAGGCATAATGTTGCAGGCAGAATTCATTAGAATTTTTAGCTTTAAAAATATGCTTTAAAAATATATTTATTAGATTAAAAAGATAATCTTGACTCTGATGCCTTAACATGTTCATTGATGAGAATACTTTTGCATGTCAAAAATAATTATTTGGTTTTTTCCCCTTGTTTTATTCTCCAAGCTGAGATTTCTTTATTGCAGAGCAACATAGTTTTGTATATTTCCTAAAATGCATAGGCATTTATTTTAAAGCTGAGTATTACTGATGAGGAAGTTAAAATTTCTGATATTCTGTAAGTCACTTTGGCTTTACATGTGGAAACTTTTCAGCAGTGTATATTTAGTAGATCTATTCATAGCCTAACACCAAACCCCAACAGCTTTCCTGTGGGAAGTCCATTTTCTGCCCTACATGTATTTATTAATTCTGTCACTTCTTAATGTTCCTTAAATACTTTTATACTGTATGGTCTGTAGTAGTCAAAGAAACTTTAAACTACATGAAAAAGACCAGTTTTGGCAACTCAAATGTTTTATAACTGGTGCTGATTTTATCCCAGTGCATGTTAACCTCCATGATGTTCCTTTACCTTAATATGTTTATTTTAAAGTTTTGGTTCCTTAACTTATTTTGTCTGCAGACCGAAGACATACCAGACACGAAGACATGTCAGAACCAGGCTGACACATTCCCTAATACCCTTTATTTTCTAGCTGTAGTGGCATAAAAGATGGGATACAAGAGTGAGAAAGTACATGGGAGTTCTGCCTGACATTTGGGTGCACTTTCTAAGGAAAGGGTAATTTTGGACACCTAGAAATATGTGTTCAAATCACCATGCTGTGAAAAGCCACCAGTTCTATATATATAGTTTAATGAAAACGCTATTGAGATTCAGAGCTTCCCTGAATAGTGAGAAGTGCCCTCTCCTAGTGCAGGGCACTGCTGGTTATGCACATCTTCCCTCTCCTCCATGAATTTAAGAACATGCAGCTCTCTCCTTAATTCTGTAGTAAGAGATAAAAAAATCTTATGTGTGTAGATTTGGCTTGAAAGAAGAAAGGGAGATTCATATCGCTAAGAATACTTAATAGAAACATTGTTTTGTAGAGCATAACAGTGTTCCTGCATTGCCATTAATACCTCAGGAATCCCTGGGAGAGAGGAAGGGCACCCCTGACCCAGACCACTCTATCTGTTTTACTGTTGTGGGCTTCTCCTACTTGGATTATTTCCAGTTGAATTATTTCTGATACAGGATCTGGGTGTGGTGGCTCAATAAATCACTCAATTCTGCTGGGTTTTTTTCTGATGCTCTTAATACACTATGAGTATCTGTCCCTAAATGCATTAGGGACATAAGTGTGCTGCATTTTGTGCCTCTGCTTTCTCAGCACAGCAAGCGGGTCTCCTCCAAAAGACAAGAAATGTTTAAGAGAATAACTTGGTGGGGAAGGTGTTTGTTTTGTTCACAAGGATCATAGAATGATTTGGAATGGAAGTGATTTTGAAAATCATCTGCTATGGGAAGGGACACCTGTGGCGGTGTGATGTCATATGGTACACATCAATAGACACCTTTCAAAGGACCAGTTTGCTCAAAGCCCAATCCAACCTGGCTTTCACCTCTTCCAGGGATGGGGTATCCACAGCTTTTCTGGGCAACCTGTTCCAGTGCCTCACCACCCTTGCAGTAAAGAATTAATTCCCCATATCTAGTTTAAACTGGCCCTCCCTCAGTTTGAAACCATTCCCTTGTCCTTGTAAGAAGTCCCTCTCCCTGTCTCCTCTATTCACCTTTAGGTGCTGGAAGGCTGCTCTAAGGCCATCCCAAGGCCTTCTCTTTTCCAGGCTGACCCACCCCAAGTGTCTCAGCTTGCCATCATAGGAGAGATGCTCCATCCCTGTGGCCCTCCTCTGGACTCAGTGCACTGTTGTAATTGAGTTGTGTAGTCTTGTTTTAAAGGTACAGAACCAACGCTGCCAAGTCAGCAGCTGCTGTCCTGCCGTTCTGCAGTGTGTCCCTGGTGTCCCTCAGGGCTGCAGAGAGGGCTCTGAGGACGGGCAGCCCTGGAGCCCCCTGTGTGCCTGTGGACAGGCAGTGGTTGTGGGCAGCTGGACAGGCAGCAGTGCTCTCTGTTTGCTCCTCCCAGGGCTCTGGTTTTCAGCTACCCCTCGCTTCCAGCAGCTTCCCCCTGCCCCACTCCTGTTCTGAGCTAGCTCAGTGCTGCTGTTTCCCCTGCTTATGGATGCCAAATTCATTTGGCGTGCTCATGCGGCTGTGTGGGGAGTCCTTGATCCAGCTCAGCATGCAGAGGGTGTAAAGGTGCTCGTGTTGGCACGCAGACAGGACAAACATGCGTGGTGTGGAAGTAAACTGACTGCAAAAGTGTAGCCATCCCACTCCATAGCATCAGCCTGAAATATCCAGCACCTATCAGACAGAGGTTTAAATCCAAAACAAATTAGCAAAAACAAAAATTAAAAGGCAGCTCATCTGCAGCAGCTAAAAAACACAGTTTTCTTAAATCGTCTGCAAGAACTAGGTGCATCTTGTAATTCATATTTCTGCTGTTCCACAGTTCTCATTGCAGCAGAGATGGAAAATATCCCCTTCAGGTTTTGCTGTATATCTGCAGTGATGGGAAGATAAACATCCCTGTAATACATCAGTGTTGACATTCAGAAGCCTTCCAAACTTTGCTTTTTAAATCAAATGTAAAAGTTAGCTTTGAGCCTCTTCACTCTGTAGGAAGAATGGGCAAGTGTTTTTTGTTTTTTTTTCCTTTGCCACATCTTATATAAATCTGACATCCCTTACAAATCTGCAGTTGCCGTACTGTCAGGAATTACAGAACTGGAAGTGCTGTACTAAACAGAAGGAAAATATGCTATATCCAGGTAAAACAGTATGTCTGAAGCAACAGCTAATGCATAGGCTTGTACTGTTCATGTTCTGTTGAAATTATTTAAAATGGAAAGGTGCCTAACACTTTATTTTTAAGCTGTTATTTTTTTAATTGAAGTGAATTAAAAAGTGAAAGTTCCAGGTTGTGGTGGAATTTTTGCATTGTTTTTTTGTTTTGCTTCATTTATATCATTTAGTGAAAATATTTAGTGTGACAGTGAATCAATCTGGTTTTTTCTATCTTAACTTACAATATTTCTCCAAGTCTCTATCAGATGATAAAGTAATGTATTGAGAAAATGTTGATTTGTATAACTTGCATATGCCAGTCTTAAACAGGGCATATACTTCTTATGTTGTGCTGTTGTCATTTGTGTGTAAGAACTTCTCAAAAGAAAGCATGTCGTCCCAAAAGCTGACTGATTATTGACAGCAGTAGTACTGGAATGTAGGGTGTCTTACAGAAGAAGCTCTTTTATATTGCTCTTCCTTTACCATTTGCTATATACTATATAATCTATATACTGTATAATCTATATAATATTTCTATAATGAATTTTTATATAATTTTGCAGTTTATTGAACAGTAGCAAAACACAGTGGATTTTTGTGTGTGGGTATTTTGATTAGAGTATCAAAATCCTTGTGAATTTTGGTTTCTTTTGCTGATTCTGTTTTGATGTACAGTAAACAATTCTGTACTGTTTACTGTCCTGTCCTGGTACATTTGCCAGTTCATCCTTCTGTGGTATTTGATGCCTGAGGTATGTGGCTTCTCTCCTATACTGGAGATTGAAATACTGACAATTTTCTTCTTTTGCAGTTCCTCCTCCTGGGAGGCATTGTCTCACTCCCCAGTCAGACTAAAGTATGAACTGCCTTACTGGCTCTTCATTTTCCATCTACAGGCCAGATTTTCCTGTGTTAGAGACAAGAGACTCTCTTTCCCAGGGACTGCAAAAAGCTTTTGAATCGAGTTTTCTGACAGGCTTTAACAAAATTGTCTTTGTTAGAAGTTAAAGTGCAAGGCTAGCACGTAAAGGTCTTGGTTCAGTGAACTGTGTTCCAGTTTAAACACCCATTTAATGAACTGGATAGATCATAAGTAGACTTTGTAATGTCTCTTCTGTGTAAGATGCAGTAAATGAAGGACACAGTTTTCATAAATGCAGTTATTAGCAGCTCTGTTTGAAGCCCACAAGTAATGCACATGCCTAGGGCTTGTGGAAGTCCCTCCAGATGGAAACAGCATTACTGGGGTGATTATACCCTCAGGAAAGGCTCACTCTCCTTTTGAGATCAATTTTTAGCCAATGATACATTCTCGGTATTTACATGGAGAGTCTGAATTGCCAGAACTTCAGATTTCATAACAAAACTGTTAGCAAGAAGTGAACATTTGTTGGAAAGATTGAGTTGCTGCAGAGAAATGCCTGTTGCTATACTGGTTGGATGGTGAGAGTATCCTGCAGACAGAGGTACCATGCTGAGAAAGCTGACTTCCATTTTTTCTGAGCAAGAAGGATCCTCGTGCATCTTTCTTTGTGTGTGCTGTACCCCCATTAATGGGTGAACAGTGGAATGCTACAGTCCTATTGCTGAGGAGTCAGTGCAGATGGGAGTGTGCTGTTCACTGGCATTTTCCCCAGATGTGTAGTCAGAAATGCCAGCCATAGTGTACCTGCGCTGGAAGCACAAAGATCATGTTAAAAGTCTCTTCTGGATCTCCCTTATGTAAGGAGGTCCCTCAGAAGATGTTCAGGGCTAGAAGTTAATCCTTAGTGCCATGTTAGGAGAAGGCAGTGGGATGTCACTTCCCAGTGTTGACTTGGAGAGTAATGTTTTGGTCATTAGTCTCATACAGCTTCAAGTTTATATAGTGGCACCACCATGGATCATCTGCACTGACACAGTAAATATCAGGGCAGTCCATGACGTGAAGTTCAGGGGCAGCGTGGCCGCCTTTCTGATTGACCCTGTGGTCTCAAGGTGCCCACAGTGGCTTCCACGCTCCAAATAAAAACACTGCATGGCAAGTGCAGAGAAATGTGCAAAGCTGGAAGCACGGGCTGGTTTAGTGGAGCCCATTTAGGAAGTTTGTGGATTATATTATAGCATTCTTGCTGGCTGTCTAAAAGATGCAGATACCCCAGCTGTGCTAACACATTATGTGGCTTCTAAAGCAAAGCCATAAGATAGATTTTTATATTAATCATGTTTACCTCGCAGCAAAACAAACAATATCACTAGCTGTAAGTGTCACAGAAAGAGCAGTCTATTTACCAAGATTGATTTGTCTGTTCAATATATTGGTTTTTTATTAGTTGAGTGTTGCTGCAGGGTTTTTTTCCTTTTTATGCTTCAAATGCATGTGCTGTGTTGATTTTTTTGGGTTTTTTTTAAAGTATTTGATGCAGATAAGAACTTTTCTTACCTCAATGGTTCAGTAGACTATAACTAATTTATTGTCAAACACAACACACATTCTCCTATGTAGGAAAGACAAGGAATAAAGGGCCAAGGACAAATGAGATCAAATTGCAGAGAACACAATTGGTCACAAGTTATTTCCCTTCTCTACCTAGTCAAGCTGTACACAAGGTAATTACATAAATACTATGAATTTTGGAGATCTTTGGGTGTTCAGATGAATCTTGCAGAAGTGGGGTTTAGACTACGTATAATCTGTATACGATGCAGTTTTTGGGTTTAGCTGGGTGTTTCATTGAAGAAGCTTTCAAAATGGTAGAGTTGATCAAATTCTAAAAAGCAATTTAAAAAAAAGGCAGAAGTAGACTGTGGTAAAGCTTAAGAATGGTTACAGTATTTCAAGATAAACGAAAATCTAATCATGCGGTTTGCTCCGCAAGAGCAAGAAATATGAAATGAGATTGGCATATCTGTCTTTAAAAATTGAGGCAGACAAGATATAGTAAAGAAAAGTGCATCCTCTGATCAAGCATGTACATTAGTGATGGATTTATTATATTGTAAATGTCATTTACTTGCTGAGTTATATAAAAGAAATGCATGATTTTTAAATATCCATCTGTCCCAGATGACTGAGAAACAAGAATGAAGTTCCTCTGCAGGCTTGAACCAGTGCAGTGTTCATTGCTGATGCCTGAAGAGCCAGAAAAGCTGGCCTCAGCTACTTAGAACATGATGATTGATGGTACTTCTTGTTTCTTTCTGAGGCTTTTTCTGAAAATAATAGAAGTTGGATTTTATCTATAGTAAAGTTGCGGATTATATATTGTAACTCTTTTAATTCAAGGGCATGTTTGTATTGTGGTTTAAGTCCAGTGAGCAGCCAAGCCCCAGGCAGCTGCTCCCCCACTCCCCCACCAGTGGGATCCGGAGGAGAATTGGATTGGTAAAAGTGAGAAAACTCATGGGCTGAGATGAAGACAGTTTAATAGGGAAAGCAAAAGCTGAGCACACAAGCAAAGCAAAAAGGAGTTTGGGTCACCTGTCCTGGCTGTGTCCCCTCCCAACCTCCCATTCATCCCCAGTCTCCTCCCCAGCATGGCAGGATGAAAAGCAGAAAAGGCCTTGGCTCTGTGCATCCCCTGCTCAGCAATAACAACAGCATCTCCACATTATCAACCCTGTGTTCAGCACAAACCCAAAATATAGCCCTGTACCAGCCACTGGGAAGAAAATTAATTCTACCCCAGCCAAAACCAGCACAGCTTGTTTTTACCTGCTTATCTCTACAGCTTAAAACTGAGTTACTTAAATTTTGATTGTTTCACTCCAAAAGAAACCATTTTTTCTATTCTTTCTTCAGTTTATAGTGAACATTCATAAAATGGGCTTGGTCCTGGTAAAAATAAAAAGCCTAATCCACTGTGTAATAGTGCTACACAGAAAAAAAGGAGAATAATTTTTTGGAATGAAATAGAGCTGGACAGAGGAATCTTAGAAATTCTTAAAAATTCCTAATATCCATATGAATAAACATGAGTTCTATTTTTAAGATCTCATTGAAACATATGCATAAAATGAAGGATACTCGTAGAGTGAAACAGAACGTGGAAGGAACAATGACTCAGTTAGAAAGGTCACAAGCTTCATTTAATGTTGAAATGTAGTGATGAGAACAAATCTTGTATTGAAGCTCTTGAGTGATGCTGTGTTTTAAGCCTTTTCATCTTGGAGGGCACAGCTTCCCAGGAAAAAAGGATGAAGGAGGCTTTTGGGATGGAAAAGAGATGTTTGTTATTGCCGAACTATTAAGGGATGTGGAATAAAGTTCTTGGCAATTGTAGGAAAGCACTGAGTGTGAGCATGGTACTGGCTGAGACCAGCTGCAGGGCAGGGCAGACAAGGTGGCGCAGCTGAGGATCACAGAGTGCAGGAGTGAAATGAGAAATCACCAGAGAAAACATCCAAGTGACAGAGGTGCTGGTGTTCTGGATTGTGGCAATGTTGCTGCAAACTATTCCGTTCTCATGTCTGCTTCGTCTTTCTTCCATTTGGTTGCAAAAATTGCGGGAATTGTTTGCCAAACACTTGACAGTGTATACATGTGGCATGAGTAGAACAATACTGTAGAAAGAGTCAGACTGCATGGATCAGCATATCCTATGTGGCTACGACATCAATACAACGCTATTTTCAGGTATTCAGGGTATTTTTCCTCTTAATTTTTATTAATCAATAAAGTTGCATATTTGCATTTCTAGAAAAAGTCCTCTTTTGCTAACTTCTTATTGCAGTACAAAGACAGTAAAAAAATTTAATTCTTACCCTCTTCATTTTTTTTGATGAAGAGGGTAAGAAATACTCCAGGAGTCATGAAGACCTGAAATCCAGAGGCTCTTTCACATCTTACAGTCAGCTCAGCATAGTGATGATGCTATTGTCCATTTTGTTCTTAATACTCATAATTTTTCCAGTTAAGCGTTCATAAAATCCCTCTAAAAAAGAAAACTTGTGGACAGTTGCCTAATTATGATATGTTTCCCTTTTTCTCTTGCATCATAGGCCGAAAAGGTGTTAGTTATTCATAGTATTGTAAAGCAATTTGCTGCAAGTATGCTTCTGATTAAACATTGTTGTCAAAATCTTATTGTATTGCTCCAAGCCACATAGCCCTAGGCAAATGTGGTACTCCTAATCACTTAGAGAGGGAGAGAGGATAAAAACATCCTGCATTTTGTGCCATTATTTCTGCAGTCCACTTTTCAAAGAGATTTTCTGATATTTATCTTTTGCCTGGAAGCAAGAGCTGGAAATATTTCTTGCTATCGCCTTCTGCCCTTCTCAAATAGGGTAAGCAATGGCATCATCCTCATCAGAACATGGTAAACAAAACTGAAAATTTGAGAGAAATGAAAAGGAGAACAGAAGGTGGCATTTGAACTAAGTATGGAGCAGTAAATGTTTACAGAAATGAGCAATGATGATATGGATTAGAACCACCAGAATTCTGAGTATTTGGAGATTTCCCATAGCCTTCATCTACTTAAACATTGTTCTGGAGTTGGCTGTGTCCCTAGAAGCCCATTTTTCATGTACTTGTTTTTTTCTTAGAAATACCTTGTTCTTGTGCTGCTTTACTCCTCCTGTGACACCTACAGCTGCTGGCCCATCAGCTTCAGAAGCAAGTCACCTTGCTGATCCTTTTGTGCAGCAAGGCACCCTCCAGGCTGAGGAGCTGAAAAATAATTATTTTCATTACTTTTTTGAAGTGAAAAAAAGGTTTAACTTCCTAGACAATAAGTGTTGGCCTTTCTGTGCATAGATGCAATTTGACATCTCCTGAGACTTGATGTGGAGAGTGGCATCAGGAAAAGAAGGAAGAATAAAATTGATTTGGTCCTTAGTGTCTCTGTTTTGAAGACTAAACAAGACTTTATCTTGGAAAGACAGGTCAGGGTCTGATGGACTTTGCTTACCTGGAACAGCTTTTCTCCCGGGTGGTGCAGTAGAAGACCTGTACCCCAGGGCTTGATGCTCTCCTCCTCTTCATGGGGCTTGGCTGTTATCATAACAGTGTTCTGAACAATTAAAACACAATAAAATGTCAAATGGCTGGATTTAGCGTGAAGTTAGTCAAGTGGCATACAAATTAGTTTGGGGTTTTTTTTAATTTTTGTGGTGTCTCATCTATGGTGTAATAACCCATATGGTGTATTTGAGGGTAAATATAACTAACAGGTGCTTTTTTTCTTGGCTTGGAGCTCTGAGTCACTGCAGTCTCTGTTTAAGAATGAATTAATGTGGGTGATACTCTGCAGAAGTTCATAGTTGAACTACCATGCTAAATACATGCTAATGACAATGTAGGCTGCAGTATGCAGAAATGTATTTATCTGTTGGGCAGAGAAAGAGGGAAGGTTACAGGTGTTTGAAAAGCTGTTGGTGGCAGACTGTTCTGCAGTCACTGGGTGAGCTGGTGGTTTATTAGATCAGTCTTAAGTGTTTAACCTAAACTGACTTACCTTGTGTGATGTACAGTATTTGTCTTGCCTCAGTTTGTGTCAAGAAGAGAGGCAGGATCAGTGCAGGCAGGTCTCTTGTGGTCTCTAGTTCCTTGGGGACCAGACAAATTGCACTTGGATGCAACAAAAATTAAAAGCCATTTAATTAAAAGCCATTAGCAAGGAACAAAACCACACCTGAAAAGACGCAGTGTGTAGGGAGATACTTGCTTTTATACTTCTTTATGTTCTGTCCTACTTGATCAAGGCCAGGTTGGATGGGACTTTGAGCAACCTGGTCTAGCAGAAGGTGCCTGTGGCAGTGGGGGGGCTGGAACTAGGTGGTTTTCAAGGTCCTCTTTCAACCCAAACCATTCCGTAAGTCTGTGATTGCTCTGCAAAGTTCTTGGGCATAAGTGGGGGCTTTGAGTGAAATGGATCTCTGTCAGGGCTTCTTTAACACACTGCAACTGTTGAACTACGGATGGGACCAGGGCTAGTGTGACAGGACCAGGAAGGGCAGGATGGGATGTGTAAAAGCTGAGTAAGAGTTGTATCTCAAGCAATCAGGAAGGAGATTGGTAGGTTTAAGAGCTGGTTCAGTATTCCCCAAGCACTGAGTGCTAGTGAAAATGAGGACATTAGGACTGCTGTTTTTTGCAGTAATTTGTTCTGAGGCGCTCAGTGTCTTTATTTTTACTTGCTTTCAGTCAGGCAGAGTCTAATTGTGAAACTGCTTGTCGCACAGGAATTCGAGGAGTACTGCACCTCTCCTAAGGAGGCATCCTGTAACATAGGTAAGGTACAGGCCATGTTCTGTCTGTCATTTCTTGTACTCTTAAATCTCCCTCAAGGTGAGAGAGTGAGGTTTTCAAGTTTTGGGTGACCAGTGGTAACACCTGTATGAGACTGAATCTAGCTCAAGCACTCTGGCCAGCTCTCTGGGTAGTCTCTGCTTTCAATGGAGGTATCTGAGCTTCCCAAAGTAAAGGAACTTGCCCAGTCTGGACCAGAAGCACATGAATGTGACAATTTGTAGAAGATCCAGACTCCAAGAGAGACATATCCAGCAGTAAGTTCTGGGAGAGCAGTGTCATTGGAAGATGGAGTGAGGAGCAAGGACAGGGGGTAAAGCAGTGCGAGTTGAAAGAGCAGGATTGCATTACTTTGCATGAGTTTTAAATGATGCATACACAGCAAGACCAAAGAGGATGACAGAAGTATCGTTAGCTCCCCTTGCAAGTGAAAGATAATGTCACAACAGAAGAATTTTATTTAAATGGGATGCTTAGATGGTTATCATACTGACATCCAAGTTTGGGTATGTCTTTAAACAAGATATTCTGCAAGTAAACAGGTGAATCTCGGGATTGATTATGTTCTTTCTGTTAGGCAGGTAACCAGGGAATCAGGTTCTTTCAACTGAAAATAAATATTCTTCCTTCTTCCATAGGATTTGTTATGTGAGGGCTTCCATAGCTTAATACCAGTTCCTGTGCCTTGTGAGTGACCTTGTGAAATGCTGGCTGCAGACCATGGCAGTGTGCAGCACTAGCCTGAAGTCACTGTCCTAGATGACTGCTTCTGCCCTGACAAAGTAGATGACATCCAAAAGGACAGGAAGAGCTAGTGGGTCTTTTTGCCCTGGGAGTTCTTGGAGCAATCATTTGAAAAATGAAATAAAGTTGATGAACTAAGCCTTATCTTCCACAGTGTCTTTCTTGAATTCACAGGTTCAGACACCAACAGAGATGACCTCAGATGTTAATGATTATTGTTAGTTTTTAGACTCATTACTAGATAACAAGAGGTTGTTTTTAATCCATTAATAGGAATCTGTGATACAGAGGCTCATGTAGATTAATGCAATTGGAACTTGAATGCTAAATTCTGTCAAACTCCTTCATTACAGCAGAACATTGAGCTGTTACCAAATTCACATCTCTACAAACAGTTCCTCTCCTTTACTATGTGCCCTTCTTATTTTTGGACATGGCACTTTTCCACAAGCAATGCTCTCCTATCTCAGAAATGTCAGCTATAAAGTAGAATAAAGTTGTTGATCTTGCTCCCCACTACATTGTTTTGCTTTGGCTAGCACTGCTAATCTGGGGTTTCAGAAGTACTGCTACTTTACTGTTTTCCCAGTGTCAATATTAATGGCTGTGGTCTGCTGATATCTACTGAAAACTCGGTAGCTTCTGTACTGCAGAAGTTATGTGTACTAGAGATTGTCCTGTTCTGCTTATCACAGAGGACATAAGGAGTGAGTGGGAAAGGGATTTCTCTCAATGCTGATGACTAGCAATTCTATTACAGGTATCTATTCCTGGCAAATCTGTTTCCTCTCTAAAAGCTACTTGGGATCCAAAAGAAAAATAACAAGTTGGATAAAGGATGGCGCAGGGCAATGAGTAGTGTATCACATGTCAATCAGCTTGATAGATGCTGTGAAATCTAGGAAACAGGTGAAGGAAGTTGCCCTGCTTTTCTTTTAAATTAAATGTTTAAAAAAGAAGAAATAAAAACCCACCCACAATGTTTATTTGCCATTTCTCAGATATAGGTGGGAGTACAGAACACATCAGTGTAAACGTACTGCTCAATACTCATTTCTCCAAAGCTGCTCCTGGCCCTTGCACCTCATTTACACTTCAGTATTATGTATTTTTTAGTGAGTAGATATATAAATATTTATTTATATATTTATATATAAATGTAGACATGTATATTTATTAATATATTTTTATATATATTTTTATATATGTGTAAATATACATATAGTGTAATGCTTGCTTGTTTATATCATCAAATTACTTTTTATTTGTTTGGACTTTGTGATTCATAAGTGGCTTCTGACCAAGGTCATGCTGAAGACTCCAAAAGATAACAGATGTGGTTGTTGTCTTGTAGGATTAGATTACTTGCTCTTCGGAGATGCCATCACAGCAATGTGTTTGTGGTACAAAGCTGTGTAGTCATGGTAGTCCTGTGTACCAAAATTTATTCCAGGATGATAGATATGAATTGGTCTTCTTTAAGTTTGTTCTGTTTCCTCTAGGATATTTAAGGGGGCAGAAATCTACAATGGAGAGCTAGCACTCACTGCGTAATGGACTTTTGTTTTGTCAGTATATGTCCAAATTGAGGGCAACTGTGAACATAAAAATATAACTTAGAGAATTATATTTTCCTGAAACTGCTGGTGACAAACACCGTCAATAGCACGGTTTCTCACTTGGGTTGCACAAAGCATGCAGTGGAGGGATTTAGCAATCTGTTTGTTCTACAAACATGTATTTTTAAACTCCAAAAGTTTTCTCTAACTTGGTGTCAAATTGTACTTATCTCTGTGTATCTGGAGTTCTCATGAATGATCTATTCTAATTTTCTACAAGTTTTAAAAGTCACTGTAGGAACTACTGAGCATGTTAGTATGCATTCCATGACTTTGAAGTGCCTCTGAAATATACTGAGAGGACTCATAGCAGGACAGAGGCTGTTTTGCCCAGGCACTGTGACAGCAAATGGCCCTTTCAAGCCAGATGGCTTGAATGTCATTGCTCATATCTGACAAAAGAACTCTCCTAGTCCATCTTCAGTCTTAATTTCAGTCAGCAGGGTCGTCTTGTGACAAAATTGTTTGATGGGAGGTTTAGCAAAATATGGTTTAGAAGCAATGCTGCGTGTGGAGCCTAAAGCTTAGTGATTGAAAAGGCTTTATTTTTATTTTTTTAAGTGACAGCAGAAGTGCTGTTGATCTTTATCCTTGTTTGAGAAGCTGAGTTTTTTTCCATTTGTCCATTTGCAGGACCAGCTGTAATAGGTATAATTTGTGCTTGCTCAAATGGAGGCTACCATGGCAGGGGTGGGAGGTTTGAAGTCTTATGGGATGGAGCCCTTTGAGTCAGACAACTGTGTTGAGGGAGTCATTGCTTATTTTATTTATTCTGAAGTTCTCAGAAGAAAATTCTGAAGCAAATCCACTTTTCTAAAATCAGGGTTTTTTCAGACATTATTTAATAGAGAGTTTTAGGGAGTTGCCAGTCTTGAACCAGTTACTGAAGAAAAGCGGATTATACAACTTTCGCATTGGCAGTTTTATTACCAGCTACAACTCCAGCCCTCCACCAGATGACTGATCTTCCAGCCTTATTAAGACCTCTCACAGGCTTTCCTTTTACTTTGTATAATTTATAGGCATGTTTTCAAATGTTTTCTATACCTTCATCTGCATTCCTGTCTTCTGCAATAAGGCACATAATTTGTGAAGTAAAATGACAATGACTAACCCCCTTTTTTTAATTTGCAAGTCAGGTAGTGACTTTATTTATATCACGTCACTGTTTCGGAAACACTCATTGCAGTTACTCATACGTATTTCCCTAAGGAGTGAAAAAACATTCAAAAAATAAAGAAGAATGCACCAAACTTGATCTAGAAAGCTGGCAGGAAATCCTAGGTCCAACCCTATGGGAAAAAATAATGGTCTGTGGAAAAAAACTTTTTTCTGTATTATGTGTCCTTTTTATAAAGATGTAATAAGGTTTTGTTGTCTTCAGATGTGAGAGAATTTGTAGCTTTTGCTTCTCTCCCCTCATTTTTGGACAACCTAGAAGTGCAGTATTCAGATGCATGTTGTGCTCATTTCTTCTGAACACTCCCTTCTCTTCACTGTTACTATCTCTTTCAAAGCTTTTAAAATAATTTTCAGACCATCTTGTTTTGACACTTTAGGAAGGTTCTTGTGCTTTATCCTTTTTTTCTTATACACATGCCTTCCAGTTTAGCTGTTATTGTATGACTGCTTTTGCCTGAGCCAAACTTGTAATCAGTGAGGAACACTGATTAAAAATTCTTCTGGATTTTTGGTATGTGATTAATTTTTTTTTTTCTTTTAAAAGGGAGTGTGGGTCATAATTCATAAAAGAGAGAGGAAGCCCTAGAAGTTCCTAACTAAGGCATATGATGACTGAAGTAGTTCTTTGTCTGTGGTTTGACTTTGCTTTTTTTCCAGACAGTTTTTGAAAAATCCTTGTCTCATTTACCTGTGGAGAAATGACCATGCACTTAAACACTGCTAGTTCCTCTTCTATTTTTTTTTTTTGATGTCCATAAAATGCTGAGATTAAGTTAGTTTTCTTCATATCATCCCATATGATTGCTGTGTTTTAGATTTGTGTCCAGAGGTAGAGAGAAGTGAGCAGCTGTGTCGTGTTGAGCTGCTTGCAGGGGTTAACCCACAACAAATACTTTCCATTTTACTTATCCTCTGTGCATAGATATTGGGGGAATGGTGTCAATGAGTGTGCCTCTGTGTTTGTATATAACTTCCTTGTTTTATGAAATATTTTTTCCAGCGCAGCAAATATGGAATATATTTAGTGCGTAGAAGGGAACTACAGATAAATGCATTATAATGCAAATTGTGCATAGCAGTTATAATGAGGCTAAATGCAATAAAGGATAAGTCAGTTCTGATGGCAGCAAAACAAACAGATTTATTTCAGAAGTGTTATGCTTCAGTCGAAGAATTGGCTAAGTGGAAGCTCATAACTGTTTTGTAGGTAATGGAAGTGGAATGAAAGGTTATTTAATTCCACACAAAGCAGGGGAATAAGAAATTCCTGTCTGATTGAGACTCATGATCCAGGGTGGTGACTGAGTGTTGCAGTGTGTAAACCTGGCTACTTTCTATACTCTTCCAGCATGTGCAGCTGTATAATTCAAATTTTCAGAAGGTTTCTCACAACTCTTTTACAGTCCCCCTATGAACCTGTCATCCATCACAGTAAACAATGAATTTCCATTGCGTTTGTCCATGACTTCCATGATATTTTAAACTTCAGTTGTATACCCCTCAGCCATCACATCTCCCAACTGCAGGGTCTTGGAGATGAAAGATGAGTGGCCTTTCTGATCTTTCATCTCAAGATACCTCTCTGCCTTCTCCTTGATTTTGGTTGCCCTACTCTGCACTTTCTCTGACTCCTTTTGAGATGTGGAGACCAGAACTAAATATTACTGAATGCATGAATGCATCAAATTTTATGTAGTCAAAATTATGCTGTCTTTAAGCATCCTTCCTGATGATGCTGACTGTTTTGTTGGCTTTTATAGCTGCCTCCGCACTCAGAGCAGGAATTAGATGTGAGCTGAGAGCTCAGCAGTGTTCTGACAGTCTAGTGGGAAAGCCTTCCTTTTGATTTCCAGGGTAAGTGTGAGATGATGCTCTCTTCAAAAGTCCTCTCAGGGCTTTATTTAGATCCATGACAGCCTTCGACTTTCTTGCAAAATATGCCTTTGCACATGCCCTTAAACTTGCCTTTTCTAACACTGACTTTTGAGTTCCTGAAAAAATGATGATGGAAAAACAGAATAATGTAACACTTCTGCATGTTGTATGTCCTCCCTGTTTAAACTATAGCTAACAGAGAATTCAGGAGCTTTCTTGAATAAACTCCTTATTTTGAATTGGAGCCAATCTGATTCCCATTGTTACCATGTTAACCTAGAAATATTATATGCTGTATTTTTCTTAATTTCTGAAGGTTTTTTATGTGGAATGATGTCAGGGAAATAGTGTGATGTAGTAGGAAGTATTATGTGGTTTAATTGAACATGGACGTGAGTCAGCATTGTACCATTGTTGCAGTAAAGACAGAGTGCATAATGGGTGGATGCCCTAGAAAGAGCTTAGCTGTTTGGAACTCTGTGTGCTTTTTCCTCCCACACTACCCCAACACAGGAGAGATGTTCACAGATGCAGAGGACCTGGCAAAGACCTGCTAGGGAGGCTGGGTTTGGCTGGGAAAAAAAGTCTAACGGGGAATCTAATTGCATCTTTTCACCCTAAAAAAGTGAAGTTGCAGAGCAAATGGAAATAAAATCTTCTGAGGGGTGCAGACTGAGAGGACAAGATGCAATATGAGAAACTTCTACTGAGGTATGAGGGAAAAAGCCTTCACTGGGTCAAGCAATGGGAGCAGGTTGTCCTGAGAAACTGGACAAAGGGGTGTGACAAGAGATGCCTCTGAGAAACCCCACCTCCCTGTGAACCTGCCTTCAGCACATTTGAATAGGTGACGTCCTTCCAACCTCAAAATTTTATTTGATTCTGAGACATTGCTAAAATATGTGTTGTTATTTGCAGATTTCTGAATGATCTAACATTTGTCCCGCTTACAAAGAAACAATTTTAGCAGGATATCTGAACCTTCAGCAACGTTTCCCTGTCACACTCTTGGACAGTAGTATTGGAAAAAGTTGTGACTGTGTGTTTTGGAGTGCTTTCATGGGTGGTGCTGTTGTGTTGTGGAGACTTCACACTCAGACACTTCAAAGCCTTTCTGTCTGGTGTCTTCCAAAATCACCCACCCTTGTTCTAACCCCACCAGCCTCACTGATCACTGAAAATGCTGAGCAGTTTTCAAAATGCCAGCCCTGCTTCTCAGTGAAAACTTCAAATCTCTTGGTGTGGAGAGGGGGAGGAGAGCAGTAAAATTCTTTTAAGCAGGGATGCAGGAGATGCCAGTGGCCATGGCAGTTCTCTTCAGCGCCAGCACTGCCTCCCCAGGCAGGTCTGCCTGTGTCCATGCAGCTGATCTCCTTTCTGCCTGCTGTCCCCAGTGCCATCCGTCTCACCTCCCAGCTGTAAATAAGCTGTTGCAGCAGAGGGAGGAGCTTGGTGGGAGTGAGCTGGGGGGACAGGGGTGTGTGTGGAGGGCAGGGATGGTATGTGGCTCGCAGCTGCCATAGACGAGTCTGCCACTTTACTCATGGTTACAGCACTCTTCCCCAGCTGAGGCTGGTTTCTAGCCAGCTGGTTCCTTCTGAGGTGTCCAGTAACCACTGAGACCCTGCAGAGATCTGAGCCAGAGCAGCCTCAGAAACACCCCGTCCGACAGTGGGACTAAGGATGCCATGCTGTGGACTGTGGCGCTGTTTGCCTCCATGTCACCTTCTCCTTCGTAAAATGCTCTGTCAGTGCCCCTTGCACATCAGTTTGAGCTACAGCTCAAACTACATTCAGGTGAACATATCCTGCATGGGTCTTTGGTCTTTGGGAATTCTTTGGGCATTCGGTCATTTCCAGGACCAACTCACCAAGGTAAGTGTGGACAACAGCTGGTGATGTTCTCCGGCAGTCAGTAGCTGTAGTAAAAAGTGTTCATTGAGCCCCTCAACAGACTTCTCCATACTTGTTCTACATATTTTTAGTACCAACTCTTAGTGCATTAAATTACTGGATGTAAATAAATAAAGGATCATCAATTGATATGGTCTGCTGTTTCTCTGTGTGTGTGTATAGGATGACAAAGAAGCCAACAGACCCCTGCCAAACAAAGGAGACCATGGACTAGGAAATGAGAAATTCAAACCTGTGGTACCTTGGCCTCATGTTGAAGGTGTGGAAGTGGACTTGGAATCCATTCGAAGGAAAAATAAGGCCAAAAATGAACTAAATCAGCATGGTGTTGATAACAAGCAGCAGAACATCCTCCAGAGGCAGTATCTCACTTTTAAACCTCAGACATTTGTATACCCAGATCCTGTGTTACGACCTGGAGTCCTTGGTAATTTTGAACCCAAAGAGCCTGAGCCTCATGGAGTTGTTGGTGGTCCTGGAGAGGAGGCGAAGCCATATGTTTTAGGACCAGATTACAAAGAATCTGTTCAAGCCAGCATTAAGGAGTTTGGGTTTAATATGGTGGCAAGTGATATGATCTCGCTAGATCGGAGCGTTAATGACTTGCGTCAAGAAGAGTAAGCAAACCTTTTGTTTTCTTTTAGTTCTCTTTTTATGGGGTTCAGTTATTTGCTTTCCATGTATCTGAACTGATGCTTAAAATATTATTTATTAGGCCACTTAAGGCTTCTTGCACTGAAGGCATGAGTGCTGTACTATACCATGTTTCCATGTATTCTTCTTAATGCTGTTGCAATGATTCCTTCCATGAATACTTAGACTGTAGTGATTTATCTCTGAAGTCATCTGTTTTAGTGTCAAATTGCATGTACTTGCATGTTCCATGTCTAGCCATAGTCTTGATTGTCATATCTTTTCTTAGTCCATAACTTCTTAAGATTTGTCTTCAAGAAGGAGGGATTATCTTTATTAGACATCCCTCTGCTAGTTACTTTATTCCGTTTTGATTTACCCTGATGCCTTTAAAATGGAGCATAAATAGAGAACAGAAACAAAGAAATACTGTTTTCTTTAAAACACTGCCTATTTACCTGCAGTAACAGAAGTATGGATCTGCCATAGTGATGGTTGGAATAGTCTTCCAGTAGTTTCTCACAGCATTTCCCCTAAAGAGGAAAGCAGTCTCAGAAAAAACATTTATTTACTTGCTGAAAGGTTGTCTAATGTGTTATGGGAAAATTCTGGATAGTTACTAACATTTGCTCAAGAGTTACTAACAGGTTTAGACAGTCTGTTCTGACTTTTGATATATGTTGAAGGCAATTTTGCTCTCAGGTTGATCTGCATTTGGTATAATTTTCCTTGTTAAATATCAGTTAGAGACAGGTTTCTGAGCAAACTGATTTAATGGCAGGGTATTTTTTAGTCTGCTTTTTGGCTGGGGTTTTGTGGGCAGTGTAAAAGTTAGATATGATGTTAAGTAATTTGCAGCTTCCAGCAATGGAGCTGTGCTGATCCCTGGACTGGGTGCCAATCTCTGGGCTGTATGTTTCCAATTGTGGTAAATAATCTGTTGGTGGTTCAGTGACTGGTGACTGGGGCTCTGCTCTGGAGTTTTATGGTGGCTGTTTTTCTTTTTGCGAGGTAGGAGAGACCTGGCCAGCTGTGGGTCTGACTCATACCCATGCACGTGCAGCTGCTTAAATTTGCTATGTGGTGTGCACGCCCTGAAAGCAAATGAAGCACAGGGAGCACAGCATTTCATTTCCTTCGTGCTGTGTTCCTCAGGTGGCTTACTAAAGGTTTCCACTTCCTGGCAGTCAGAGGAGAGGACCATGCCTGTCTGCTGCTGGTGGCAAGGGAGTGCCAGCTGTCCTTTGCTTTTCTTTCTTTGCTGTGCTCAGAAGTTGGCCCCTCGTACTAAAGAGATTTTTTCTGAAAGGGAAGGAATGTTCTGGGTAACCTGTGCAGGTCAGCATTTTCTTTTTGGGAGGTTATTCCCTAGATACTGCTGCTTCTGCTGAAGCATTTCTTCACTCTGTAAGGACAGCAAATCAGAGGTGGCAACGTGTCACATGCAGGTGGGACTGGGCTGCCTCTGCCCAGGTGAGTTCTAGCAGCAGAACTCAAGTACTCCCTCCCCTACATTTTTTCTCAAGGTAAAGGGTATCAGACAGCCTATGGTATCTCTCAAATAGTTCCACACCTGTAGCTATCTGAAGTATTTTTGACATGATTTCAGAATTTTTCTTCTGTTCTGAAGTTCATTAATAAATAGATATTCCCAAAAATTATAAAATACTTTGAGGAAGAGGAAGGACAGCCAGTAAAAGTGAAGTTTAGAAACTGTTTCCTTCAAGCACAGCTGCAGATAAGCCTTTGTAGAGGTCAAAGCCACCAGCTCGAATCAGTTAGGTTTTAGTATTTAATGATTTCATGTTCTAAGGAAACAACCAAACAGCATGAAAAAACAACATGAACAAAAGGTATCTTTCAGACACCATTATATCCTTTTCTTTATGTATTGAATACTTGGGATGCTTGCAATTGCCTAAGTAGGTTGCCGGTTTATAGCTTCTGTGTATCTCCTGGGAACAGAGGAGAGGGGAAGCAGTGCGAGACTGGCTGATCTTGCTCTATGCTTTCAGGCTCCCCCATGCTCACTTTCCTGCTCACTCCCCAATACCAGAGAGAAATGCAGCAAAAGGTGGCAGATTACCTCTTGGATGCACCATTTATTTTCCTCCCACTGATCTATTTAAAAAGACCTTTGTGGCTGGTAAGGCACTCAACATTCACTTGAATCCTGCCAAAGAGCAAGATAGCAATTTTTTGTTGTTGCTGTTAATAGTAAGATGGCATTGCTAATTGAGGATGGTCTTTCTGGTAAAGACTGAATTATTTGTCCATAGATGAGTAGAGCTCCCTTCAGCCCTCTCTTTCTTCAAGCAGCAGAATTTTGAAGCATTACCCAGTGCAGTCAGGTTTGTTCAGTGAAGTATGCCAAATGCTTTCCCAGGCTGTGCTAGCAAGAGTGAAATAGTGCTGCAAGAACTGTCTCTCTCAGCTTAAAAGCCATATAGCCTCAGGGCTTGTCCCTGCTGGAGGGAGAAGAGGAAAGAAATGCCAATAAAGGGAGATTCAATTCTGCTAGGTTTGGATTTGACTTTGTAGTCTGACATGTTGCCAGGATGATTCGCCAGCTGCCTATATTGATTCAGTAGGAACTTTTCTGGTGATTCTGGGCAGTCTCAGCTGCTGTAAAAAGCCTTAATTCTTGCTGTATCCCGCAGGGAGGAATGACACTGGATGGTGTGTTAAAGTTTTTTGTCAGGTACATCAGACTATTTCCATTTTGCCAGTACCACATACTCTTGGCTTGTGGATTTTAACCAATATATTTCAGTGTTGATGCCCAGCACTTGTGTTGACATACAGCAAGTCATAACTTTGGTTAAAAAAAATCAAGAATGTATGGGGATATGTAAAAGTCAGTGTACAGAATTTAGAAGATGGCTCATCTCACTGCAGTCTTTCAGCACTCTGCAAGAGGGCCAGGGGTAACACAAACTGGATTAGTAGAGAAATACCTGTTTTCCACCTTATTTCTGGCAGCAAAGAAGTAAGTAGAGCAGGCTTAGCAGGCCCTGTCTAAACCTCTGTACAGTAGCTGGAAAAAACTTTTTTCTTTAAACTTGGTGATTTTTACCTTTTTTGGATCTATTTTTATCATCCTGATAGGTGGCAGGCCCTTAAGAGCAGTAATTTATACTGGATTTTACACATTATTCCTACTTCCTAGAGGACCTGCAATAAAATAATTGTTAGCTTTTGGGAAGAAGGATATTAATTTAATTACTCCTTGCTTTTTGTATTCAGGAGTCTGCAGAGGTAGAGCTGAAGTAAAAACAGAGTGATAAATTTTCTGGATTATTTTGGATCCAAGATAAATACACTGTGCTAAGGAAATAAAAAAGGGTTGAGGGTGAATGCTGTCAGGTAACAAGGTGTGTCCTCTCAAAAAAAAAAAAAAACAAGAGATAACTGTGGGGTATTGCTACTAGGAATAACAAGAATCGAGTTGTGTAACCAGTATACTGATCCACCTCCCCAGAGTATTTTAAAATAAAATTTAATTTTTAAAAATTCATTTATGCTGAGTTTGAACAGTGGTTGTTTCTCCTGACAACTTTAGCTCTGGCCAAAACCATATGCTGGTGAGAAAACAAACAAGAATGGATAAGCGTCATTCCTGGCAACCAGTGCACTGGGGCACTGGAGCCAAAAATTGCAACAGGGTTGTCATGCTTCAGAGACCTCTTTCTGTGCACAGACTTGTCATTTGAATGCATTTATAGTCTTGAAATTAATGACATCCTGAGTCAGTGACTGCAGAATGTGGTGCTTGTTTTAACCTCTTCTCCCAGATACAGATACTGTTCTGTGCCTCTGTGACTCTGCTGCCCTGTGACACGGGAATATCAGAGATAGTTCCATGAAGTTCCTATATAAATGTTTCATGTTCCATCCTTTTTATTCCTGCTATTTCATTTCCCTTTCTTTAACTCTGAGCTAAAATTCTGAAAGGCCTATCCACATTCGACTCCCAAGATTTTTTAAACTTTTTTTTTCCCCAGTGGTAATGCAGAGTTTAGGATTTGTCACTGAGTCTATGCACTGAGTGGTCTAACACTCCATATCCAATCATTTGCACTTGCACTGAGCTCTCCTGCTGGCTCATTTCCTTGATAGCATTCTTGAATTATTCTGCAGCTGTTTATAGTCATTTTAACTGCAACTACCAAGAACTTTCCTATTGTTCAGCAGTGACCTGGAAGAAGAGGTGGACTGCTTAGCTCCCAGCACGGTTATTTATGCTGCTAAACTCACAAACTTGCTTGCAATTTGGAATTAATAGACTTCAGACTAGACTAAGAGATCTACCATAATTTGATGAAGAACTGTATCTGTAAGGAAAAAAAAGAACCTCATCAAATGCTTTGGAAATTCAGTTACTGTATTAATAGCCTCACTCATATCCACAAAATTTTTGATTTCTTCAAAAGATGATAATATTTTTCTGTGGCCTGGCTTTTTTTCACAGAAGCTGTGTCTATGATTTACTAATTTTGTTGCTTATTACTAGCTTCTATTCAGCACAGAAGTCAGACTTAGTGATCTGCAATTCTTTAGAACCCCAGAGCCCTTTGATAAAAAATTATATTGTGTGTTCCTCTGTTTAAGACTGGAGTCAGCAGTACAGTACAAGATTTTGTTAATTCATTATGCATTGTTTAGGAAATACTGGGTTTATTTTAAAAAAAGGCAATGAGGCTATTCGTGGCAGAAAATTCCAGTAGAAGCTATCGTTCAGCTTAAGCCTGAAGATAGGACTATATAGTAAGAAGTATCACTGTGTACTTGCCCTTTATTTTATTCTCTTCTCAGGGTATCTGGTGTTGGGCACCACTGAGAGTTCAATGGAAATACTTAATTTAGATTTCCTGTTTCTGAAGTGGTCTCTTTTCATTTTGGTCATGTATCAGCCCAACAGACTTTCTGGCAGACATCCTACTTCTGTTGTTTGAAAAAAATATTTCAATAGCAGCTTTCATACTTCAGTAAGCTATTTCTCCAACTTGCGTTTTGGGGGTTTAGTGGTTTGGTTTTTTGTCTTTACTCTATGCATTTATTTTCATGCACTTAGCTTGAATTAAGACTCATTTCTGTTTCTGTTGTTTGGACACCATCCTGTGCATTTAAAGAATGTATGTCTTACTGCTAACAGCATCTGGTTTTTAATCATGCTGTCATTCCCTTCTTCAGAGTTCCCCTTTTCAAAAGGAGGTGTCTCCTGCCTGTGTCTTCTGTCCTGTCAGGTGCTCTTATTCTTCCATACACGTCACGATTCTTCCATGCAAAGATGCTGTCTGAGTCTTTCTTGCACATCCAATACTTCTGTGTGGCTCTATCGATGGCTTCCCCGTGTCCTTATGCAACAATCCCTGGCACATCTAGACTCTGGTAAACTGGCTGTGATTTATTCTAGCAGAAGGCAGTTCTTCATGGACTAAAGTTAACTAAAGTTAATCAGTTCCAAAAATTTCACCTGGTGCTATTGAATTCAAGGTCATCGTTTCCTGGATCCTGCTTCTTGAAGGTGGGCAAGAATTTATTTTAGTCAATCCTCAGGAACCACTGCTAAGCACCAGGACCTTGTAAATATGGTAGAGCGTGATCTCACAATGACATCACAAACTTCTTCAGTGTCTTCTGGTGCCATCCGTCCAGTCCCACGGACTTGTGCTGTGTGTATCCCATTTGCTGTGATATGTCCAGTGAACTGGTCCCTGACTCACCTCTGTGGTGGATATTCTTTCTTTTCTGCAGGCTGCTCCTAGACTCAGGGACCTGGGAAGTGTGACAGCAAATTTTGCAAGTAAACAGTCAAGGAAATCGGGTGTTGAGTGTCTCAGTTGTATTATGTGTCCTTTGACACAAAATTTCCTCTCTTTTATAGTTAAACTCATGTCTTTCTTCAACCAACAAGCTCTTCTTGTTGCCCTTTCCATCTTATGGATTTGAACTCTACAAAGCTTTGCCTTTAATACTCTCTTCATGGGCTCAGGCAATATTTCTGTACTCCTTCTCAGTAGCCAGTCCATGCCTCTGCCTTCCCTAGTCTACCTTCTGGAGTTCTTGCAGACAGGAGGATTTTCTGCCATGCCTGTTTGACTTACTGCATGTGGGAATGCATGGCTCCTGTGCTTTGGGGAGGTTGTCCTCAAAGATGCCGTTCCTGGGCCCTTTTTGACAAAGCTGTAGCACCCAAATCATTAACTTCTAATGGTAGATATAAGGAGACATGCATGGAAGAACCAAAAGAGGAGAGAAAGCTGCCTGATGGACAAAGCCACTGATGACCACAGATGTAGAGCTCTGAGAAGAGGCTGTTCAGTGTATGGCTCAGAGGAGCTACACCTGCTTACACAAGACCAAAGAGGTGCAAAATGTTCCAAAGAATCTGTATTCAGTATTTCTAAAAAATACTTATCTAGGATGCATTAGTTGCAGTATCCTCTTTTTATACTTCTAGCTCAAAAGCACTAAGAATCAATGTAGGTTTTCCTTTTTGAAGCCCACTTTAATAGTAGAACACTCCAGTCCACACCTGCCATTTTCATTCCTGTCTTTTGCTGGGTTTGAGATATGCTTATTGCACTTTTGAAGTCAAGAAGCATTTTCTTACAGTATTTTTTAAGTGATCCCTCTTTCTCCTATTAACAAATGTGGAGTTCTGTAGAGCCCTTAAGCCAGGGGTGTTTGTAGTGCTGATCAGATTTCATGCCAGGGTAATTAACTGTGCTGGCTAAAAGAAAGGATTAGAGCATATCAAGCTTTGCTCAGGCTTGATATGCTGTTGTTATCCAACCCATGGAAGACTTGCTTACAAATTATTCTTACTGACCCAGAAGGTTTTAGTCTTATGACTTTATTTAAGCTAGATTTTTTTGACAGCTTCCTTTGACAAGTGTTGAAGGAATTTTATCTAGAATAGTTTGACTGGGAGAGGAAACATCATTAATGTTTATGGCATGAGACAAATTAATCACCTTCTGGGTTTTTTTTTCAGTATGACAATAAATAGCTGCTGTCTACTCATCAGAATGAACTAAAATTTCAGCTGCATCACCCACACACATCTGTCAGTATGATTGTGGCAGAATAAATATTTTAAGTGTTTTTTCCTTCTGTGAATTATCCAGTTTGAGTTTTCCTTTATAAGGACATTGTTGCTGTTACAGGGCATAACCCCTTGTCCTGGATTTGGACAAATTTGTACTTGAATAATTGGATGTGTTGCCACAGGTCACCTTTGACTTCAAACAGAACAATTGGCAATGAGCTTTTGTTGGAAAACATGAAAAGGTAACTCTTCATTGCTTGAGTACAATGTTGTGTGCATACAGAAAGGTATTTTTGGACAACTGTTTTTGCAGCTCATTTTATAAAGCAAAAGGGAATGAGAATTGGCTTGGTTTTTAAAATTGCACATGTAGTTTTGAAGGGCATTTGTTTTGGTTTTCAATTATTTTTAGCATAAAAAAGAGGGAATTCTTGCCAAAAATAAACTTCTAAATTTAGTAAGAATATATACATGCAGAGCTGTGTGATAGTAAGGCACAGCTGTTAGTAAAGATATCTTTTCTATCATAGTTTGATAGTGCCAGCTTGGACCCTTTTTATGGTCCAAAATATTGAATTGTATAGAATTAGTGCTGGAATAAAAAAAGCCCAAATCTTTAGCTTGAACTAATTACTCGTTATGAAGTAAGGCAGATGAGTCTTAGCTCCTCTCCTCATTAGAAATGGACAGTCTTATTACTCTGGGCAAATAATATGAATTTAATATGTTCTCTTACAGTAAGTAGTTACTTGTCCATCAATCTTGTTGTAGCTAAGAAGACTGAATACAAAGGCTCTGGAGTGGAGCCTGCTTTCTTCAGGAATGTGATTAGTTCCTTAATTATAGCACTTTACAAATTACATATTTGATACCGTTACAAGAAAAAGGATTTCAGTAATTACTTTTGGTATCTATATCATTGGAAATGAAACATTAGGGACTTGGTTTAATTTCACATGGTACCCTGGGAAAATCTTTTATTCCAATGCCACATAATACACTGGAACTGTTCTGTAACAAAGAAAACTGGTTCTATAATGTGCACATAAATTTTTGTGCACCTCAGTGAGAGCTGAAGTTGAGAATCAGGTGAATTATAGTGGTCACACTAAATCAGGAAGGCTAGCTTTCCAGTGCAGATTATCAGCTGCCTTACTGCTGGCAAGACTCCTGGAGGGAAAAAAAATGGTGTTTAAATTGTAATTAAGTATGTATTGTGAGAGCATCTCATGTGGTCAGGAAAGATTTAAATTCCAGGCATTAGCCTTAAAGCAAAACCCAGCATTTTCTGTTAACATTTCAGGTTCCAGTAATGAAAAGCACAGAGAAAATTGATCCTTTGTCTCTTTAGTGTTGGCTGCTAGCATTTGAAATGTTAAGTTTTGAGGGAGAAATAATTCACCCAAAGAGTTACAAAGAGGTTGACAGAGGCACCAGGTGTGTTATCTGTAGTTGGATTTACTTACCTCTCTCTGTGTGCATCTGAAACGAGATGACCAAGCTCTGAACATGACCTCTTACTCAACAAAAACATATATATAGCACAGCACCTGGAGTGTATTTAAGTTCTGAGTTAAACCTTGACTTCAGTGGAGGGGCAGAGAAGAGTGGGAGCGATTTCCTGCAGCTGTTCGTGTAACCCTCCAGGTGCCAACCTGCAGCGTAGAAATTCTGGGGCACATGGAGGAATCATTTTGTCAAATGAGTTGTAGCCTGAATGTGAAACTAAAAAATGAACTGCACTTCTTATGCTCTGTCTTGTCTTAACCAGACTGTACTGTGCTAGAGCATTTCAAATAAATGCGCCTGATACAAGTAATAATGCAGTCCAGGTGAGCATGGGTAGGAACTTGAAGGCTCAATATCTGATGAGCAAGGCATGGTGGAAATGCAGTATTTCTGTAACTCTGAGTTCACTGCCTCAAGTTTCGTTCTAGTTGCTTATTACGTTGGGTAAAGCCTGCAAAAGTTTGATAAACCCAAAATGAAACACAGCCCTGCAATGCCCACAGTGTGTCACTGGACTGCAGAAGACCTCAAGAGCTGAGGTCTTCTTCCATTTAAACCAAAACAGGAAAGCAGAGAGCATTTGCTCCATCTCCTTGTATGGGAGTTTCCCCTTCCCTAAGGTACCCCAGCTTTCCTGCCCTGTGTTGTTTATTGCTTCCGTTTTTCACTGTTGGTTAAGTGATAGTGTGGGCAAGAATCCTGTGATTAGAAAAATATTATTCCTTTTATTCTCTTGTTATCCCTAATGTTGGGTTTCTATGCAAACCTTGTCCTGGATTTGGATCATGATGCTTTCAGAGGTACCGTAGATATAGCTTTTACTTCCAAGGGCACTAATAATAAAATATAATCACATAGCCTCACAAGTTACTTCAGGAACAGAAATGGGTAAAGCTTGTAGCTATTTAAAAATAGAAAATGCTGTTTCAGCATAGGTTTAAGCTGTTTGGTAGTGTGTAATAAAGGTTTTACTGCTGTCTGCTGAAGGGAAAAAAATTATTCAGCTGATCAATCTGTCCTTCTTGAGTTGTCTGTTTACTTCTCTTCCAGAGCCCCTGTTTTGTAAGTCCACTGCTGTAATCTTGTTTTGATGTTGCTGATGCACAAAAATTCCCCATGAGGCTTCATAGGTAACAAATCCAGTGTTAGCATTAGATTTACTTAGCTGTATCCTAACAAAGAAATTCTGTGATCTGTTTCTGTCTGTCCTGTCTACCCTAGACTTAGGCAATGATCCCTCTGACTTGTGGCTGTTAAGCAGCCAGTCTCAGCTATGATCTTGGTGGTGTCAACCATATAGATGAGCAAACAGTTGAAGGTGTTTTGTGAAAAAAAATTCCCATCCATCTTCCTATGGGTTAGTTTCAGTTCACTGCAATAGTTATAATAAATTGGTGATTTAAAATAGCAAGGAGCCCTGAATTCAGTATTAAAAGTATGTAAACAGTATGCTGTCAGCTGGATGCCTGTCTCCTTGTAAGATAAGAACAGGACTTTCTAGAAAAGGAAACTGAAAATGAAAGCAGATCTCCTAACTTATTTTTGGGATTTGCTTGTGCTGGACTCTTTGAAAGAGTTGAGAAAGATGCATGCACTATAAAGCACTTATAATAGGTGATAGTGCAACTATGAATTTCATACCACTTTAAACATGAAATAAAATTTAAAATACAGTTTTAAATTGTGAACAGATCTATATTAATTGAGACAAGAAATTCCATTTTTTAATGTTGGTTACGATTTCAGGATAAATAATAAATTGAGACCTTCAGCTTTGTACTGATTTGGGTCCTTCATCTTGCAACAGCTGATTAGCTTCTATGGGGCTTCTTTGGCTACTGGAGTGATTACAGGAATGTGATGGCAGCTGCCTGCCTTCTTGGAGGAGTCTGTGCTGGTACATTTTGCTCTTAGCACATAAGTACAGTGCTTTAAAATCCAGAGGGTATTGATGAGTCCTTGATACGTGCAGGTGGAAGTTAAAGAGCTGACACAAGGAAAATAGTATAAGGATGGAGAGTCATGATACACAGTCATGATACCTCTTGCTTTTTCTGAAGCTTATGTGCTGATAATGCTGGCACAGTCAGGGGTTCAGCATGACAGGAGAAACACTTCTGTTGGCTCAAGATCTTAAATTGCCCTCTAAGTATCTATCTGATGGGGCTCACCCTTAAATTGCTGTCGAGGTGCTCTCCTTTTCCAGCTGTTGCATTTTTGTTGGTGTTTGATTACTCTTCCAGGAAAAGCAGACTCCACTTCTGGCTTTTTTTTAAGCCTGAGGCAATTTGAGTCTATATCTGCATCTTCAGTGGTAGCTAACAGGGAGCCTGTATGGCCATGCCAGCCTTGGACCATGTACCCACAATCACGACTGTGGGGCCCCAGGACATCTTAAGAGCAAGCCAGTGGATGGAGTACAAAGCTGTAAGAGCAGAAATTTCCTCAAGCCAAGGAGCACTCCAGCCCAGATGCTCAGTTTCTTGTGCAGAGGGTCTCCTGTAAAAGCACTGCTCTGCGTGGCTGGTGCACAGCTTTGTGATTGAGGGATGAGGGACCTTGGTGTGGCGCAGGCTCCAGCAGAGCTGTTCCCTCCAGGGGTGGAGAGGGAGTAGAACTAATTCACATCCTAAGTATGCAGGCTAATAGACAGCAAAAACATTACTCACCGTTCCTCAGTTAGATCACAGCTGTGCCTTCTGAAGGGTTTCGCCTTGCTTCAGCCGTGAGTCACTCCTGGTTTTCCCAGTAGTGCCAGCGCTGATTGCGGAATGGAAACTTTTTATTCGTGGACTGATCTGGAGGTGTTGTTTCCTTTCACCCATGAGTTCCCCAAGGAAAGGGCAGACAAACAGAGCAGCTCTTCTCTGCAGCACTGCCCAGGGAAGGTGTTGCCAGCCCTCCATATATCTCTTTACAGTGTTCAGGAAAGGTGATGTGAAGTGTCTAGAGCCAAGCCTGGCTTAAGGATGCTGCCTTGTCATCCCTGCATCTCTGCTGCAATGTGCCCTCCGCTGAGCTCTATCAATAAGAATTCAAAATACCTTTTTAAAGTGATTTTGTTTACTAATTTTGTTCACCGTGTATTGCCACAGCTGGCCTGCAGGGTACACCTGAAAGGGCACTGTGCTAGTATGTGGGCAGGGGATGAAGCACCCAGGGGATGAAGCTAGAGGTTGAAACATTTAAATCCTCTTTGTCACAGACCCTTCTGTACTTTGAATCTGCTTGTGCCAGTTTTCAATAGCTTGAACCTTTTGTCTAAACATTCATATCTAGTTTACCCTCTCTTTTAAAAATGAAGAGCATTCCTGGAAATTCAGGCATATTTTTTCCTTTTTTGTGCCTGAAATTTACAGGGAAACTCGTACTGTAAAATCCAGCTTCAAACAGAAAGAAAGTGCATTTATGGTTTCTTGGTATGTGGTGTGCCAACCACTGGATGTCAGTGCTGCTCCACTGAGGAAAGGCTCCACTGGGGAAAGCTTTGCCTGCTTCCTTCCCTGAAGATCTAAAGGAAATTAGGCTACTGGCTTTTGTCACTCAAATACCTCAGCAACATTCAATTTTCAATTTTTTATTGAAAAAAAAACTGCCACAGAGATGTAAACATTTATTAATTGCACATCTCTAAAACAACTACTATATTTCAAACCTCTAATTCTCAATTCAGGATGAGAAAGAAGACTGTGCACAGGAATTACTGCAGTCTGTCAGAGTTTATGGGCTTGATGAGTCGGTCTGTGGGCTGTCTAATAAGTGAAATAAAGTGTCTGGAAAAAGCTGGTAGCATGATCTTACTACAGATATAAATGTAGTGCTTCACTGCTTGTAAATGGCACATTTAGCAACACTCGATTTGGGGAGATTTAAGTTGGCTGTGTAGCTAAAAGCTGGTCTAGACATCTGGGTTTATGTTTCAAAAATGTACTAAATTTTTGTGGAAGTGGAAGAAATAAGCAACCAAAAGATTTGAGTTCTTTTTCGAGGTTTTCTTTGGTTTTGTCATTGAAGGCAGTCTGAAACATTGTAGCTGTGCCTCTCTTTTTATTTAGAAGTAAGCAAAAAAGTTTCCTAGCTAAACTGCAACGGGCACAGGTCAGGAGCATCGTGCAAGCTGTAAGCTCCTGCCTTTTCCTTTGAGAAAAAAGTGCTATTCTGCTACCTTTTACATGGAGCTCTTGAATGGCATTCAGCTGGTATGCTGTTTTTTTTGAAAGGATAGCACCCTGTAACCATATCACCAAAATTAGTACTGAGAATATATGTGTGAAGCAACACCGTTCTGTTATAAATCTGTTATTAAACCTATTAAATCTTCCTTTTACACACCTTACTTAACACACCTAGGGAGGGTATCCATTTTATCTCTGCAGATGCTAAGTAAGTTGTTGACAGCTTAAACGCTTGTGCTACAAGTGTTGGTACTGCAACCTGTAATCAGCTGGAATCTTTGAGAGGGATCTGTGGAAGGAAGGCATCCGTGGCCTGAACCTTTTAAACAGCCAGTCTAGCACTTTTTTATTGGTAACTATGATTAGCTGCAGCTACTTCAGGCATAAAAACTATTGAGCTGAGGGATTTTAGTCAGTAGTTTGTACTTTTACAGATTGTGCTGTTTCAGAGGTTGCTTACAGCACTCCAAAGAAATGAAATGCCTTATTAGATAAATTTTGCTATAATCTGTTTTGATTTTGTAATTTTCTCCTCCCACATGAGCAAAATTAATGGTATATTTCTATCAATGTCTTTTATTTTTTGTGAGGTGAGAAATGCATATTGATGCATTGAGAAGTGAAATGCATCCTTCACTAGAGAGGCTCTTCAAATACCTATGGATCTGTTATGTGAGTTCTTTCCATGTTTAACTGAGTGTAGTTTCAGAAACTCTAATGATCTTTGATGATTAATGTAATTATTTTCAAAAGCAGCAATGTTTCTGTGCACTTAAGCTTTTTATTGTATAAAGAGAACTACAACTAGGGAGGTTTTTGCATCTGTAAGTTTGGGAGTTTTTATTTGTCACTAATAATTTCTTAATACATGATAGCTGTCCTTGAAAAGTCAGAATCTCTCTAGTTGAGACTTTATTTGCTGAAAGATGAAGAAAAAAAAAGGATTTTTCCCATTGGAATAAAAAATGCTATGCCTCTATGTTCAGTGATGGAAATTATATTATTATAATTGGAAAAGGGGCTACTGATCAGGTAGGGAAACTTCCAGATAAGGAAATAGTTGGACTGCTTGTAGGGAGTGAATAGTCTTACTTTGGGAAAATGGGCATTAAAATTGCAAATTAAATCCATTGTTGATAAATATGAAGTATTAGAAGTATTGGAAACTGTGGAAGGTATTGGAAGTACTCAAATTGCTTGTTTCTAAATCATCTCTAACCCCTCAGAAAAAAGACCTGACTCATCTGTACTTTTTTGTTTGGGTTTTTTTTCTCTCTCTCTTTTCTTGTATTTTTTTTCCTCCATGTGTCATATCTTTCAAGGAAGGAGCCCACTGAAAATGCACCAGGGCTGAAGCTTGTGCTTGACAGTCTGGTGTTGGTTTTTTTAATTATTTGTATCTGTATCTGTGATGCACTTAAGCTGTATTACCTTTTATATCCTGTCTCTCTTAAATCTGAAGGATAGCTGTCAGTGAACATTTCATTTGCCAAGGATGCTGTTAAGCAGTTCTGTAAAAGACAGTGTGAAAACTAATAAAATTGACTCTTTTTGCAGATGCAAATACTGGCATTATGATGACAACCTGCTCACCTCCAGCGTTGTCATCGTCTTCCATAATGAAGGGTGGTCCACGCTCATGAGGACAGTCCACAGTGTCATCAAGAGAACACCAAGAAAATACTTGGCAGAAATTGTTCTGATTGATGATTTTAGCAACAAAGGTACATTTGGAATATTAACACAGTCCTTGTAGAAAATTATTTTTTTTTATTTTCCTGAAATAGCTTTCCTTTGATTTATTACCTGCCATGGTTTGAATTGACTAATGGGAGAAAAGATTGCTTCTTCACAGTCCTTTGAGTTCTCTACCACAGTTTTGGGTACTATGTAGAAGAAAGCTGGGATAGCTAGTATCTCTCTTAGCTCTTGTGAAAACAAGTAGTTTGAAAAGTATCAAAGGGGTTAAGCCTGTTAGGAGTAACAGGCTTCCTTTATTACATAAAAGAATACAGATTTCTCTTTTTTTAACTATGATAAAAACCTACCTAGGCAAATTATTCAGATTAATTTGCAATACCTTTTTCATTTCTAACATCCATTTTTAATTAAACATCACATTAAGCTGCTTATTGTTTCTTATTGAGGGAAGGAAGCTTTTAAGAATTTGAATATGTTTTAATTTCTGCCTTTCTTTGAGTCCTGCCAATGTAAGTCCGGAGATTTTCTTCTTCCTTTGTAATTTACATTCTGATCTTGGTTTATTGTCAGAATGCATGTACTTGTACTTGTCTTATAAATGTAAGCATACACTGTTTTGGTTTTTCTCTTTCATGGTGGTATTGTCAGTGTTAATGCAATACAAGGCCGAATACAGAGAGGAACTGAAAGTGGTCTCCAAGAGATATAAGTTGACTGAGATAGGGGAAAACAAACTGTTGTTCAGCTTTAAACAAATTTCAAAATAGTGCATCAAAGCTGATCTTTCTGTAAGATTTTGTTTGCAGCGTGGTTCTTGAAGAGATGTTGACAGAGAAAAAGAGGAGACACATAAATAAAAATATGATTTTGACTGTGTGGGATGACAGTCTCTTCTAGACAATGTTGGTGATGGCTTTGAGCAGGTTTGGTCAGTGGCACAGGATACCCTCGTCATTGTTTTCACATTAATTGTGTAGTGGCATAACAAACAGAACTATTTCACTATTCTGAAACTCTCCTTTTTATGAAATGATCTGGGCTTCTTCCAGTTCCAGTGTTGTAGTAGCTGTTTTCTACGGGTGTATTCACTACAAATTTTAAAAATTAACTCATCACATAGTTGAGGTAGCTTTTTTTGAGTATAAGCCACTATTAAAAGTAGTTATTTTGTGTTATTTTTTGCACCATACCTGTAGATAGGTAGGTATCATTTTCTGTTTGTTTTCACAGGAGAGGGTAAGTATTACCTGTATTATAAACTTGACTACATTTGGCTTAGTCAAATAAAGATACTGAGTGCTAAATTATAGTCTTCTGGATCCTTTAACAGCTGTTGAGAATTTGGCTTAGATATACACACATGCTATAAACCAAAAATATCTTCTCTCCTAAGGGATATAATTTTAATAATTCAGTCAGCAGACATATGTTGTGTTTTTGCTTCTCAGCTAGGATTATAGCTTTCCTTCAGAGCTGTTCAAGGACTGACTTAGCTGTATAAAGTAACTGTGACGCTGATTGTGTCTAGAATACTTACCAGATTTTTTACTAATGATAGGTCTCAATATTTGGGTTTCACATGACTTGTAGCTGACTCTGTGCTATGTATATGTAGTTAACGGAATGAGTTTGTCTGGCATAGAACTTGTACTGTTTTTCCAATATATGACATTTGTTAAACAAAAGCAGTATTTTTAAAGATTTTTTTTCCTAATACAGAACTTTTTGCTTTCTGCTCATAAATGAATGGTTAGCAGACACAGCTAGCCTGCACCCAAGATTCAGCAGAGCCTTGACTCTGTATTTCTCACACTACAATTTCCCAGATAACTTTCTTAAATCAGAAAATTCAATAAAGAAAGCTCAAGGTGCAGTTTTCTCAGGTGTGGTAAGACAAGCATGGACTGGAATTACTCTAAACACCTCGCTGCAATTGCACTAGTTCCCCATAATAATTCTTCAAATTGCTTTAGGCTATTACTTGGTAAATATAATTAACTTAATTTCATTAATTCAAATTATGTTCTAGATGAAAAATGGGCAAGAGAGCAGAATCTTGCCCTACTTCTTTCTCCTTAGAGAGAAGGATGAACTAGTATGGGCTGCAAAGCGTGCCAAGCTGCCTGAAGAGTTCTCCAGTTGTTAGGAGAGCTGCAAAATACAAACACTCTTAATCACAGCAGAGCTGCTGGTAGCTTTTTGCTTCTTCAGCCAGAAGAAAAGTCATGCTGACAGCACAGATACAAGATTTTCTTCTTCCCCACCTGCTTTCAGGCTGCACACTTCGTGTCTGCCTTTCCACCCAGCAGACCACCTTATGCTCTTGCAGCCCGCTGCTGAGTGACCAGAGTTGCTGTCCTTATTTCTTTGCTGCCATCCTCTCGAGTGGCATGAAATTAAAATGGAGCACAGCAGTTGCAAACACTTCTAAAGGCTGGCTCCTAAAACCCCGTGCCTGTCCTTCCTTACCAGAAATCTTGTTTCCTCAGAAGGGAGTTACAGCTGCATAGAAGCTTATATATGTTATGTCTTACAGGGAGGAGCAGTTGCAGTGCTTGGAAAATGTCCTTTTCTTTATAGTTCTTAGTATAATTTGGTTGGGAGCAGTACTTTTGCTGAATGACACTCTTTCCATAATCTCTCCTGTAAACAGCAGGGTTTGACTGTGGAGAACTGTGCAGAGATATGTGCTGATTTCTACTCTGGCATTTTTTTCTTTGTCAGAACACAAAGAGAACAGTAACAAGAAGATTGCCAAGCTAATTGAATGATTCTATCTCCATTTTCTATGGAGACCTCTGTATTAATTCATGTTAGAGTCCAAGAAATGTTGCAGCAATTTCTACCACAGTGTCAATGAGGCCAGGCTGTTACACATGGGTTTTGGTTTTTTTACCCAGTTTTTCTTCTAGTCTCAATAAACACTTTATTCTTCTGTGAATGCCAGCTGTGTGAAGGAAACAGCTGTTCTGGAAGGGCAATGAGAATTCATAAAACTGTATTTTCTAAAGCTTCCTACAATTACAGTTGTGTGTATAGGTCTCCAGCACTTGTTATGTATTTGGGCCCCAGCTTACTTGTTTTCTGAAGCACAGAGGCCAATATCTCAGCTGGAACTGCTTTTGTAGCCTGTGCACCTGTAAAGAGTGGTTGTGAGGTAAAAAATACCAGTGTTCCTAGTAGCATTTAAAGGCTTTGTCTACCTTTTGTATTTGCTTATATGTTATTTATTGTTACCTGTGTTTCCAACTGATGCAGCATCCCATGAGATAACCAAAGGGGAAGTAATGAGCATGGGCAGGCAGCAGTATTTTTATTAACCTGTGTAGTGGTTCTTGCCATGGGGAAACTGAAGCAGTAATCAGTGCTAGTGTTGGAGCTGAGAGCCCCAACAATATTTAACAGTATTACAGTCCAGGGTACTCACAGGCAGGAGGCAGCTCCTCTAGAAGCACTTCTGATACCATTTTTCTAGTTCTCAGACTGCTGTCTGAGTTGAGGGGCAAAAAAACCTGCTTTCCTCCACCTCCCCCTTTGTAATATGCAGTGCCCAAGGTCCTTTGGAGAAACCGTGTGTTTTTAAAGGACACTGATTCATGCTTTAATCAAGCACTCAGACATGAGAGAGGAACTCAAACAGGGGAAGGCCAGATTGGTGATTGTAATATTTTGAAAGGTAAAATATACATTTTTGAACAAAAACCAGATTGCTGTAAGGCTGTTGACAGATGTCATAAATACACATTCTAGGTGAACAAAATGTAATGCTGGCCAAACAATATTTTTGACTGTAAAAGTATCAGGATTTTTTACACTACTGTCATGCAGGCTTTGTAGTATGGGAAGGAGGAAAATTTCAGCTTTCCTGTGGGAAACAGCACTTGCTGCTAACCCTGGCATGGTTTCAGATAATGGACTGCAAAATCCTGAGACTTGTACTGTAGAAAAGCTTTACACAATCAATATGACAGGTTTTTACAGCTCCCTGTGAGCCTTACATAGCTGAACATTTGATAAGTAAAACATTTGGCTTCATAGGCAGGAGAGCTGGAAATAACTTCAGGTTTTAAATCTTTAAAACATTCCTGACAGTCCTTCCGTAACACATACTTGGAATTTGCAGCATAAATAATGGTGTGGTATAAAGATTCTCTTAGTACCACTTCAGTATGACCTCAAAACTCTGTTGATTTTATCCTATAAAAATTTATATCACAGCTATCAAATAATATATTCTCTATTTATTACATGGCATGTTCTTCTTTACAGCATATGTGATAAAATTGTTCTTTCTCTAGTTTGACATTTGTGTAACCTTGAAGTTTTCCTAATGCACAAGGGTTTACAAAAGAAATTTTAAATGTGTGTGGGAAAGGAGAATACGTAAAACTTGGTTGAGAAAACTTTTTCTGTTATAAAGGTGGAGAGGAAGGATAATAAGAGTATCAAAAGATAGCGATTTCAAAAGGTCATTTTTTTGGTAGAATTGCTGAATTTTCAATATTGGAAACTTCATTTCCAAGAAACACCATTTCCTTTTCAAATACGTGTAGCTTTTTTTCAAACTTTTTTTTTTTTTTTTTTTTTAATACTGCTGACAAGGACACAAAACATACTGAAACATAAGTTGTGGAAGTCTCCAGACTTCATCATTTTCATTCAGGTTGCAGAAAGCATTTCTGCTGAAGTAACCTGATGGCATGTTACTGCTGAAAGGGGCATCGTCCTCAGCATGTCCCCCCCCATCCTGTTAGATCAGCACTATGCCTTAGGATTTTAGCCTTTATATTTTTCAAATCCTGTATTGCATTAGTGCATAACTCTAAACTCCATATGAAGTGCTAGTTAATTATCTTCACATTTTGGTCAGAGAAAACAATCCATCTGGGCCTGAGATTCAAGGGCACCTTACATCCTTAGGCCCCAAAAAGTATAAACAGAAGTGAATTGGAGGGGAGCAAACTGGAGGAATATGACTTCACCACCTGAAGCTATCCTTGGAGGATTAACCCCTGATCTGTAAATGGACCGGCTTACATCTGTCTGAAAAACTTGTGACCATCATCCATCTTGGCTGTAGCCTCTCTTGGAGGCTTGGACTGTCCAAGGTGTATGTATTGAAGGCCTTTAATAAATACCCACTTTATTCTCTTAGTCTTGCCTGGCCTCTGTTCTAGGCAGCCACTCCAAGGCACAGGAATTGTGGCTATCAGCCCCTCAGAGCTGGTAAAAAGCAAACCAGTGCATGGATGCCTCAACTGTAGATTAGGCGACTTATTTTGGTTCCTGACTGAGAGAAACTGAAGCTGTAGGCAATTATTTTGAGCCTTTGAGTACAAAAATAGATTTTTAAGAAACACCAGTACTAAATCAACATAGCCACAAACAGCAGGCAGGCAGTTACCAGCGTTTCTGCCTTCATGAGTTTTCTCAACAGAATCATCTGGGCAAAAATGTTAAGCCAACAGTAGGATGCTTTTCTCAAACTGTGTGGCAGGAATGTGGTTTCCAGAGAAGTTTGGCACAGACAAATACAAATCTGCAAATACAAATCTGAAACCATATAAGCATAGGTTATCTTGATTCTTGTGTGGTTGCTCGTCCCTTTACTGATTGAAGTCCCTTTGGCTAAAGATTTGTTGTCTCCTCAGTATGATGCACTTCTGGCCCTCCAATTACTCTTGTTAATTTCATTAGAAGATTATCATAAGAACTCCACAAGAGGGAACGGGTCTAGATGAAGGAGAGCAATAATATGAGTGTGGTGAGATTCTGCCTCAGGTTTCCAGATTATTAATACACTGACAGAAAATTTTGTGAGGTTGAAAGTGAGTGAAGGGAAATGTTTAACTGAAAAGTGATGCCTTCAGCTGTACATATGACATCATCTGATGAGGAAAGACTGTGTGCTGGAGTGTAGACACTTCTCTGGCTGCTTGGAATACAGATGAAAACCTGAAAACCACTCTGTGATATATAGAAGTGACTGTGAGTTGCCCACCCAGCTCCCTGTGGTGTGGCCAACTACTTCAGCTGCCGTTTCTTCAGATGTGCCAGACACAAACCTGTGCCATGAGGTCAGTAGTCTTGCTCTCCTCAGTTTGAGTGTTTGTGAGTAGTTGAATTAAAGGTTCTTGTAAGTGTCTGTAGATATTTTTGTCTTATATTAAGAGAATAAAAGTCTTTATTATTAAACCTCCCCAAATTTTTTTTAATCTGATAGCACACTTACAAGAGAGGCTGGATGACTACATAAAGCAGTGGAATGGCCTTGTAAAGGTATTTAGAAATGAGAGGAGAGAAGGTTTGATCCAGGCTAGAAGCATTGGAGCCCAGAAGGCTAAACTTGGACAGGTAGGAGCCAGTTCACTCACAAGTCTGTCTTTTTTTCTTTTTTGGGGGGAAAAGTTGTGGTGGCTTCAACAGACGTGGAAATTACTGATACTGTTTTAAGAAGAGATTCATTTTACTCATTTAATCTTTATTTTCTTGTTTGTAATATGAGTGTATCTCAATGTAAGTAAGCTTAATTAAGTAATGATGTTATCTACAGAAATATAAGTTACTATTGTTTTTTTCTTTCAAAGGTTTTGGTTTACCTTGATGCCCATTGTGAGGTGGGAATTAATTGGTATGCACCACTTATAGCTCCTATATCTAAGGACAGGTAATGTTCTCCTCTTACTTCCAGTGTCTGGCCTTTTAGAAAGTAAAAGTCCCAGTAATAATCTTCACTTTTCAAACTACAGTCCATATGCTTTATATCTATATCAAACTACATCAATGTTTTCCATATGAGCATTATATTATCTCCCATTATGTATAAAGGGTACATAATGAGGAAGGAATATAGTCAGGGAAATTAATCTCCAGGTAGCTTATTTTAATAGGCATACTGAATATTTTGCCTAGTGTAGATTAGATGTAACTCTTGTCTTTTACAATGATCTGAGGCGCTGATATTGAAATGTTCCTTTCTAGCTGAGTAAGGAGTGTGATTGACTAAAATAACAAAAAAACCTGTGGCTTTTGGTAGAGAAAAAGTAGCAATAAATGTTTTGATTTAATGGGAGTTTAAAGCCCCCGTGATCTCAAGAGTTTATAACTTTCTCATCTTCGGTCTTGACGTATGGTCTTATTTGTTTCCTCTGAAGTGCTTTGGAGCACTGTCTGTAGCAAAGCGAGGCCAGGCTCGAGCTGTCTCTGCGCAGGAGCAGCCACTTGCTGGGAATCTGGGGTGGAAGTGCCTGCACTGTGAGGGGTGGCAGAGGAGAGACATCCCCAGGGCTTTCATTCCTTCCAGCTGTTGAAGTGTTGATGTTGCTGTGTGCTACCGCACTCTTGGCTGGTGTGGTCAGTGGTATGTGTGTTTAGGAAACCACGTACAGGATTAAACTCTTTAATCCCATAAAATAGCTCCTTAATCCTAAAAACTGTTTGTTAACCTGCTGAGCTACCAGAATTCTCTTGAAGAGTTGTGTTTTGTGTGTTTTAAAGACTGTAACTTAACCAAGACAGGATACTAGAGAGAAGATGGAAATTCTTGTGTGCTCCCATTGAGTGTGTATTACTGTTTCACACAAGAAAGACTGGTGAGAAGAGGGGGTTTTAGAGGAATCCTCCAGCACTGCCCACAGAGGTGAAGGCTGCAGGAGGACCAGAGATGCTGAGACACACAGTGCCAGCAGACAGTGCTTGGCAGCCTCCTTCCATGCCCTGGTACCCAGGGCACAGCCTCCTGCTGCTTCTGCCTCAAAGAACAGCATGGTGTTAACACATCTCTCCCCCCCTGCCTTTTCTATCTCTTGGAGCTTCATTTTAAAAGGTGGAAGTGCTCCTGCCTGGGTCACTGGGAAACTCATTTGAGAAATGTGGGGAGAACAACAAGATAATGTCTTTTCCTGTGTGTAATAGATCAAAATGAGAAGTGTATTGCAAATCAAACAGGAAGAGTTCTACTGAAGACTGCTTCTAGGAGAGCATTAGTAATGTTTTTTTATCCTTAGAGCTTGGTGGGTTTTTTCAGGGCATTTGAATAGGACAGTATAATGAAAATCTGTTAACACTAGTAAAAGTCAAGTGTTTATCATACTTGGTGACAGCTAAGATCTGATATGAATAGAAATTACAGGAAATAACAGTACTGTGACAACCCTGGTCCCATGAGGGCTCCTCCATTGCCTCCAGTGGTGCTTTATGAGAAGACTGGTATCAAGAAGTCCACATAAAGGAAAACGTACTGATAAACTAATTGATATATTAGCATCTCAGACCTAACTTTTCTGTTTTCAGAACATCTTAAAACAATGTAAAGAAAAGATAATCTCTTTTTTCTTCTAATGAGGCTTAATTTTTTTTTAATAGTGTATTTACAAGTGACTTTTTATATACACTGCTCTATAAACTTAATTAATGGTGTAAATTTCAGATTAGACAGATTACTCTTCTGAAATTGTATTTTGCTCTTTCTTTCCCTTCTATAAATGTTTCAGAACTACATGTACTGTACCTCTAATAGATTACATAGATGGGAATGATTATTCCATTGAGCCACAACAAGGTGGGGATGAAGATGGTTTTGCCAGAGGGGCCTGGGACTGGAGTTTGCTATGGAAACGAATTCCGTTAAGCCACAAGGAAAAGTCCAAACGAAAACATAAAACTGAGCCTTATCGGTAAAGAGAGCTGTTTACGTACTGTGAATGATAACGAACGATTGTCTAAACCCTTTCCTTTTTCCCTCCACCCCTCTCTCCCCACGAACCACGGTCGGCGCACGTGTGCCCCCGCAGAACCACATGCACTGTGCCGCTTATAGATGTCATAGATGGCAACACTTTTAAGATTGTGCCGCAAGGGGGTGGTGACGAAGATGGGTTTGCTAGAGGAGCGTGGGATTGGAGTATGCTATGGAAGAGGGTTCCCTTGACCAAGAGAGAGAAGGAAAGCAGAAAGACAAAAACTGAACCGTATCGGTAATCACTAAATCACTTACCCGTTTCTTTTTTTTTTCTGAAGTCAATATTGATCCACTAAAACTTGCATGTACTTCTAGCCTGAGCACCTTCATGTTCCTAACCACACTAGCTGCTTTGTTTAGTCAGACCTGTTTGCCACAACTGACTATTTGCTCAAAATATCTTTGCTACCTTGTGTTGCCTCTCCCTTCCTGCTCTTGTATGGTTAATAGGGTGCACATTAGAATTTCTGGGTTCTGTTTGGCAAAATAAAATATTGTATAATTGTATATTTCCCTTTGTTGCCAGGGAAAACTTTAATTAGCTGTGATATTTTTTTCAAGTACTGCTGGAAACAACAGTGCTTGTTTAACCGTTTGGTTCAAAACAATGAGCATGCTGGAAGTATTTCTGATAGACGGTAATGCATAAAATCTGTAGCCTGCTGTCATGGCCTGATGCATGCATACAGCTGGAGGATTATGCATGTGTATCAAAAAAAAATCCCTTTTGTCATATATCTGCCACTTGCTTCACAATGGATCACATCTGACAAAGAAGCATACTGTTTAAGGATCTTGGCTAGATATTTCCTAAGAATTTTAATGTAATACGTATAACTTTAAAAACAAAAAAAAAAAAGGAAGAAGAAAGATAAAAACAGCATCTTTTATTGTGGGAAAGCTCCAATAATTTTCACAGAATTTCTGCCTTTTTTATTATGCTTTGTAGTGGGGTATTCTTTCTTCCCAGAAAACTAAAACTGCCTAGAAACCCTAGCTTAGAAACCACGGTTTCTGGATGGCTTTTCAATACTGGGAGACTGTGGTTCTGCTGGTTTTGTATTACTTTCCCCCCTCATACTTAACTAATAGTGTTATTATATTTGAAAATCTTCACATCTTCAGAATCTAATGTCTTCTATAGCTTCTATATATGATTTAAACATTGTAGGAACTGATGTTGGTAATTCCCTATCCCCACCCATGATTGTTCTTTGCTAAAATGGCAACACATGCAAGCAAGTTATGAAGCTTTGATCTGTTTTGTATACAGTTTAAATAATACCATTTTCTGATGAGGCTGTCCACATTGGAACTTTAATATTCACTTAGAGGGGGATAAACTATTTCAAACATTGCTTTAGTGTTCTGTGTTTACCATCCAAACAGGTCTTAAAATCGTTTAAACTGTTCCCAGAAACACAGAACACATGTTCTCAGAATGTTTTAAAAGATGACTTTATTTTTAATAATACCTTCAGATTTACAATGCTTCCTTTAAAAAGAGACATGCCCTGCATCTGTTTGTCTCTAGGCTGTGTGCATTTTCTTGCAGCAATACCAAGGCAAGTAAGCCCAAGTAAAAGTCTTGCTGAAACCATAGCCAGGATTGCTTAGCTTAAAAGGAAAACAAAAAGAGCCTCAGCAGCTTAAAGTGTCGAGGCAACGTTTTTGTAACGTGAGAATTGCCCCAGGACTGAATCTTTCTTTCAGTAACCGTGCTTACCTCTTTGTATTCTATGAAGTAAACTACTGAGCTTATGTGGCTTTTACTCTGTTCTTTAACACACTTGGCAGCATCTTGGAGGCCAAGCCTGAAACTGCAGTATCTGAGGCTTCTACACTTGCCAAGTCTTTACGGTGCTGAGGAAAACCAAAAGTGCAGGAAAGCCACGGGGCTGTGCTATGCAAAAAGTGCTTTCCCCTGCTGTGTCTTCTGGCTTCTTAACCCCAGGATGCAAAAGCAGTGTTGGGGGAAAATACTATAGGCAGCAAGTAGAAAGGGACGTGTAGCAGTACTTTGGCATGTGATCACCTAACTTGGACAGCAACTAAACTGATAATTAATTGTGCTGTGAGTCAGCACACACACCCAAGCAGAGCAAAACAAGGAATGAATTCACTGCTTCCCATGGGCAGGCAGGTGCTCAGCCATCTCCAGGAAAGCAGGGCCCCATCATGTGCAACAGTGACTTGGGAAGACAAACACAATCACTCCAAACATTCCCCCTTCTTCCTCCAATTTTCATAGGTTGAGCCTGATGCCACATGGTCTGGAATATCCCTGTGCTCAGTTTGGGTCACCTGTCCTGGCTGTGTCCCCTCCCAGCTTCCCATTCATCCCCTGTCTCCTCCCCAGCATGGCAGGATGAAAAGCAGAAAAGGCCCTGGCTCTGTGCAGCCCCTGCTCAGCAATAACAAAAACATCTCCACATTATCAGCCCTGTGTTCAGCACAAACCCAAAACACAGCCCATGCCAGCCACTGGAAAGAAAATTAACTCCACGCCAGCCAAAACCAGCACAAGCTGTAATCCTGACCACAGCATCTTTTTGCCACATTAAAACTTTCTAATTGAATCATGGCATATGGAAAGGGATTTACAAAGTCATTAAAAGGGAAAGGGTAACAATAAAAAGACTAAACCAAAATGGAAACCTTGTACTACTTTATCTAGGCCCTCTAAAATTTTACCAAGCATTGTGTAAAGTGTCTCCTAATAGGACAAAAAAAGCTAGAAGATCAGAAAGCTGGAAGAACTCTTCTTACTTGTTTAATAGACAACGTGTTTCAATGTGGCAGCTCTTCAGAACATAAATCTGTTTGCAGTTTCATATTATCTCAAAAACTGGAAAAATTTTTAAGAGAGAAACATCTCATTACACTGATTCTCATCTTGTTTTTTTATTTTAATAGAAGGATGTTGACTGGCTGAATGGAAAATTTGGACCAAGATTTTCTATCATCAAATTCATTAATTAAATAAATTGTAGAAGAAAACCCACAACATAATAAAAAACTGTGGCCTCACTAAAAGTTATAAAGATGCCACTTCAGAAAATTGCTGCAAACTGATGACAAAGCTTTATGATTTTTCAGTGTGTTGCCATTTACCTGATCTTTACTATATGTTAGCTGAATTGGTTTCTTCCCTAAAGCTTTCTCTGAGTGGTATTGTATCCTTTTGGCAGAAGGAGTTACACTGTCTTCCTCTTTGCAGGTCCCCTGCGATGGCTGGTGGATTGTTTGCCATTGAACGTGATTTCTTCTTTGAACTGGGTCTCTATGATCCAGGGCTTCAGATCTGGGGTGGTGAAAATTTTGAAATTTCTTACAAGGTAACACCAATATTTGAAAACTAATTCCATTAAATAGATTTTTTTTCCTGTAAATACTTCTGTTTGGAGTTTAGACAGACCTACCTCTTCCTCATGAAGCCCAAGTTTTGGTGTGAGGAGATGTGACAGAGATGTGTCTCCTCAGTGTTTCCTTGTGGACTTTGGGACAGGAGTGTTTAGAGAGGTGGCTTCGTGCTGAAATCCAAATGATGCATAACCTAGATTTTGTAAACACTTTAGGATTGCACCCCTAACTGCCCAAATATCCATTATGAAACTGGCAAATTGGATGTGAGGAAACTGACTGTTCTCATCATGAGTATAGAAAAATGTTGTTTCTAATGAAAGCAATGATAGAGAACAAGTAGTCCTCAGCTTATGCATGTGCACTTGGAAAGTATATAATGGTGCAACAAAAAGTAATCTGCTTCCTGCCTGCCATTTTTGTGAGTGAAAAATTGCTTCATATGCTTTTCAGCATTTCAAGAACTTCTTCACAAGAGAAATCTTCATAACTGAAATACTGACTGCATAATTCATAATCACTGGGAAGGGTTTTACTTTCACTCCTAGGCATATGCATGCTCTTCAGTTTGCAGGAAACGCACAATGATCGTCATTAGCTTCTTGTAGCTTCAGTATTTGTAATGACACAAGTGCAGACAGCAGGAATCAGTCCCAGTTAACAGACCAAAGTGAAGATGTCTTACATCCTCAACAGCAATCTGTAAAATCGTTGCTGAATTTTACAAAAAGTACATTCAGAGCTCCCCTAGTTACTTTTGCTCTTGAGTTCTTTACTCAATAACAGTGGAAAGCTCTTCATGAGTTAGAGGAAAGCTCTGAGTGCACTTGCTCAGCTGTAAATCCATATGCAAAAGGTATTTATTGAGGATGTTATGCACACGGGGTCTTTATCCATATAATTCTCCATCTTGCTTAGATCAAAATCATGACTGAAATTACTTACAGTAGTTCTGTAATTGAAATGCTCATTGTGTAGACACCTCCAAAGTGGTTTCATGTAGATCACAACCAATCTTCAGAAGAACTAAACATTTATCAGCCTTGAGTGCTGACTTCTAGATAGCAAATAAAATTAATGGCCTTGCTTACCTCAGGAGCTTTTTTGATGAAACTTAAGAAAATTAATATCATGATGCAATGAAGAAAGTAAGATACTCTGCTCATCTTTTCTAATACTGGTAAATCATATTTTATTCTGGAATTTAGACAAATTTGAAACATTGACAAAGTTAGCTTGAATTAGGATTTGGTGCTACAATTAAACTTCTCCAAACTATGAGCAACTAAATTCCAATTTAAGTATATTTTCTTTCCCCCATTAAGGAATTATCCAAAGATATGTGTGAGTGAGGGAATTTCAGAATGGTAATATATTTTGCTCATTTTTTTTATTTTCAGATACTACAGTCAAATATCTGTTTCTTCTTGGAGCAATGGGTTACCTAACACATCCTTATCTCTGACTAATCTTTAGTAAGAAAAACTTAAATATGAACGGACATCTAACCAAAACCCATCTTAGTGATGGCATGTGAATTACTTCAATAAAATCAAAATAGCAATAATACTGTCATAATAAAAATTACCCAGTTCCTGATTTTGTGCACTCGTTCATTACTGTTCTAAAACAGTGATGGAATAAGATGCCCAACTTTTTTAAAAAGCTTTTTAAAAATTGCTTTAGTTGAGTAACTTCCTGGCTGAGTTGAAAGTGTACTCCTTCTGAGTACTCAGAAAATCTTTCACTTCAAAGGCCTATTTTCTTTATGCTTATATCTGGAGCAAAAAATATGTGAATATATGATAGTATAGTAAGAAATGTAGCTGAAATTTCTTCCATAATTTATTATCTATTTGTCTGTCTTAAATTCTTTTGCATATATATTAATAATACCTTTGTTTTAACTTGTAGATCTGGCAGTGTGGGGGAAAACTGCTGTTTGTTCCCTGTTCTCGTGTTGGACACATCTATCGTCTCCAGGGCTGGCAAGGAAATCCACCCCCTGTCTATGTTGGGTCTTCTCCTACATTAAAGGTACAGTTTTGAAGCAGCCTTGAAGGTGGTTTTTGATTTCAGATAAGAACAGTTTTAGATAAATGTGTTTAAATTATCAGTAACAGTTTAGAGAGCACTTCATCCAAAGTGATTTAGTATCTTAAGATCTTAAGATGAGTACCTGTAGGGTTATAGAGTATGGCTTGAGCTAACCTAACAGTTAGTTCCAAAGGCAACGTCCCAGCCTAGCTGAATGGTAAAAACTAACCTGGCATACACACCCCCACATCCCCACACTCCCCAAAAAAGTCCTGTATTAGTAATGTGAGTTGATTAACATTTTGATGAAACAAGGACTAGGACCAGTACAAGGGAGCCCAGGGAGACATATCTGGGGTTAGGGACAGAGTAATGGTCAGCAGGATAGCAAGTGACAGGTCTATTGCTCAGTGCAGGCAAGATGCTAGTTTGCCTTGTCTGAAGTGACAAAAATCATTTCAGTCTTCTTAAAAGCTGGTCAAAAATATTTATTGCATATCTTAATACCTTACGTGAGTCTGCTGGCCTGCTTACTGAATATAAAGAGCACTGCTGAGTGTTCTTAAATATTAAGTTCCTTCTCTGTACAAGGCAGGATGTAGAAGCAGCTTTTCCCTCTCTTCAGGCACCCTCCTATCCTCACAGTAAATGTCATCTTTTATAGCTTTGTTCAATTTATGCCGGATATGGATTAAAGTCACAATAATTTGTGCCTTCAGTCAAATCTTTGAAGACTGTTTTAACAAATGTAACACTAGAAGAATTGGACAAAGTGAGGTGTGCATCTAGAATGTGTGCAGTTCATAGAGATAGGAGCCATCAAAGAGAATAAGAAAGATGTGAGGCAGAGGCTTGTTACCAAGTGAGCTATCCAATTTTCCCCCTTCTCCAAGTAGCTGACCCATTTAAGACTGAATTTTTTCCCTGTTAGTGGAATGCATATCAGTCTCTTCATTAAAAAATTGTTGAAGGTGAATAGAAACCATGAATTGCAGTTCTGACAGAAGCAAATAAATGCAACATTTTATTGCATCTGTAACTGAAAAATGTTTATTTTCAAATAAACAATCTCTAATCTTAGAAAAAGACTTTGCACTCTCATTAAGCAGCCCAGTTTAATTTGCTGGCTTCAGTCCCAAACTATCACTTGAAAATAATATTCATGTGTCTTGTATAGGCTGCTGATAGTGGCAAATTATTAGTGCTGTATAATAATACTGTGCTGTCACTTCCTAAGAGGATAAATCCTTAAATTTCTATTTTTAACAAGGAGTTGCTTCTGGCCTGTTTGTGTGTGCTTTGAGGTCACAGCAGTGTGTTTATTCTTCACAGAACTATGTCAGAGTTGTAGAAGTGTGGTGGGATGAATACAAAGATTACTTCTACGCCAGCCGGCCCGAGACAAAGGCGCTACCCTATGGAGATATATCTGAGCTGAAAAAATTCCGTGAAGATCACAACTGCAAAAGTTTTAAGTGGTTTATGGAAGAAATAGCATATGATATAACTTCATATTACCCCTTACCACCCAAAAACGTGGACTGGGGAGAGGTGGGTACAGCACATAACACCTATGTATTTTAGGAGCTTTTTTTAAAAAACTGTGAATTCAAAGGGAAACAATTGTGACTTGACATGGGAGCAGGCTATTTGATTACTTCTGTACTAAGCTATAGGATACTAACCAGAGAGCTGTAAAGATGTAACCCAGGAAAAAAAAATGTATCTACTTTTGCAGGTGGGATTTTTTAATTAGTTCCACAGGTCTTTGAAAGATAATTTATGTCTAACCCTGCCCAAAGCACTTTTTTCTGTAATTAGAATTTAAGTTTTCTCCAAAGGAAGTCATTTGAATACTGCATATAGAAGTATTGGTGAAGTTTACTAGGTGAAAATATCTTTTGTGTGAAGGCCTAGAGAAGAGATCTTGAAATCCAGGTGGAATTCTGCCTGTGTTTGCTAGACTGGGATGTACTCATACAGCCTCAGCTAGTCCCTTGCCTGCATGTAATAATTTGATATGATTCTGTAGCCATTGTCTGCAGCATTAGTGTATACAATTATGACTTTACTAAATTAAGAATGTGGTTGCAAATGCAGCACTTTCAAGTGGTTGGCAGAGAAAGTTGGCATATCACAGGTGGGTGCAGGACTCCTCACTGAACTCTGCCTGTCTCATTCTGGCATTCAGCCCACACCTTGGCAAGCACATACTGCAAGTCCCCTGCCTGCTTTCAGATTTTTTTCCCCCTCTGCAATTGATTATATCTTTGCTCTGTCTCTCCTATTTATTTCACTTTTGCAGACTGTTGAGGGAAATTAAGAAAATCTTGCTAGCTGAGGAGAACTCCTGTGTCCCACCAAATTTAGCAGCCTTCTTTCCTAAGATATGATGAATGTGATACATGCTTTTGCAACTTCAAAAGCACATTAGAAAATACAGATCTCTGCTGTCTCCTATCACCAAGCAAGCGTCATCTCTAATTTCTTAATGCTCGAATTAGTGACACAGAGCATGTGCGTGGTGAAAGGGGGTACAGATAATCTTTTGTCTGATGGACCAGATGAACAATGCCACCTTGATTTCTTACCTAAAAGCTAGCACAAAGCATCAGCTACTATATGAGCTTTAGACCTCCTCAGGTATCTACATAAAGGGTTTGGAAGGTACACTAAATATTGCTGTTCACCGAAGTGAAAGCATCTGAAAAGTATAAAATAATACTGGCGACCTTGCAGGAAATCATCCCTGATAAAAGCAAGTAGGTCTGGTGAAGCAACAGGAAAATTCTAAGTTCAGAGACTTCTCTGAATTTTTCTTCAACTCTTCTTCACAGGCTGCTAGTTATCCTACACCTGAGAAGTCCTGTCCCCCCTCCCCCCATTTGTAACACCACACTGATTGCATTTCCACACTCTAGGGTATGAAAGTATGGGGTTCATCTTCCCTAACATTCCCTGGAAGAGTCTAAGCTTAGTCCTTCAGACTTTTTATACCATTACAAAGAGGAAAGAGGCTCTGGCAATGAAAATCGGTCTGGAAAATTTGTTATTTGTGTCATAAAGTCTTTGTAAGGCTGCTTGTTGGCCCTTCTGAGAAGGGAGTGAGATAATCAGCAGTTGAGACATGCTTTATGACAGGACTTCTGTTCTTTATCCCTGTGCCTATGCCTGCCCCTCATCAATTTTATTTCCTTTTTTTTTTCGTCTGTGTAATTGCTGCTGCAGAAGGTCCATCTGAGCAGCTGGGTCACTGGGCTGTGTCTGGCTGTGGGTAATTGCTGCTGTGCATAACTTCTCTGCATCTTGTTTCTCTTCATCCGCAAAATGAGAGCTACTTACCTGAGCTTATTTATGAAGACCTGGGAGATGGAACATGTTCTGATAGGAGAGTGAATAAATTGAAATACTTGGAAGTCCTATATTTTGATGTTGTTAATTAGTAATTGAGCTTTGCAACTCTGGCTTTATCAGCATACTCTGACTCATGGAAGAGCCTGCAAATTAGCGTGGGCAGGTTGAAGCTCCATCTCCCAGAACAGTTAACATCAGTACTTAAATTCCATACACAGGTTTGTCTAATATCTCTGTCAGATACCTGTTTCTGGTTTGAGAGATAAGTGAGAATTTTCTGAATTCCTCAGTACTTATTTTTCCCTTGAGACTAACTTGAGTGCAAAACCTGTTTTCCAGATTAGAGGCTTTGAAACCTCTTACTGCATCGACAGCATGGGGCACACCAATGGTGGCTTTGTTGAGCTTGGGCCATGCCACAGAATGGGAGGAAATCAGGTAAGGAGCTTGGAGGCAAGTCTGAAGGGGAATTGCTTGCTGTGGATTGATAACAGGCAGGTTTTCTGTTAAGCCTGTACATCAATTCCCCTAGGTGCCAGCTACAAAGGTGGGAATTCAGGTTTTCTGTAAGCATACTGATATTGCTAAACTACAGCAGTCTGAAAATACCATTTCAAGCATAAATGGTATGAAATTGAAGGCAAATTCATAATCCATTCTTCAGGGAAACAGGTACATGAAGAAGCAACAGTATCACTGCTTTATCTCTTAGCATTGCTCCTGATTCACCACTTACCTTTAATAATTAATCCTTCAGGAAAAAACCTTTACTGTGGCTCAAGTATGTAACAAAGTTGTTTTGGTCTAAGCATAAAACACTTCTGTGCCGTAATTCATCTTCCACCACATTAGAGAATAAAATGAGCAGAAATTTATCTCTGCTTCATTTACAAATTAATTGCCAGAACACAATTACTATTAGATGGTTGCAATCCAAGCTTTTATTGTGTTTGACCTGTGTCTTCACAAACCTGCCCACACTACCACACAGACATGCTGTTCTGTCTTTATGTCTTCTTTTCTGGTTGGAAAATTTTTCAGAATTTAAAGTCCTTATTTAAGCCCATGTAAACATAAACCAGGCAGTTTTTTTCATGGCAATCATAAAATTGCATTTAGGATGATGTTTTTAGAAATCCTGTCTGGATTAGCTCTTAGTGTAGCCCCTGGAAATGTCTATTTTATTCTGTTACTTAATGAAGTTTCCCTAAACTACTTTTTCTGCATGTGCTACCCAAAAAACCCTGTAGCAATTATTCTGTAAGAAGTAGCTAGGATAATCTTTTTGTATCTGGATGAATTAGATTGATTTCCTCCATGGGTAAAATGCCAAAATTTTAGTGCCTTCACATGAAGTTACGGTCCAGGATCAAGGACTTGCTACCACGCTTTTATAAAGATAATGGGTTGCTTGGCCATCAAATCGTACAAAGGTTTGTAATCAAACACTTTTAGAAGTCTCCTGAATAGGACTCCCTTTGCCATTTTTATCTTTCTGGTTAAGTTTCTTGGCTTTCTAAGTCCTACATGAAAGTTAACCATGAAATTTAGTATTGTGATAAAAAAAAAATTTGTGATAAAAGTGTGTTATGCAAAATAAGGAGCCCTCCTGAAAGACAGGTGTAATGAAAGCAGAAAATGTTTTGAATGTTGCAATTTCATTGTATTTGCAATGTTTATAAAATGCTCATTGAGTCAACTGTTATGAAAATGGCTTTTTCTTTTCTGTTAGCTTTTCCGAATCAATGAAGCCAATCAACTCATGCAGTACGATCAGTGCTTAACTAAAGGACCAGATGGATCCAAAATTATGATTACACACTGTAATCAGAATGAATTCAAGGAGTGGCAATTCTTCAAGGTATGCAACAGATATAAATAATTTTTAGATTTCATACTGGTTTTTTCAGCTTTATAAATTGTTTTATGTATATCTGAAATTAAAGATCTGTTATAAGGTTAACTGAATCTAGTAAATTTTTAATGGTACATTCTCAGAAATACATGGTTGCTAGAAAAACTTCCTCTAGTGAAAGATCTTTTCATTTGGTGAATCTAGTTGCTGTGTTCTGTAGCAAAATCTTTAAGGAGAGCTCCATGAGGCTACATTTGTTGCCACAGAGACATTAGGAGTTAGCCTGTGTCTCAGAGGAAGCAAAGAGCATGTCCACTACTAGTGACAGACTTTATACAAGCTTTTAGTGCCATCATCCTCTCTACTTCTATGCTCTATATCAAGAAGGTCTCTTTATTTCATATATGCTGTGAGAAGATGGCTTAAATGCTGGAGTGCATTTAGAAGCTAGAGTCAGTATTAGGTCTCATTTTAGGCCGTCTAAATGAAGTGTTTCTCATAAAAAAAGATATTTTTAAGCCTACATAGAAGCAGGTAAATGCAAGATTACTCTGCCTTTTTGTGTTGTCTTTGTCTTCTTCAGTATTTCACTTACTGTTCGTTAGGCATTCTCTAGTAACAATAACACGCTCTGTTCTTAATCCTGGGTGTGGTGCTGTTCTAGTGCTATTGCAAAATCTATAAATTTTTAATAAGGACTTGGAATGTTGGCTGATATACATGTGAGGGCTGCTACAGTCTATTTAGTCATTACATCTGTAAGTCCTCTATTCATATAAGTTTTGTTAGTGTTGCTTAAAGCATGCCTACGTTTCTATTTCTGCTTGTCTCTTAAGAAAATCAGACTGAATAGTCTAGGGGGGACGTTTTCCTTGGATATAGCAACATATAACTTGGTTCTACGTCTAAGAAACTATTCAATGTCATTTTTTCTTCTGCTTATAGAGCTAGCATATTGCATATTTATTAATTCATTAGCTGCTTATCTGGACTCTTTATTGTTTGTCTGAAAGATGCACAGTTGAGTGCAGTGAAATCTATTTGTTATCCTTTAAGCTACTCCACTTTTTCTGCTGTTTGCATAGAGCTAGGAAATATCAGGTACCATAATGCCATTTCCATCCAGCTCAGCTTCCTTGTGCTGGATAGACAGACAAATTTCTTTAAACCTGAAATGTAAAAATCAATAAGCAGTGGCAGGTAAGTGCCAACTTCAGCTTTAATATTTCAGCAGAATAATACATAGCTGTTTTTAACTCTTCAGCTTTTCTAGTGTGTCCCAGCATGTTACTTGGCTTCTCTCTAAGAATTTCATTTATGCAAGATCCATTTCCTCTACACTAGCATCAGTTGTGTAATTGTTTGCTCATTACCACAAGTTATGAGGAAGCCCAGTAAGCACAGACTGGGCTGTAGAACAAAACACTGACTGGCTTCTAGAAGGAAAAAAAGGGAGGGTGAGAATGAAAGGACCACCAAGGGTGTGCAACCAAATACTGGGAATTAGGCACACTGCTGTGCAGTACAGTGGGTATAAGTGTTTCTTCTAAGCAAAGGTGTAAGGAATGAGACACTTATGGACTGCTGAAAAATGTTGTGGCCTTGTGTAAATTAAGGCTGCAAGGAGATTTTTTCTGGTTGTCTGTTGGCTTTCTCTGAAACAAACAGTGTGCCAGTTTGGTAGGTGTAACATGTGCTGCTTGAGCACTGAGGAGTTACACTGAGGCTTACACTGAGGGGTTACACTGAGGGCTTCAGTGCCTGTAAGCAAACATGGAGAACAGGGCTGGTTGTGGTCAGCCTGTTGCTTTTGTTTAGACATCCATTTTTCTCTCCAACTAGACGGCCCCCATATCTGGCCACACAGCAGGAGCCAAGTATTGATCTGAACCAACATTTGGCTGTGCACACGTGTGTGGGGGTGATGGAGAGGGTCCCCATGCTTGGGGTGTGTGTGTGCACAGGGCAGGGCTGCAGAGCCCCAGCCCTGCAGTGCCATGGGCTTGCTTCTGCTGCCTTCCCCTCCACACTGGATACAGCCAGTCAGCGAGTCGGGGCTGCCTCTGGCACACGGGGTCAGCAAGCAGGAGAGGAGCCACAGACCAAACACAGAAGATGGGAGCAGGGTGGGTGTGGAAGGGGACAGATGTGCGAGAGTCAGCCTGAACGTGCCTGGTGCAATAGGTTTGCACTTCCTTGGGCAGCCTCCTGCTGCTCCAGAAGCCAGACTTAACTCTCACACTCTTTACTCCTTCTTCTGCCAGCCAAACAGGGAGCCAAGTTAGTACTTTTTTTACCCTTGTGGTGTTAATATTGGTGTTGTGCATTTGTTTTCTGTGAGGGCTGACTGGAGGAGGACCTGCCCAGTGAAGTCCTCATAGAGCTTTCCTCAAGAGTTAATCTTCTAGTTTGGTTACAGGATGGATGAAAAGGCTAGAAGCATTTTAGATACAGTTTTGCTCGTTTTGTTAGCAGTTTGTTGCCTAAGAGAAACGGGAGGCATCTCAAGAGGACCTACAGGAACCAAAGATTTAATATGAAGGCTGCAAAGTGCTATGTTTAACAAATAGTAAAATGAGTGTAAAACTGATCTGAAACCTTGTTTTGTAAAAAACTATATTGCAGATGTAAAGAAAATGTTAAAAAAAAAACCCCAAACAAGTGAAATAAACCCAACACAAAAACCCAACACGTTTTCCTGGTGGTTTTGTCTTTCAGAATCTGCACAGATTTACTCACATTCCGTCAGGGAAGTGCTTGGATCGCTCCGAAGTCCTCCATCAAGTTTTCATTTCAGAGTGTGACTCCAGTAAAGCAACACAAAAATGGGAAATGAACAACATCCTTAGTGTGTAGACAGACAAAACCTACCTACTGACGCATTCATTTGTACAGGACTGAAAATAGCCTGAAAACTGCTGCAGTTATTAACTTTGTACAGCTGTGAGCCTCCTGGCTTGGATGAAGGACATAGAGGAACTGTGATTATTACAATAATAACATTATCATCCGCAGTTAATGTTTACAAAACTGCTTTACCTTAAACTCTGTAGATGTTTACATCTTTTTGTTTCAAGATGTTGGTAAATTAATGTGCTGTTAGCTATGGTTCATAGGAACATAGTTAAAAGCGTTGTCGTCTTCTTTGGGATTACACTCAGGGGTCTGAAGGCAGTTTTTTTACACACACTTGAAAAGGTTGTAGTAATCAGATTTTCATAGAACTTGGTGATTATCAACCTGTTGTATATTTTTATTTAATTTTACATCTTACTAAGCACTGCCACAGGTTATTAGCCAGGGTGGCCTTCTCTCACAATCATGCTGCTTTTTTGGAAGATGAATTTCAACATATTTAGTGCCTCTTTCATTTCTCTCTTTGACAAGGAAAGCATTTGTTGGAAATTTACAGTGGGTTGCTCTGAGCTGTCACCAGGGGTAGGGACCAACCGTACCACCCTATGTAATTACTGTTTTTTGGCTAATGAAGACAAATTTCTGTTGCCAATTTGGCTGCTCTGCTTCGACTGAGTGCTTGGTACGGTGGAAGGAAGACTTTAGTCGAGTTTAGTGCTAATGTGGTACAGTTTGATGGAGGTAAGCACCCTCACGAATCCAGTTAAGAATTTATAAGCACTAATTTGTTTGTTTAAACCATGCCTTACGTAAGAATAATTAAAATCAACAACAACAACAACAAACAAGCTGCACAATTATGTAAAACTTGTAAAGAATCAAATACTTCATTTGTACTGCTATTTTGAATGGAATTCACTTAGAGGTGAACTAAAACTTTGAATTAGGAAAAAAAATCCAGCTACTTAATTCATTTGTGTAATTCATCACAAGGACATCTGTCAGCCAGTTTGGATGCCAGATTTAGATTCCAAAAGAGAAATGGAAATCCTGAAATCACACTTGTTTGTACCAATTTTCTTGTTATTTCTGTCATTCACAACCTCTCCAGAGGGATTACAAACACGAAAAACCAGCTGCTTGGTGCTATAATGTACAGAGTAGAATGTGAAGGAGTTGTTTATAAAGATGTTCTGGAAAGGAGTTGATGTGAACTCCCTTAGGAATATAAATATTGACTCTGAACAAATAGAGAGGTGGAGAGGAAATGACTTATCCTCAACTTCTTTTGTCCAGATTTTGTAACTTAAATGTTGACATCAGCGTACTGATTCCATAACTGTTGTCTCTATAACACGTCACACAATTAAGTATGACTAAATACTTCCCTGAAGTCTAGAATAGCATTGCATGCAGCTTCCATTGATGTTAACAAGGGTTATGTATCATATTTGGTGACAGAGTTGGATCTTTGTAGGGCTGTCAGCACTGATCTATTAGTTTGGGATCTCTCCTAGTTTCTTTAAACTTTTCATCTATCCTTTCAGAGCTATGAAAAATAGAAAATAAAGGAGGGAGAAACTGGAAAAAAAAAGGAAAATAAGGTTTTGTGCTGGTACTTGTTCCTTGTGTGTGTGAAAACTGACTCCATTTGTGTGTTGGGTAGATTAATTTAATCATACAACTATGCATAAGAGAAAGAATGGTGGCACATAGATTGTGCAGGTGTGCATTTTAAATGGGTATTATGTGCAATTCATTGAAAGCTGATGCTGTATGTGAATATGAATCTGTATGTGAGACTGAAACCTTACAAAACATGAGATCATAAGAAGCTGTTGCTGTAATGACTTTTTCCTACTATAGCCGGCTTGGAAAAAAATAATTCCCATATTCTTGCTTTGTAAGTTGATGATAAAATCACTATGCATTTCTACATATTTTATAAATTTGATTTATGCAGATTTTGATACACTGTATGTTTCTGTAGAAATTGTATAAATCTTTAAAAAATTTATTAGGGAGAAATCTGGGAAACCTATGTATATCTTACTCATGGGTTGCTTGTTTTTTAGGTGAAGTAAATAAAATATTTGAATTTTTCGTTTTACTATACTTTTACAGAGTAAAAATGGATTATTATCTTTATAGAAACCCCCATATCTCAAAATCTAGGAAACTGCAATGTTACAAATATTAAATGTGGTTTGAGTTTTATCTAGGTACCTTATGTTGCATCTGTGGGGACTCAGGTTTTTTTCCCAGTGAAATGAAAACTTAAATTCCCACTGAGAACTGCCACATGGAAATATTTGGAATTTTGTATCACCTGCCCTGATATAATTAGGTAGATTTAATATGCTCATAGGAAATTAACTCGAGAGTAGAACCAAAGGCCAGGTCTAGTTTGTATTGTTTTTACTGTGTCTTATCTCAGTTCATTTATGTTTCCTCCAAGAAACATGTTTCAATCAAACTTTATTTTTTCCTGAGAAGATTCCTTAGCAAAGGAAGATGTCATTAAATCAGGACACAAAAGACACAAATTCTTTTTTTACAAATGGGATTCTTGCTTCCCAACCATATCAAGTCAGTGCATTTTTCAGTATTCAGATTTCAAAAAGCTCTTTTGACAAAACCCTGGAGTTATATCACAGACTATTCATGTAGGCAACACCCTTTTATGTATGGAAACAGGGATCGATAGGAAGGAGGGGACATCTTTCTTTATTGCCAGAGACCCTGGCACCAGGAGAACCTACAGCACACTTAGGACAAAGCACCAAAGACACTGTCCCCACTGATGGCTTGCCAGAATCAGTGCATTCTCTTTCCCTACTGCCAGTCAGTCTCCTTCACAACTGCCTGCTTCCTCCATACCATTTGCCTCCAAACTGCAGTTCCTAAAGCCAAATCTAAAACTACATCGAGAAACTTGAGATCTATTACACCATGCCAGAGATGGTAAAATTTTATGCTTAACTCTTGATCTGTGAGTCTTCTTGCAAGAAAAACATACCACTGCCTGTAAAAACACAAAAGGTTCTTGGTAGATTTTGCTGTATATAAAGCACAATTTTCCTTTTACTTTAAAAAATATCAAATTGTGCAAGAATTTATGGAGGCAAGGTCATAAGGAGAGCTTAAGAACATGAAGAAGAAATTATCTACACTTTTGAACACAAACTTTGTTTCTGTAAAAGCATGTATTGTTTGCTCCCTGCTGGTGTGCTTAGATCCATCAACTGTAATAGGTGAAAAGAAATATGGGAAAACAAATAGGCAATGTTTCTGTTCCTGGTTGTTCTCATTGCTGTGAAAGGCATAAGAATACTGGGTCTTGCTGTGTTCCATAATCTTACCCTGCTTACTTTGATGAGAACATCAAGTATTCTGATATTCTCTGAGAAGTGTCCGTGGTTATCTTCCAGGGTATACATATATATGCTTTCAGGAAACATCAGAAGTGGTTGCCAGTATTTGGTCCTCTGGCTGTTGACTTTACTTACCCTGCAACTTACCCTACTCTGAACTACTTAACTTACCCTACTCTGAACTCCTGCAGTGTTGGATCTGTAAATTGTGTAGCTTGGCTGGCACTATGTAAAAGGACTCTCTACATAGAACGAATCTAGTTAGAAAAAGTGATAGGCTGTCAAAAAAATGTAGGAGATTTTGGCTCCCTTGGGTTTTGAATAAAACCCAAAGCATAAACTGTAAGTGACCCTGAAATCTGAAACCAGTTTGTCCCTCCTGTCGTGGGGAGCCTCACTCGCCGCTGCCTCGGGTGTGTGCACTGGTGTGAGCTGTCCCGCTCATCGCACCCTCGAACTGCTGTGGAGCCCAGAAAAGCAGGAAAAAGTGTTCATGTGGATTTTACATCCCAGTAACCCAGGTAATGTTAGTAACCTTTGTTTCTTAAAATCTTAAAAATGTGAACGATTCTTTATATGGAGGAACTAATGAAGTGTTCTCCATGACCACATAACATGAGGCCTGGTGATATTAAAACTTCAAGTGTTTGCACAACCCTTGGGATTTTTACCTCATTAGACTTCTCTGTGCCTTTTCTGATCAACAGTGTGGATGGAGACTCTCCAGCAAAGCAGTGGTCTGTGGTGGCTGATGGGTCTGGACAGACTGATGAAAAATTCCTGTTCCTTCAGTCAACAGGTCAGTGAAGGTGACAAGCATCCAAGTCTGTAAGGAGGAGTTAGAGCTGTTGAGACACCAAGATGAAAAGGTTTGTTTGCATGTTAGAGCCTTACTTTTTCTTACTAATCAAAGAAACACAATTGTTTTAGGGACAGGAGCAATGTCCTCTCTGAAGTGGAGTGCAGCTAAGGCAGGGCTCAGGGCTGGGTGTGTCCAGCAGCTCTGTGAATGCAGTCATTCAGTGTGAAAGCAGATCAGCCTCCAGTGATCTAACATTCAAATGATGTTTCTTGTGCAAAAGTAATGTCTCCTTACCAAACAAAACAAAACACAAAAAAACAAAAAAAAAAAAAAAAAAAAAAAAACTAATGCCTGAGATGAGTGTGATGGCAATAGCAGCCTTCTGGCTGAACGTCCCTGGCAAAGGGAAAATGAATCGAGATGATATTTTACTTCCCTGGAAAGGGCTGCTGGTGGCACTGTGTGTCAACTAAGAAGGCAGCATGCCCAGACTGCTGTTAAACTACAGCCTTCAGATGAAGAAGCACAGCTTGGAACAGGCTTTCTCAACCACGTGAAGGCACTAAGGTGGAAATAGGAATCAAAATACAGCCTTTCCCCTTGAAATTTGTGGAGGATTTCCCCAGGAAAATAAAGTAGGGCAGTATCTTTCTAGAAGCCCTGACATTAGACAGGAGTAGGTCTTTGGGTACAATGTCTTCTGAATCATCTGTGTGTGGGGGTGCATGTTCCCTGAGTTAGACCTGCCATGGGAGAAGTGCATTAGCACTTGTGGGAAACAGCTGGGCCAGAGCCATGGAAACTGGTACTGGCATTTCTGAGGGCTGGTGGTGAAAACACCCCACTGCAAGCTGGTGGAAACACCCCTCCATACAGCCAGGGACTTGGTCCCACTGTGTCATTCTGCACAGCAGACCCCGAGCCCTCAAGGCCATCACAATTGCCCAACAGACAGCCACAAATGCAGGTTTTGTGTTTTTATTTCTGAGACAGCAGAAACTGTGGAAGAAAGTAGAACTGGATCAAAGTAGAAGCCTTCTGGAAGATTCTTGTGAGTCCATAAGAAGCAGAGATTTGGGAAAAGCTGACCAAGAGAAAAAGCATGCCCAGCTCTGGAAGGCTGCTACTGATGCTGCTCTTTTGATTGCACTGAGGAATGCACTGAAGTCCTGCCTGTCCTGAAGGTGCCAAGGAACCTCTAGAGATACAGCTAATCAACCTGACAATGGGAAGGAAAGCTGTCTGTCCTGCCATCTGGGAGAGAAGGTAAGATGGTGTGAGGTGTTGATGAGGAAAACAATTCTGTAACCCTGTGGCAGAGTGGGGTCTGGTTGCTATTGATACTAAAGCTTTTGAGGATAAAGTGATATTGAATGGGCCATTTCCATTTGGAGATAAGAAACACTCCTGGGTTTTTTTTCCTGTAACATTATCCCATTATCTTCCAAGTCAGTATAAGAAAAATGGTGTCCATGTTCCAGAATTATCATAGGCAAGCTGAAAAATATTTTGAATTAGAATAAGAACTGAATGTAACATTAAAACACCAAGCACATGCAAGATCAGATCAAAAGCCCAGGTAGCACAGCACTCAGAGGTCAGAAGGATCATTGTGGTCAAAGAGGGCAAGGCAGAGTGAAAGGATGCTGCAAGGATACTTGTCTGACCTTGTCTCTGCTTCTGGCATTCTATAACTCAAGCACTGTCTGACTAGAGATGGCATTTCAATTTAATAGTATAGAAATAGTTCTCCAACTGCTGCTTCAGTCTAGGCAGACTTTAGTCACATGCCACCTGGTTTATGCAAAAAGTTTTAATGTTTCTGAAGAGGCATGCTGGCTCTGCAGTGCACTCTTCTGCTGTGACAGATCAGTGAGATATAGGTGAATTATGAAGGCTTGTTAAAGGTCTTAATTCCTGAAGGGGTAGTCAGTGCTGGGTCAGTGCAGAGTTCAGCCAGCCAGGAGCTGGTTTCAAGGTAGCAGCCCTGACAATAACATCAACAACCACTAATTTTTCAAAGGGCCTTTCAAAATGCTGCGGTCTTGTCCATACAAACATCATCATTCCAGCTCTGCTGAAGAGCTTAGTTAAGGGTACAAACTTTACCATGAGATATTTGGGCCAGGAAAAAGTGACAATAGCCATAGAACTTAAAGGTGGAACACTGGATCTGCTAATATAAGGATTTTTCTGATGTTTGACTTGATATTCAGTCCTGGAATATCATGAGCCTCTCCAACACCGAGGTTAAGGGAGATAGTTGATTTCAGGATGTCGGGATAATCAAAGCAATGTACAGGTTCACTGACTAATTTGTGCTGGCCTGTGACAATTAAGTAATTTGAGGAATTTGTGTAGGGAGGCATCTTTTTTGTCAGGTAGATCTGAATCTTATGTTATTCCACAATTAGGAGACTTAATGCATCCCTGAAGGGGTGTGTGCATTGGAGAATTCAGCAGTGAGCTCAACATCTGGGCTCTGTTATGGGATTCTTGACACTGGATTCAAATAGGATCGTGGAAAAGCAGATGGGCTGTGATGCAGCCCATACAAGAGGCCCAGCAATTTTTGGAAATGCAGAGCTTGCTGGCCAAACACTTAGATATTCCAGGATGTGTAAAGGAATAGAAGCCAAAATGAGAAAACAAACAGAAAAATTATGCTAAGGCAAGTGAAGTGGGATCATCAGCAAATAATCCATCACTGAACAATATGTACTAGATTATGTACCAATGTTATAGACCAGATGCCTATGGTAAACTACATCCTTGGCTAATCAAAGGTAAAACTCCTATTTCATTATTTTCCTGATTTTCTCTCCACAATCTTTTGCAATTTAATTAGTGTTCTAGGGGTTTTAAAGCTTATATACACTGAATATATACAGTTCCCAGGTCTGTAGCTGTTCTCATCAAGACACACACACACACATGCACATTTACAGTTTTCCAGACCATAGGTTTAGCTTTGGAAAAATAATACCAATAAATAGGTTTTGTTCTTTGATCGCCCAAGAAAAAGGAAACCTTCTATTCCTCTAGGAAAATGGTAAGGCAATACTGAATATGTGTTTTGTTTGTAACTCTTTTACCTGATAATACCTAACATGCTATTTGCTTGTCTAGCAAACATTCATTATGTTTTCACAGAATTATCTGTTACAGCTCCAGGATCTCCTGCAGACTAATGCAATGTTACCCCAATATTACCCAAAACTTGAATGTTAGGCCTGCTTTTCCCCCTTCACATGTGATAGGGGAGCACACATTAACGTGTAATACAATTTGTACTAACACCATATCTCACCTGCTGGTTTTACTGTTCTGTCACTGGCTGGCTTTGCAGATCTTCACTGTTAGCTCTTGTTATTCATGCAAGATCTTCCATGGTGACTTCTTTCTTTTATGAGAAGTAGACCAGAAAAGCTCAAGTAGACCTAATCTATCTGATCTCCTTTACCTTAAGGTTCACAGATTTCTTCAAAGAATATTTACAGCTCTATGGACCATGATTTCCTCTTGTGAAATCACAAGTTCTGTTTAGCCATTTGTCCAGCAACTCTCAGCTGTACTGTGGCTCCCACCAACTTGTCCTGTGGACATTCCTGGTCCAAAGCTCTCTGCATCTCCACTGAATGTTCTCTAAAAATCAGTGTCGTATTTGTGACCTTCCATTCATCTAGCATTTAGGACAGTTTTAAGTGAAAAAAATATAAGGTACAGTTCAAAGTTCAGCCATTTCATCACTTGAATTTCCTTAGAACTCTTGGATTAATACCATCTGTCCAGTCATTTTGTTTCAAGTTCTTTTACACTTGGATTTGAGACAGATGCTTCACCATGCCTCTTCCATTAAAGTATTTTGTCATGAAAACTGCCTGAAACCCCTCTACAAGGTTAAAAAGTTTTCTTCTAGGCTTTGCTACTGTATCTTGAGCATGCATTGTCCCTGGGACAGTTTGGCAGCCCTCTTGGTTCTGTGGATGCATAGGCTTTGGATGAGTTAATTTTCTTCCTAGTAGCTGGTACGGTGCTGTGTATTGGATTCAGGGGGAGGATAATGTTGATTTGGTTGTCACTGTGCAATGTTTACACTTAGTCAAGGACTTTCCAGCTTCTCATGCTGCCCTGACAGCGAGGAGGCTGGGGGTGCACAAGGAGCTGGAAGGGGACACAGCTGGAACAGGTGACCCCCACCACTGACCAAACAGATATTCGATGCCATAAGAGCGTATAACTAGGGAGAAAGCTGGCTAAAAGAAACTCTTAGGAATTTGGCTGGGCATTATTTAGTTGTTTTTCATTTGCATCACTTCATTTGCATTTTTTTTTGTTATTTTTCTTTTTAATGTAATTTATTCATTTATTATTATTTTATTTCAGTTATGAGGCTGCTTCTATCTCAAGGCATGAGTTTACTTTTGCCATTCTAATTCTCTCCCACCGTTTGGGGGAGCGGGGGGCTGCGTGGGGCTTGGTTGCTGGTTGGAGTTCAGACACGACAGAAGTGTTTGAAAGTTGTTAGTCTGTTTTCTCATGTTGCTCTGATGCTCTTTTGCTTTGCCACACGTTGCTGTGTCTGTGCAGGGTTTTTTTTGGCTTAGTGGTTTAGAAATAACTTGAACTTTCTAAAAACTGCTTTCCTACAATTGGTATTCTCTCATTCTTCCTCTTTATCCACCTCAGACTTATTTTTGGTGGTCTTTTGGTCTGCTTTACTGTGTGGGATGTCTTTATGCTGAACATCTAGTGCAATGTGAGAGTTCTTCCCAGTGCCTGCCCACTTTGGGCATCCCTTTTAGTTTTGGTTTTAAACCTCCCAGTTCACCTCCAGTGAGTTATTTCATAAGTTTGTCCATATTGAGCAGTGATGTGAAAACCTAATTTAGCTTTTCTTCTATGGCCTTATCTTTACTGAACATTCCCCTTACACTTTTTGATTACTTATTAGTCCTTTCCAGCAAGTGCTCACAGATGGGCATTACACAAACTCCCTGACCTGACACATCATACTTATTAAAGCTTAATTTGAAAGCAGTAATTTTCATGTACTCTTTTCCACTTGCCTTTATATTGAACATCCTTTTTGCAAAAGGGACAAAATATGTTTTTTTAAAAAAAAATGTTAATTATCTTTAGTCATGGCATCTTTCTCAGTTGATAGATCAGCCTGGTGCAGTTTTTGGTGTGCAACTTGTATGGACACCTGAAGGGTTATATTTTGTTTCCATTTAAAAAAAACCAAACATTTCAAAAAATCAAATTAGTCAATGTACTCTGACTTTACCCCTCCACTGCAGAAAATTTAAATAATGTTATCAGAAAGACTTCATGAAGCATCACTGTTCTGCCCAGGGAGAGAATGTTAGAAGTGAGAGGACGTGATGGTGGATTTCTACAGGGAAGTCTGAACAGGATGTGGGAACAAGATCAGCATGATCTTGGATACACACTGTAACAGGGAATTGCTTCTAGGTAGAAGAATTTTTGAGTTAAGGATGCAGGTGCTGTAGGACTGCAAATTCTACAGCAAAAAATGTTCTTGAGCACTGGAGGTGTTGTCCTGTCTCTCACTTCTGGTTTATGCCTGCAGCTTCAGGAAATCTGAGCCTGAAAAATAGAGCCATTGATCTCACCTGTGCCAAGTTATCTCTGGCAGGTCCAACATGTAAAACAGCAGCTAATCCTTCTGATGCCACTTAACTATCTCAGGGGCAGGGTGGGGAGGAAAAAGAAGCTCTGGGTTTCTAAGGCTCTCAAAGATTAACACCTACTCCAATATAATATTTGAATTGCCTTTACAGTTACTTAATTTCCATGCTTACAAGAATATACTGTTTTTCTCAAGCCTCTTGTTTCAGAAAGTGCTGTTATCTTTGACCTATTCAGTGACATTTACCATAGTAAAGTCCTGAAAACACTTTTTATCTTACACATAGTACAATGATGGGACACAAACTCACTTCATAAGCTAATGGATAGCAACGCATTTTAAATAAAATCTTGGAAGCCTGCCCTTTATATTACTTAATTTTTTAGACATTACACATTTCAGGGCTGGGCTTTTCAGGGGCTAATAAAAGTTATTTCCTGGTATTTAGCTCAACAAATTAAACTTGAGCTACTTAGTTTAGCTGTAGGATCTCAAATTCCCCAGTTGAAAATATTGTTAGGTACCTAGATTTAAACCTTGATATATATTAAAGTAAAATAAAAAGTGAAAGCCAAGAAATAGTACACTGTTACAACCACGAACAGGAACCCATCAGGAACACTTGTTCTTTACAAATGCCTTCTCTTTCTGCAGGAATCTGCTGGAGGTAGACATGCCAACATTTTTCATGCTGTTCTGCAAGCTGTGTATTTTATGAGAAGCCAGTAATACTAGAGCCAGGGGGAGAGGGAAGGAGTACCAACATCTGGGAAGACATGCCTCTACATCTGTCTTATAGCCAAGGCCAGAAACCCTGAGCTCTGGAAGATAAAGTTCCAAACATTCACTCATTATCAACTACTATGCCAAAACAAAGGCCTGTGCTTCAGCAGTCTGGGGAAAGATAATCCAGGAGTAATTATCCAGAACTTCACTACTTAAGAGATTTTTTTATCACCCACAAGGTAACACAAGCAAACTCTACTGTAAGGAAAGCATCAGTTAACTAATGATAGTGGGAGAGGAAATCAGTTAAAGCAGTTTAAGCTCCAGGTGTCAGTGCCTAAGGGACTTGCCAGTTCTGCAGTAACAGCAAGAGCCCAAGAACACTGCACGCTCCCACACAGGATTCCAGCATTCTGGGGGCGCCCAGCCTCTTAGAAACATCATGAACACAAAAAGAATAATGTACAACATTTTATTACAAAACTGTTAAAAAAGTAATACAATGCAACAAAATACTACAAAATATAAGATCAGCTATTAAGCTACCTTTGTTTTACTTAGCTAAGAAAAAACACCTGGCTATCAGTCACTGAATTTCAATAAAACCATTAAATATGCAGAAACAGCAGAAACATTCAACAACTTTTGTTTTTCCAAACCGAACTGTAGCAGCCCTTGGCTACTGCTTACATTATAAATTGAGGTCTCCCTACAAAGAACCACATTACCTATACACAATTCTGTACAGATTTTTATACTGAAGCTAACAATGAGCTGCACTTGAGTTCACATTCTTAGCAAAATATTGGATTCCGAGCATAAATCTTTACAGCAGGACATTCATTTATTCTTCATCCTCATCTTCTTCCTCCTCTTCCTCCTCCTCCTCCTCTTCTTCCTCCTCCTCCTCTGGTTCTGCTTTCTTCTTAGATCCTGCAGGCCTACCTGGGCCCTTCTTTCCTGCATCACTCTTGCTCTTGGCACGATATGCTGCAATGTCCTGTAAGTAAAATGCTTTTAAGCTGCTAGCACTAGAATAGTGAAGACAAATCTGTACTGCTTTGGTACTTCAGTACTACTGTACTGCATAGGTCAGATACAGTGCATGCAAAAAGCAGAATTTCCACCTTGGGACTTTCATGCTTAAATCTTTGAGCAAAAGGACATGCAACACAGACAGTTTTAAGAATTTTATGACCACGGTGCTTTGGAGTCTGACTATATTTATTTTATCAAGCAGGTGACCTGTTTTCTGGTAGTAAGGCATCTTACTGGTAGAATCTTTAGACATGCAAAACCCCCATCCAGGTTCACTGTTAGGGTTCCAGATACCTCCCCACCACACCTTTCCATGTCTTCTAAAGGCTAACAGAAAGCATTAAGAATTAAAAGCCCACACCATATGGTGTGGGTGCAAGACACAAGTTACATATTTACAGTGAGCTCCACAACTTTAACTTTGTTGTATTTCTTTTACTGTACCTTTTCATACTTCTCCTTTAGTTTTGCAGCCTTCTGTTCATATGGCTGTTTATCTTTGGCCGACTGTTCAGACCACATTTCACCTAATTTCTTTGCTGTATCTCCAATAGACAAGCCAGGATGATCGTTTTTGATTTTCGGACGGTGTTCAGAACAGAAAAGGAAGAACGCAGATCTACATCGAGAGACAGTGATTAAAGTTAAGTATCAAGCTATTAGAATACTTTTTTCTGTGGGGGGAGGGAGTCATAGAAACACTCACGGTGGTCTTTTAGGAGCGTTGGGGTCCTTTTTCTTTCCCTTCTTCTCGCCTTTGGGAGGAACATAGTTTTTCATCTCCCTGTCATAACGAGCTTTGTCTCCTTTAGCCATTTCTTCAAACTTTCCTTTTTCCTTGCTTGACATTGTCTGTGGACACACGGAGGGGAAAGAAGAGTCTGGCTGAGATAAAGCAGCTACTGACCCACTAACGCCTAAGCAGCAGGTGCTACCAGGGATCTTTTCCCAGCAGCCCGCAGCAGGGGCGGGGGCTGGCCCGGCATGGGCTCAGCACGGCCCGGCTCACCTTCCACCGCTCCGAGCACTTCCGCGAGAACTCTGCGAAGTTGACGGACGAGTCCGGGTGCTTCTTCTTGTGCTCCTCGCGGCACGTCTGCACGAAGTAGGCGTACGAGGACATCTTGCCCCGCGGCTTATTGGGGTCGCCTTTGCCCATGGCGAGGTCGGCGCGGGTCCCTGCGGGAGGCGGTGCGTGGAGAGGCGGTGTGAGGCGGGGCCGCGCCTCAGGCCGCTCCCGGCCGCCGCCCTCCCGGCCCCACTCGCCCGCCGGGAATCCTCCCCTCAGCCACGGGCGCGCCGCCCGCCCGCCGCGGGTGCCCCTCGCCGCCCCTGCTCCCAGCACGGCCGCTGGTGTCCGCTGCTCCCCGCTCTCCCTCCGTCCCTCCCGGCGCGCTGACGCTCCGCGGGCGCGCGGGCCTTGCCTGGCTGGGCGGAGCGGGCGGCGCGGGCTCTGCTCCCTCAGGTGCTGCTGCCGAATGGTGCCCGGCCGCGCACTTACCGCCTCTTGTTTTCCGCGGCACTGCCCGCCACAGCAACCCGACCCGCGGCGCCCGAGAACCCGCCCCCCGCCGCAGCCCATTGGCTGCCGCGCACGTTCAAACTGCCCGAAGCTCCGCCTCCTGGCGCGGGGGCCGGACAGCATTGGCTGTCTGCCTCTCTGACGTCAGCGGCCGAGCTACTCCCGGGCTAGGTCGAGCGCGAGGGGGTCGTTGGCGCTTATACCCGTTGGAACCGGTTGGGGTGAGGAGAGCGGGGGGGCGGGGCTGGGCGGAGCGCGCTGGGCGGCGATTGGGGGAGAGGGACGGTTTAAAAAACCGCGGGGGCCCCCGCCATTGGCCGGCGGGGGCTGCGGCCGATTTGATTGGGCGGAGCGCGGGGCCGCAGCGTGGTTTAAAAATACAAAGGGAGTGGGGCCGGCGGCGGCGGCTCCTTCGGCTCTGCTTGCCCCTCAGCGCTGCCTGCCCCGGCTCGGGGCGGCCGAGGCAGCAGCGCCGCCCTCTGCCTCTGTCCTTCCCTCCGTGGGGCGGGGGTCCGGCGGGCAGCAGTGACTGGCTGTAAAACTAGACTGAAAGTTGGCTTTCCACGCCCAGGCGAGCCCCGTTTCTCGGGGTGCCCCAAGCGGCCCGGCCCGGCCCGCCCCACTGCGGGGCAGGGGCTGCGGGGGTGCCCGCCCCCGGCTCCAGTCCCGGCTCCCCCGCGGACCGAGAGTGTCTGGTTTGTAGCTATCCCTGGGCAGACAGAGCTCCTGCTCCCTTTCCCCGGGCCGGAGGGGTTTGGAAGAACCTGGGGCTGCTTATGAGCGGTGTGTTCCCCGACTCAGGCCGGGGAGAGGCACCGGCGCTGGGAAGGGAAGGTGTCAGCTCTCCGAGCCTGGTGCTCTCTGTGAAGTGCAGGCTGCAGCAGTGGAAAGCCTGGGACCCAATCTCGGTCGAATTGATCCTTTAATGCAAACCACGCCCGTGGTTTGCATTAGTGCTTTGAAGTGTGCCGCTAGCAGCAAATCTGGCACTTTGGGTCTGGGGAGAAAACGGAAGGTTCCGTACTGCGATGTGACCCCAAACTGCATTGTACTGGTTTTGCTGACTTTGGTTTTCTTCTGTCTGATTATTCTCATCCAAGTCTCTCCTTTGCGTAAATATTCTTAGTAATCTAAGTGGCTTTTAACACCCTTGTTTTTTCAGGTGTAGTTTACAGCCCTAGTGAGAAGCAGGTTATTACTTTGTTTACTGGAGATGCGGTGCCTTCAGCAGAACTTTCATCATGTTAACCTTCCTCAGTGGTAAGAAAAAACAAATCCCTAAGCTGTGTGAGAGTATTGAGTAGCTGCACGTGTGAGAGTGGTCAGTCTTGATCTCCAGTCTCCCCCATGTAGAGTTGCTTAGTATAAGAACTTAGCAGGAACAGTTCTTCAAGCTTTTCTTTTTTCCCTTCTGATAAATACAGGTTCATGTGCAACAGTTCACTAATGTGGTAGTAAATGCCTCCTTTATTCTTGTTTCATTTTAAGCTTTGTGTGTTTGCCCAAACTGCAGCCCTAAAAGCCAAAATCTGCTACAGAAGAGGGTAATTGGGAGGTAAATTAACAGAGCAACCCACAGATTATGCATTCCCTCTGAAGATGTCAAAGACTTCACAAGCCAGTTATTCAAAACCTTGTATCAGTTCACTTATGTGGCTATTACTTTTGATAGTGTTTAACATACAAATAAAGCTTAGCCTTCCTTACCTCCTAAAATAAACATTTACATGGGGAATGTTTCATGTTCTGGTTTGGGCTTGTTATTGCTGTATTCTACTGCTTCTCTGCAGCAAATTCATCTTCTCAGTTCTATGGTATTGAATTCTGTGTAGGTCTATCTGTACACTTTGCAGAGTTGTTTTGTCATGTGGCTTTGAAAATGCTTTTGCTTCATATTTTACATGGAAAGCATTGTTTTATTTTATGAGTTAAGCCACCACATGGGTCACTCATTTACCTTGTGGTGAACCACCTCTGTATAAAAGCTACTTGTGAAGCGTGATCTTGTTAATAAGGCAATTTTGTAAAAGATGGTAGGATCTTACAATATTGGTGTGAGTGAATCGTAGTACAACCATTGGTATCTGTGGTGTAAAAGCATTCCTTGCTTGCCAGACTGACCTAGACACTCTCTGTCAATTATTGGAGGGGAGGTGGGGGGGGAAGTTTTAGGTAAGTTTTATTAACATTTTCACACTTTTAACATGAATATAGCACATTCATGGAAAAAAAATTACTTTGGAACACTCTTTGGAAATTTTGTGATGTAATTGCAGTAAGGCTTCTGATGTCGCATCTGTTTTTATATTTGCTCTTAAGAATATGAAGAAAATTATTGTGGGAAAGCAGGTGGGGTGGGAAATTGTAATTATTGCTATGGGAAAAAATGAGATCTGCCTTTGAAATGATTTAATCAAATCAAGAAAGAAATTAGGATCTTTAAATTTTCTTACTTGGAAAAGAAAGCTTTTGTACACTTTGCTAGACCCATAATGTGTTATATTATGCTGTCTCGTACAACACAGGGCACATGAGAAACCAAAGTAACATCTGTCTGTCCTTCAACAAGGAAGGCAGTATTGAGAATTTTCCATGCTTGAACATGATACTGGAAGCTTCCCACAGCAATGCCAGTGCTGAAAGCCCTACCACACAAGAATGCTGATGTTAGGAACTTGTCATTCCCAAAGCTGTGCCTTCCTTCCAGCGCCCTCGTGCCTGGAAAAGCACTTCTCTGCTTCCACAATAAGCTGTCACTGTTTTTCATTGCTCCACACTGTTCCTTTTCAGACAAAAACACAATTTGTGTCTCCAGAGATTCAGTCACTGTTACTCTTCTAAAGCAGTGATCTATGCAGTATTGACTTTGGTCGGTACGCGTGGTTAATTTATTAACCACATGTGCATGACAGTTGTGGGGAAGAAGCATAAACTCCAGGACTTGGAGTTACTTCAGTGTGAATAATTCTGCTCATGAAATGACTCTTGGGTTTTATAGCTCCCTTGGCTTTGAGCCCTTCTGAGTGTCTAATCTGCTCCACACTTTGGGGTGCTATTGTTAACTCGGCTTAATCTTCAGTAAACTGCAAGTGAGGAGAGATAAACAATGAGGTTAGAAATGCTGGATAGAAGGTAGAGAAAAGACCAGATGGGTGAGACTGGGTTACAGAGCTGAGAAACGGATTTAAAGACAAGTATGTCCCGGACAACAAAAACGTGTGATTGGAGTGATACTGCTTCCTGTCATACTGTATCTCTTGGCTTCTGTGGGCTGCTTCTAGAGCTTTTCGGGATAGTGGTGTCACTGTGGACAAAGCACGGGAAGAAAGGAACAAAGGCCTTTTATTTGAATTAAATCATCAGCAGATCCATTACAACAGATACTGTTCAGCTGAGGAGATTGCAAACTGCAGTTGCGTGACCTTAACTCTGACCAAACTTGCATTCTGGTGTGTTTATGTAGTGATGCTGTCAGTTTTAATTCAGTGAGTTGGATAAGGAAGGTCTACTGTCCCTTCCCAGAAAATCTCTTAATAGCCAAATTTCTTTATGGAATATGCCTTAATGTAGCCTAATGGCAGTAAAATTCTGCTGTGGAAAGTTATTACTCTTGAGTGATAGGCAATTTCTTCTTCCAGACCTGAAAAATCAGTGGATGAATAATGAATGTGAGGTAAAACTGCTCTCGGTTTTAATCAAACCAAACTTCACTAATAGGAATTCAAGATGTTGAAAGAAAGCAAATTTAGCTTTAATCAGCAGGTTTCTTTGTTGCAGAAAAAAAAGATTAAAATTCAAGACACAAAAAAACATTTAAGTAGGTCACTGCTTTGAAAACCCTTTTAATGTGAATTACAAAGTCTACAGACAGCAACAATGTTTTAGGCCTATTTTTTGTGACCATCTCTCACTAGATATATGGACTGTTAGGACGAAAAGCAAAAATCAAAACTATTTAAGCTACTGCTTATCTAAGTTCAGTACAAAACTTATTTTGTTGTAGTGTTCCAGTTACAAGCAGTTATTTTCTTTGTACTTTGATAAAAACACATATAACTGCAGCTGCCTAAAATTTCATAAATCTGTTATTTCTGTCAATATCTTAAAGAATTGCATTTAAGATAATGTATCAGAAGTTTTTTTGGTGTTGTATAACATGTAAATAATCTGTATGTTGTAAAAATGAAATATATTTACCCTTTAAACATTAGGGTTTTATTATGTGGGCCATCATAAAGCCTGCATAACCAGTTAAGCAGCTCATAGGCAAATGCAGCTGTGTTAGTTACACCAGGCTGGGTTAGTGTGAAAGCTCAGGAGCTTGTTTTGACTTTGTGCTGTGTACCCAGTACCTAAAACAAAGGCAGCCTGCATGAGACACTGTCCAGGACAGCTGCAGAGCAAAAGCTGCGGTCATGTGTTAAGAAATAAACACAGCAAATCTCGTCTGGTACTAACACAGATAATGTTAGGAACAATAGCAATTCCTGATGACAATAATTGTTACCTGAACTTTTTCAGTCTTAGTTTGACAGTAACTTTTTTTGCATTGGCTTTACAAGCTTTAACTTGTTTTTTTAAATGTTTTTGCTTTTCTATTCACCTGGGTTTCACTCACTTTCTTGTTTACAAAGTAATACTCATGCAACATTTTCCCCTCAAGGTATTTAAAAATTTTCTTTGTTTTGCTATACTGTTAATCGCTTTTTACAGGGATGAGAAGAAAGCAGCAATTTGTCTTTATATATTGGAAAGTTTTCACAGGCAGCTTAGAGGGGCTCTAAAATGTGGATAGCCCTTATTTACAGCAAGAATATGGTTTAAATGGGTAAAAAACTTTCTATTCTTTTCTCCCTACCCCCAAACTCTTCCAGTGTTGGTTAACATTGGTACTTCACCTGAAACATATACACAACTTACTCTTAAGAAATGAAATTTAATTGCAATAAAATTGTTCTGTCTTTTGTGAATTGGAGAGCATAGTTTGAGATCTTTTTTCTCCTTCTAAGCTGTAAGACAAAGGGTTGGACTGCATCTTGCCCTGCAGGTGTGACATCCAGAGTGAGGAGATCCAAAGAGGTTGTAGTCACAGTCGAGTTTCTGATCAGTCGTGTTTGACAGTAGCTGCTGGTGCTTGTTGCTGCCAGAATGAAGTCCCTGTCAACCCACGGTGACTTACAAATATGGACAAACCAGAATGCTTTGTTCATACCTTTGTCCAGTCTAAGGAACTGTTTCCTTCTGTGGTCATGTGGGCTAGAAACTTAAAATGAGGCTGAACCTGACAGTAGAAACTGTTTTCTATGTCACTGCAGCTCTAAAGTCTTCTGGGAATGAGAATAGTGGGAGTTGACAAGGCTGTGTGTCATGGGCTGCAAGAGGAAGGAGACTGGGTGAAATAAGCAGGTTTGGCTGGTAACAACCAAGTACCCCTTTGAGCACTGTGATATTCATCAACATACTGGTCTTTGTCTTGCATCCAGATAGTGGAAAAGCTTAAATTCATTTCAATGGGTCTCATTAAACTTAAATGGGTCTCAAGTGTTGGTCATGCATCATTGTTAATGTAGACATTGTTGGGAGAATAATTTATTCTCTTACTTCTGGCAACTGGTGCTGTGGTATATGTCATAGAAATGACCACAGGATACATGGGTGATCTGAGACTAGAAAGAAAACTCATGAAGTTTTGAAATTGTTGATTGAATCATCAGTCTCATTTTTAGTCATGGTTCCTATGGGATTTTCCAGCAGCTGGTGATATAAATGTATCATTTCCTTACAGCACCTCATTGCATACCCTACTCTATACTGCTAAAGAACTTTACAGTAACAGGGGAGGTTGAGTATGCTGGAATATAAGCCTGTCTGTGTCTTTTATCCAGAAGGAGCTCTGCAGGAGGTCAGGAAAGCATTTAAACCACAAACACAGTTGTAATTTTATTAATTTTATTTTTATGAACGTGTCTGCATTAGTGTCAGACTGTTGTTTTTACTGAGGGAATCCAAGTATCTAACCGATGGTTTGGTGGAAGAAGTGTTCACCTGCTCTCAAGAGGCACTTAAAACCTGCTGTTAACTTCAACTAGAGCTAAGTCAGACCTAGAGGTGGTTATAACTGTACTGCAAAGACAAGGGCACTCAAAGAGGCTCTTAAGGCTGCAGAACTTTCCTATTTTTCTTTCTGTAAAACGAATATGTATCAGAAGAGGATGTGATGGTGTAACAGAGCTGTGTAGGTTCTAGGATCCTCTGACAAAACCTGAAATCTGAAGATGGTGTAGTGTTGTACAAATTGTAGTATGTGTTATACAAAGCAAGAGGTTGAAGCCATTGTCAAATCTGAATTTCTATAACAAGAAAAGAGTAGCTCACAAATTGCAAGACTGTAGCACAGAGTACAGTATGTACAATATGTATAGTGCTTTTTGTAGTATCAAGAGTGCATTAGAGACCAGCAAAATTTACAGAAAAGATATGACAGTTAATCTTACAGGGAAAAAAATCTGAGTAAGTTTTTCATTTCATTTCAATGGATTGAAAAATAATTCTTAAGCAATACACTGGTATATTACTAGTAGTTAAATTTTTATTGCATTACACAAAACCTCTGGGGGTGATACTTTTCCACAATATGTTTCAGATAGCTGCTTTATATTTCTGAAGAGCAAGAGTGATGATTTAATGGAGTCTCTTTCTGACTGTGAGATCTCATATAATGTGAAACAAAATGTTAATCAAAGCAACCTGGATGAACAGGAGATCAGTGACTGTGAAGCAGACAGAGGTGCACTTGGGTTCAGTGGAGGCTTCTGAGGAGGAGGGGTGTAGAAACTGAGGGGGCACCTAAGGCAAAGCTGGAGGTTGGCTTCTCTGCTTCTGTGTGGTCATTGTGCTTGAGCTCCCTCTCCTAACACATCTTTCATTGTTTAAGTCCACTAATGAACAATTTGTCAAGTACCTTTAACAAAGAACATAACATAATTTTTGCACGTAAGAACGATGCCTTCTACCAGAAGATCCTCTCATGCTTCCTGTAACTAATGGCTTATTATGAAAGAAAATTTGCACAAACCATTAAGGGGAGTGTATTACAAAACTTTAAAGCTTTTACAGTATATGGGTTTATCAGTTTTAATCCTAAATTATTATTAAAATTAAAATAAAATGTGTCATTTTGGACCTTCTTTACTGCTTTAAATCTTTTAATAAAAGCCTTTGTTATATATACTCTTTTATACACCTTGAGTTTGCATTGTACAAGGCCAAAAGCCTATAAAAGAAAGACTGGCTTCACCTGGATTCAGACCTGGAGATAATTCTGGTTAAAGTTATGATATTTTTTTCTATTACTGTACTTCTTGAACCATATGCAATAAGGTCTATGTGTACTACTAATACAGATTAGGTTTTGTTATACAATTAAATATCTGAAATTATATTTTAACTATCCTAGCCTAAAACATGTAAAGAAGTAAAACAAAAAAATACAGTCTGTAGGTAAGTTCCAATATTCCTATGCTTTGGGTCTGTGCTTTAACAAATTTGGACCATAAATTGGAAGCACAGCCACAGGCAATAGCAGGGTAGGTGGTGTTGGAGTGGGAAAGGAAAATTAGGTATTAAAAATCAGGGAAAAAAGAGAAGGAAAAATAAAAAGAATAGCACTTGTTTCTTGTAAGGAAGGAGAAATTTGGTCACTGTTCTTTCTCACAGCCCATGAATGCTTGCTTATTGAGTAGGTTGCTTTTTTATTAAAATGACCATGGTGTGTCTGAATTTGCAGAATTTCTCAAGTGTTTTAAAGGAATCTTTTTTTTCACTGAAGTAGTTATAATACATAACAAAATGTGTATTTGCCGAGAAAAATGTATACCAATAGTTTTCCTCATTATTCCTTTTGCTAACAGGATAATTTCAGGTGCTGAACACAAGTGCACTAATGTACCCTTGGACTTCAAGTGAATGGTACCTGCTGGGGAAGGGAATAATCTTCCCTAGCTGAACTTTATGCATGGAAATGCATACAAAGTTGCAAGAGCTACATTTATCTTCCAGGATTGATTACTAGTAATGTGTTTGCAATATATCCAAGGTGATGTATCTGATTATCATTCTTCTCTCTCAAATTACAAAACACATCAATCAAAAGCTAACAGGAGCTGGGACATATGGCATTTCAGAGAAGTACAAGCTGCTGGGCTCCTGGCCTGCCTCAGTGCCAGGAGGGACCACTGAGTCCCACTGACTTCAGAGCCTGGGAGCTGTGAATTCAGACTTTTTGGGATGCTGTATAGCTCCTGCTCTTTCTGTGTGTCACTTACAAGTCATCCATGCTGTGTTCTTGGCACCCCCAAGGGATACAGATTACTGCTGCCTCCTGTACTACTCAGCTCTGCTGTGAGTACTAGTGACATGTCATGTACAGGGTAGTTGGTTTGGAGCTGCTGCTTCCTTTGAACTGATCTAATTTTTGAAGTTTAATCAGTTTATGGTTGCAATGCTGCATGTTTTTATGTTTATTTAAAATATGCCCCCATACATACTTTATTTATATCTGACTACTTACAGTACCCAGTACTAGAGTTTATGTTAAAAAATTGTCATTTTAGACAACGTACTCCACAATAATTTTTATTTTTATTTCATGTAGCCCAAGCTTCGTGAAAGTTTGCAAATCCATTTTGTAGTAAGTACTGTCTGATAAGCCCATGTAGCTGCAGCTCTTTGTATTTTTTATCCCACATGTGATTAAAAGAGACATGATTTCTTTGTTACTGTAAGCAGGTGTTCATACCAAATGAGGTGGTCATCTCCAGTCACAATCCTGCCCTTCTACTGCACCATCCTGTGTGCTGAGGCATCCTGCAACCGAGCGGTAAAGCAGAGCAGGATTAAATCTAAACTATTTTTCTTGTTGCTAGCCTAGTTGTAACCCAGTAGAGTTTGCTGTGCAGCCACAGCAATGTTTTTATGGGCACAAAGAGGCACAGGGCACAGGTGTGAAAAGGAGCAGCTTACAGCAGAAACAGAACCATCTTTCTAAGTCCCACGACTCTCTTATCGTGACCTAATCATGAAACTATGATACTACTTTACTTGAAATTACGCTTATAAATTAGCGTCTTGGCAAGCACGGCTGGGTAACATAATCAGGCTTTTAACTGCTCCCAAACTGTACAAAGAGGATCAGAAACATTTAAAATGCACAAGTGATCTTTCCATCAAACCAAACAACAGCAGCCAGACCCAGATAGACATATTTTATGCTCACAGTAAGGTCAAATCCATCTGAAAAAAAACACCAAAAGGACCTCAAAAGACATAGTCCAAGAGTCTAGAAATTGCTATTCAGGACCCAGATTTCCAGTGAAGAATTCCTGGAACTCACCCTTGTCCCACTTTTCCCAGATTGTAACGTCTGCTATGATTGTTATTGGGGGTTTTGTTCTTTTTCATCTTAACATTATTACAGTTTTTGAATGTTTGAAATCACAAGAAACTAAAAAAGTGAGTTAACCCTTTGCTGCCTGAGATTGCTCAGCAGCAGAGCGTGGAATTAAACCTAGGTATTATACAATATTCAGCTTGGCTGATAACAAAGCAGAGATCAGTATTTTTTCCAACTCTCCTCCTATTCCCCTCACTAATCACTAAAACGTGCCTCGTGGATAGCTGCTGTGACTTCACGCTCAGTGTAGCTTCAGTTACTGTATCCTTCATTCAGTCGCGGCAGTGGGACCGACCCTTATTCTCTAATACCCGGTTACGCAACCAGATTAAGGAGCCATCTGCAGCACAAACTGAAACTGCTCTATAATCGTGTTCCCGGCTCACGCAGAACTTTGGCTTACGCAGGATCTGTGTCTCCTTGAATTATTCACCAGCCTCCCTGCTACTTCTCTCCTTCAAGTTGGAAATGCACAGCAAGCGATACGGTCAAATATTTCAGCGATTAAATCATTGCGCTTTGAGCACGCTCAGCTCAGATGCCGTTTTCTGAGATTTAAAGGAATATTTGCGGTAGTTCAAAGGGAAAGCAAAACCTCTCCCTTCCTTGTGCCTCCTTTGAATGTGCTTGAAAGGACAGCAGATCAGAGCTTGCTGCTTTTGCCACTCTGCTGTCAACAGCTGAATTGTAAAATGATTTAATGCCAACGCATCTCTTATGTAGCTTTGCAAAGCCTCAAAACTAAAAATACCTGCTTTTGTCAAGCATTCTCAGAGTGTCAATTTTACCTAGCCGTGTGCACAGCAAGGTCTTGGTTCATCATTAGCGAAAATAATTCTGCATTCTCAATGCTTTTCTGTTGTTACAGTCACCTTTACTGACAGAAAGTCCTTTTAAATGACAAAACTGGCAACTCGCACTGTAAGTCGCCTTTGTCTTCAGAGGGCTTTGCCACAGGAACGCAGGACGGAGAGCCCTGACTACGTGTATTGTAAAAGCAGCTCTGACAAAGGCCGGAGCTCCGTTGGTTTTCTGCCGAGCCGCAGAGCCGGCGGCTGCGCTGCGGCTCCCGGGGAGCTGCTTCCCGCAGGCGGAGGAGCAGGAGCGCCCGGACAGAGCCCGCCTGCCCTCTCCGGGCGCCGCTGCCAGCCATGGCCGGCAGTAAGCGGAAAAGAAAGGAGGCAGCGAGGCAGGGAAGGAAGAGGCCGAGAGGGAAGGCAGGAGACAGACGATCCGGAACGAGCAGCCCGAGCAGCGCCGGCTGCGGCTAAAACACTAGAGCGAGAACAAGTGAACGGGGGGAGCTGCTGCGGCACAGCGAGGCGCCGCCGGGAGGAAGCGGCGGAGGCCGCCGGCCCCTCGTCGCTAGGAGCGCGGGTACGCGCTCGGCCGTGCCAGCGGCAGCTCCGATCCGCGACACCGTCCGGGGCCGCCCTTTCACATCCCACGGCGGAGCCGCCGGGGAGGCGCGGGAAGGGGGGCTGATGCACGGCGCTTTGCAGCGGGCCCAGCCTCCAGACTGGGAGGAAAAGGGAGCAGAGGGCGGCGCGGCAAAAAGAAGCTGCTGCCGCATCGTGTCCTGCCCCCCGCCGAAGCCTGGGCCGCGCTCCCGCCGCCGCGCCCTCCCCGGGCGATGCGGCCCCGCCGGCCGGCCACGGACTGCGCTTCCCGTGGGGCCGCGCGCGGCAGCCGGCATGCGCGGCGGGCGGGCGGGGCGGGGCGGCAGGTTGCTGTTGTTACATAGGAAACAGCTGAAGAGTCTCCACATGACAGGGGGGGAAGGAGGAAGTGGGGCGGCCCGCGGGGCTCTGCCGCCGTCGCTCCGGTAGTCGTGGGGTTCGGCCGGCGGCTGCTAGCGGAGAGAGTCCTTCCCGTGACGCGTGGGCTGACCGCCCTCGAGGGCGGACTTGCGCCCCGGTACCGCCGCTGAAGGGAGGCAGGCAGGGAGCGGGGAGCCCCCCGCCGGGCCGCGGCGCCTCGTCGGGGAAGTTTGGTGCGGAGCGGGATCCCGCCGGCCGCGGCGGTGGCGCCGGGTATGAACGGCTTCGCCCCCGAGGAGGTGACCCAGCGCGGGGCAGACCCCGCCGCCGCGGCGGTGGTGGGCAATACGGGCTCCGCCGTGGAGGTGCCGCCGCCGCCAGCGCCGCCGGGGCTGGGTCCGGCCGCCGCCGCCGCGGGCTCGGTGGGCGGCGGGTGCGCGGGCGGCCCCGGGGCCGGGCAGCTGTGCTGCCTGAGGGAGGAGGGGGAGCGATGCGGCCGCGCCGCCGGCAACGCCAGCTTCAGCAAGCGCATCCAGAAGAGCATTTCGCAGAAGAAGGTGAAGATCGAGCTGGACAAGAGCGTAAGTCCGCGAGGGGAGGACGCGCCAGGGCAGCCGGCGGGGCGGGCGGACAAAAGCGGCCGGTAGGTCGCTGCATCTTAGTTGGCTGGGGGACTTTTAATCAACTTTAGTGAGGAAGGAGGGGTGTTTGGCGTCGGGGAAGTGTTCGTTCCCCCTTTCCACCTCTTTTCCGTAGCACGGCCGAGTTTGGCTGGCACGGCAGGAGCGCTGGCTGCAAGTCCCTTCGAGCGGGGGGCAGCGCCCGCCTTTCCTGCCTGCTCCTGGGGTCCCCTCTAGCCACAAGAACCTGGGCATCGACTGCGTGTGCCCCTCTGTAGCCGGAGCGGTGTAAGCGTGGCCGGGAAACGCCGCCGCTGGCCGGAGCGGAGCGGAGCCTGCATGGCTCCCGGCGCGCTAGTTTGTCTGTGTTGCTGGCGAGGGCCGCGCTCGCCGCCCCGCCTCGTGTTGCAGCGCCGCACGTCTCCGTGCCGCTTTATCTTCCGCTCGGCAGCCATCGGGCCCCGCGCTGCGCGGCTCGGCTCGGCCGGGCAGGGCGGGGGCCGGCCGCCTTCCAGCGCGGCGGGTTGCCCGGGAGCCGGGAGAGCGCCCGCCCTCGCCGGCTGCCGCGGGAGGGGAAGGCGGGCTGCGGCGTGGGGCTGCCGGCGGGAGCGCCCCGGGCCGGGGCTGCGTGCGCCCCGAGAGACCCCGGGCCGGCTCTGCAGCCCGTGCCTAGCGCTGCCCCGTGCTCTCATTTGCCCTGAAAGCACGCGGACCTGGGGATCCCGGGCTGGTACGCGCCCAGATCTCCCGAAGCGTGCAGATCCCCACGAAAGGGAAAGTTGTTAAAAAGAAAGAAAGTAAAAATAAGTGTGTTGCGTGACCACGCCGGGTAGCGGAAGTAAAACAAGGAGGGGAGGATATAGCTGGGGAGCTGAGAGCCGTCTCTTAGCCCTGCGGAGAAAGCTGAAAGCGTGTTTTTTGTGTGCGTGCTGCCCGGCCCCCGCGGTGCGATGCGCGGCCGGAGGGAGGGAAGGAGGAGGGAGGGCTGTGTGTGCTGCGTGGCTGCACAGCCCGGCACTGCTGCATCGGCCGAGGGCAGCAGTTCAGCGAGCTCGGGGCCCAGCCGGTGGCAGGGAGCTGCAGCGCAGCGCACTCTCCATTTAGGAGAAGCCGGTAGAAAAGCTTCCTCAACCCAGTTAATGTGGGCTGTGAGTGCTTAAGGGTTGTCTTAGCTACGTGCACTCTGCTCCGGCAGATACGCTACATGGGTTTGATTGAAAGATGCCGTTTTATTCTTCTAGGCAAGACATCTGTACATTTGTGACTTCCACAAAAATTTAATTCAGAGTGTGAGAAATAGAAGAAAGAGGAAAGGCAGCGATGATGATGGTGACTCACCAGTGCAAGACATCGACACTCCAGAGGTAGCTAAAGAGTTGTTTCGGTTTTTTTCGAGTTACTGTGTTAAGCTTCTTTATGACACCGAGTCTGCACCAACACCTCACTCCCACTTTTACAGCTTATTTTACATGTGGGAAGGGGAAGATTCTTGATTCGCACTGTTCTTAATGTAATAGAGTTTAACTGAGTTTTGTGGCATGTTTTCTGATTAAGTGGTGCAGAGTACAATGAACAAGAGTCTCTATTTTTAAGTGTCTGATGGTTCTCTCAGAAATTTACTGTTTTCAGCTTCCTCCTCCTTAGTGCTTTGCCACATACCATCGAACTCTTATGTTTTGCAGGAGCTGACAGCCTGCAGGGAATTGCACATAGTGCTTGGGATATAAATGCTTCTCTGTCCTGTCCCTTTTGTGCTAAATGTATTGCAGATGATTCTTGGCAATTACTCCATTGCCCTAGTCACTTTAAAGACTAAGAGTTTAGTGATGGTAGCTTTGTTTCTGCCCCACTGTGGGGGACAGAGCCATTTGGGGAGCTCTGCTGTGAAGGAGTGGAGTAGAGAAATACAGTGTCTTTTCAACCTGTTTTCTCCACTGCACACCAGTGAAATCTGACCCATTAAAATAAGGGAACTAAAGCATTCAACTTTTTTCAAAGTGTAATGGGTCGGTTTTGAACATAAGGCTCTCTTTTTCTTGCACGTGCTCTGCGTTATTTTTGCTACAACGTTGCTTAGCAGGTGCTCCACAGTGTAAGCAGAGGCTGTTACGCATACCTGGTCCCTTCTGAGAGGGATTGTTAAAACATTCTTCAGAAATTGCTTTGTAAGTGTTAATTTAATGACATCCTTATGGTCAGCATCTGCAGATAACAGCAAGTAAGCAAGGAAACTTCGTGCAGGAGTCTGTGCCTTTAGGCACGAGGCTCCAGTCTGAAGGCTCTGGCTAAGATGATTTTAGGAGATTGCAAGCAGTTTGATGCCGGGTAGTGTTGTCTGTCTGTTACATATCTCGGATTCTTTCTTGGAAAGTTCTGTCTAAAGCTAGTGCTGTGAGTGACTTCAGGTAGCTCTCTGACACTATAATTGCAGCTCTCCTGGAAGCCAGTTTTGTTTTCTTATGCCAGGATTATAAAACATTTCACAACTGATGGATATCTCCAGAACAAGAAACAAGCTTTTTTTTCTTAACAGTATTATTACAAAAAAGAAAACTGGGAACTGTTTTTGAGGAGTGTCAGCTGGCTGTTTGGACAAGGGCAGTATGTTCATTCCTTGTAATCCCTGTATGCCTTAGATACTTGTTTGCCCTTGACCGCCTTTATTTTCAATTATTACCCAGTTTGCTGCGGAAAAAAGTATCATTCTTCTGAGGAGTTGTAAAGCTCTCCTGCTCCATCTCAGTCATGGCCACCTTTACTGGTTGGAAACTATTCCTACAGGAGGAAAAGAAACTCCTGCAGTACTGGTAGCTTCTGGGGCTTGGTGAAAAGCTGCTGCTCCTCCTTTGCATGATGCTTCAAGGGTGGCTTCCCCACTGTGACTTGGGAAGTGTAATTTAATGCCATGTAAACTTTAGAAACAACAAAAGATACCATCCTTTATCATGCAGGTCTGGCCAGGTTGCCAAGTGTGCAGTAGCACTGCTGTTTTAAATGTTCTGCAGTGAGGCTGTTAAATCAATTCAAAGCAAAAGTGAATGCCTTCATCAATCTTTAATTTGGAGAATACTATTGTAATTGCAACTGACCTAATATAATTTCTCATTCAGCCTGCTTTCTGAGCTTGCTCTCCCACTCAGTCATCTGATTAAGCTCTCTTAGGTTGTCAGGGAGGATGGGAAGGGTAAGCTGTTGCTGGGAGAAGTGACTGATCAGAGTACATAGGATTCAAAACTGACAGAGTCCTGGATTAAGGCTGTGTATTTGTATCCTTGACAGGACTTTGTGTAATTCTCTCAACTGTTGACTGACATTGAGAAAGAATTTTGGACATTTATGCCCATGCACACAACTCCTGCATATTGCTTGTGTAGCAGGGGTACATTTGGAGAGCATTAGCAAGCCAAGAATGCTTGTGCTCTAGACTCTGTCCTGATTCTAGCATGTGTTCTTTCATGGTGCAGATGTCTTTCATGACGCATGGTGTCTTATATGTAATCTACATAAGATTTAATGGCTGAATTTACAGTATAGGGGCCTCCTTTGGATCAGCTTCTTTATAGATGTTGTTTGAAAGTTGCTACTGGGCTTGGTGTTATCGTGCTGGAACTGGGAAGCAAACAAAAAATCCAGAATGGATGCAAGTACAATAGTAAAATCAAAATAATGTCCACAGCTACAGGGAGGTACAGGCATGCTCAGTAACAACAAAACACTCTTAAACTGAGCTGGGCTATTTTCCTTTCTGCTGGAAGGTTTGTTTTTTGTCAAACTGACATCTGCTGAGCTGACTATTTACACTTGCATATCTGTGAGTTTCCAAAATGTTTTTGTGAGGCGAACTATTAATGACTGAATTTTTTTTTCAGTTATATTAGATTGTTTTCTTCCCCTTCCCCCTCTTTTCTTCTAGGTTGATTTATATCAGTTACAAGTAAACACACTTCGAAGGTACAAAAGACACTTCAAGCTACAGACCAGACCGGGACTTAACAAAGCACAGCTTGTTGAAGTATGTATGAGTGTTTCCCATAATAGAAAATGCAACTTGCTGTGGCATGTGGTTTTCTATACACTGTGATCCTTGCATAAAGTGCCTATATAATCTGGATTTTAGGAGAACAAAAGGGAGCTGCTTATCTAGCTTCCTTCATTGGCCACAGCTCCTGAGCCAAGTAAATCAAAAGTAAAAGCTCTTTCCACAGGAGGGACTCTTGGCTTCCAAAAGGGAGTGAGTGTATGCTGCTTGTAAGCACAGTGTTGAGCTGGAGCAGTAATATGATCTTCGTGCCCCTGAATATCATAGAATCACAGATTTATTCTGTCTGTGCGTCAATCACAGCTTCACCTGAAATGTCCTGCTGAAAAGAACTAGAAACTGAGAGCTGTCAGTGAAGTTCTGGTGTGGTTCAGACTTTGCTTTAAAAAGCTAGTTACTGCAAATATAGGTTTCTGTATATGTAAAGTACAGAAACCTGAAAAAACATGCTTCTATTGATAATTAATTCTGTTAAAACCACTGGAACCTGCTGCCAGAAAAGTAGAATTACATGGAATTTACTGTTTCCAAAAGTGCTGAAGCTGCATGTCAGTACAGCTGTATGTTAGCATCTTTCCTCGCACGAGTGCAATTTTAAAGGAATTCTTTAGTACTGCAAAGGTGCAGTCACAGCATATTGATGTAAGTAAGTGGAAGAGCTGGTGATCTTAACAGGAAGGTATATAGCTACTGATTTTTTACTTTTGTGCAGTGATACATTCAGCTGTATTTAAGTGCAGAGTGTTTTCATCTCTCCTTAATCTGTGTGGATTAAAAACAAGGCTCTTAAAGGTATGGGTGATCTCAAGGCTGAACTGTAAAAGAGTAGTCCTGCTGCCACTAAGTGTAAGAATGCAAAATCAGTCTTCCATTTTCTTATATGTAGATTAGTTCTTGAATTAGGAGGACTGTGAATTGAAAAAGCACAGGCAGTTTTTGTTCTGCACAACTGGTGTTTTGCAGGGTCTGCTTTAGGTATATCTCATATGATACTTGCACTTGGTTATTCCAGTGCTGCATGGTGTGCATGGGCAAAGCTGTTCTGCCACATGCTTGATTTGACTGACCTGCAGGTATTTGTGAGCCATAGCCCCAGAGCTTCCTTAATATACAGTACATTTGACTCTTTGTAATCTGTCCTAACATACCACAGACACTGCTCTAGCTGTTACTGAAAGTTCACTTCAAATTACTGTGTCAAACTGCTTCTCTGTGAATGCTTTTGGGGTAGAGTTTAGAAAGCTTCTTAACTTTTTAGTTAGGCTGAACATTTATTCTTATATCCCGTGGTGCTTAAGTGAGCAGTCCCATGTTTTTCACTTCATCCTTTTAATCTACCAGTCTGGCAAAGAGCCAGAGAACAGATTCAGTTACAATATTTTGCAACTTTCTTTTAAAGCTGGTGTTCATTTTGATGAAGGGAAGGACTGCTGAAATGACAAGTGATTCAAGAACTGCTTACAGATTGTTATATTTCAATGGTTACAGCATGGTGAATTTTCATTAATAGCTTTGTTTTGAAGAGCTGAATGTTCAGTTATAGTTCGCTGGTCATTCTTGTGTTGTGTTGAATGTTTCTGTATGTGATTTGATGCAGACACCATCTCCCAAGTTGAGTGGAGAGCAGTAGCCTCTCATAATTGTGCTATCACTGTTGATATTCTGTAGTCATTACCTGTTATATTCAAGCTCTAACTAAACAAATGTAATAGTAGTCCCATGATTGTTCTGATAGCTTTGAGGGGCTTTTTCCCTGAAAAAATTCTCAACTTTAAAAAAAAAAATTCTCAGTTTTTGGAAATTAGGGATACAATCTGCTACATTTAGTTCACAGTTATCAGTAAAATAGTTCCTGTTTACCTTTTTATGACTACTGAAGACTTCTGAAGAGAGCCAAAATTTCCTTTTTTGTAAGCTTCTTAATCAGTCTTTTAAACTTTAATGTAGTACATTTAAATATGAATCTTCAGTTTTTGCGTGTAAGAGTGATTATTTAATTTCCTTGCATTCTTCCTTTATAGATAATTGGCTGCCACTTTAGGACAATTCCAGTGAATGAAAAGGACACCTTAACATACTTCATCTACTCAGTGAAGAATGACAAGAACAAACCAGATCTAAAGATGGATAGTGGAATTCATTAGGCAGAAAAGGCTGGGACTGAGACTCAGGCTGCAGATGAAAAGACTGAGGTTTTGTTGATATGCAAAAGCTTTCTTTGTAACTTTTTCTCCTGGGAGAGTTTGTCTGTTTTATTTTTCATAACCTTGCTGATCTGTTTGAAAACCATCTCTTATGAAACAAATTTCCTCAGCAAAAGTATTTTAAATAAATATCACTGATATTGTTGCTCAAATGGGTGTGTCTGTAATTTTAATGAGTTGGACTTGATCCTGACAGGTCCCATCCAGCTCAGCATATTCTGTGATTCTATGATACTTGTACCTAATAGTTAAGCTTTGATGAACTATGTAATTAATATTAAAGTATTTTTCAATTAACACGTGCCAAGGATGTATTTATAAATGTACCTCAAGTGCTCATGATGCAATGCCTTTAAAAAAAAAAAGCTGTAGCAGACTTGGCAATAGGTTCTTTTTCCTAGGGTAAAAGCCTTTAAGTGCCAGTTCTGTTCTTAGCTGGGCAGAAATGGCTGAGTAACACTTCTTTTTTTCCCCTTTGGAAACAAGTACTGGAGGATTTTCTGATTTGTTTATTCATTTGTCATTGCTGAGATACGTGCTTGCAAGCACTGAGGCCTTCCTGCTCCTGTATTAAAATGGAAAAAAATGCAGCTCTCGAATTTCAAAGCTGTAAGTACAGATGAAGAGACTGCTGCAGCTTGCTGTGCTGAGAACTCCTTCGACTCCGTAAGAAATCCTTTACCTGCTGCCTTCTCCATTTGTCTGAGGAGACTGCTGCTAAGAACTTAATTGGAGAATGAGAGTCGAGCCTGTGTGGGTCAATGCAGCCTCTCCTAACAGGCACACTGTGAGTTTTTCATGGCATGGATTAGCTCAGGCCTGTTGAAAAGGAATAACCCCCTCTCAATAAACCCAAAACTCATGGTAACTTATGGAGAATAATATCCAGCAATACTTAGGCTTTTAATTGATTGTCTTAGAAAACTCTGATGTTGAAGATAGTATTATGAATGACTTCTTGTATTGCAACTATTGTGTCAGTCTAAATGTGTGGTGTATGGAATATGATTTCTTTCTGCTTAAAGCTGTGCACATAGGCTGAATAAAAAGCTGAGGGAAAATAGTTTTCATCTTAAAGCTGAGGAGGATATGGCTTCAGCTTGTTCAGTTAGCATACATTTCAACTCCCAACCTTATCAGATGTTTATAAGATTTTTCTTAATTTGGGAAAAATACGAGAGCAGTATGTTTGTGATCTAATCTGCTTGATGTTAGTCTTTCGAGTTCTTTTGAAAATTACTACTCTGCAGTCATCACTACAACTAAGATGCCTCCCTTTGCTTTTTCTGACCTGTGGCGCTTGCACAGAACTGAGTGATGATAAACCCTAACCTCAAACTGGCTGCTTTCCCAATATCTCCCAGTGGTATGATTTCTTTCACTTGTACTGCTTTATGTATTTCCACAATACAGTTCTGCAGTGCTGGCCCAAGTTCAAGACAGTGATATCTAGCTAGTGACAGCTAAAATTGGTGCTCCTTTGAAGATACGTTTTCATGGCCATTTCACTACAGGGACTGTCAATTTGTTTACTAAATGTCTTTTGCACACATTCAAGCTGCTTACCCTTCAAAGTGCAAATTGCATAAAAAGCCAGGGAACCTAGTCAGGGATAGGATATCCAAAGGATAAAGGGTTTTTTTCTGAGTGTATGACAGGGTTGAATGCTTTCACCTAGGCCTGGCAGGACCTGTAGAAGAGTGGGGAAAGAAACAAAAGCAAGTTTCTATGGAAAGTCAGTTTTAAAGCAGTAACTTAAGTGACTCTTATCTTGCTGCATGTGGGAAGTGCAAAGTTTTGGATTGTGGATTTTCCAGGAGTCTTGGAAGAAATTTAACTGAAAGCCACCAACTTTAGTACCCAGTTTTGTATCTGCCTTAAGTTTTTTTTTGCTACAGCTGTTTTGTAAATCTGTGAAGGCCAGGCACATGCAGCATGATTCTTGTAGAAGCTAGATGGCACAAACAGAAGTTTACCTACCCTAGAAGCTTGTAGAGGACTTTACAGAAGAGCATATACCATAGGGTTTTTTTTTCACAATGCACTGACTTGGGATATTTTTCACTGGGTAGCCAGAGTTACGGGTTTTATTTTACTATCAATTGATTATTTGGTAGGAAGCCCAAATTAATCTGCTTGAATAATTACACAAACGAGGGTTTAAAAAATTTACTTGAAACATTTATTATTGGCTGTGTATAATCACCACCTCATCCAGTATCCAACCCTTGTTTACTAACAAGAAGAACAGTCATGGTGATATTTCATACTGACACATGAAGGAAGCATGGGAAGCTGGTGGTAGCTGTTTGGGCCACTGTGTAAGATTAGGTGAACAGTGCAGAGTAGAGAAGACTGCACAGTTCCTTCAGTACTGCACACTCTCCATGTAACTGGCTTGATAGCTGAAGAGTTTATATGTGTAAAGCAGCAAGTCAGGCTTGCTGCCTGTAAGCCTGGCTTGTTCAGGTGACTCTTCTTAAAATTATGTGGTCACTTCTCAACACCTGCCAATACAGATTGCCACATAACAGAAAAATGGTCAAAATTTATGTCTCTGTTTCTATCTCAGATCACAATACCTCTTAAATATGAAGATGATTATCTCTGTGCTTTCTGTAGCTATTGCCTTACAGGGCTAGCCTAAAAAAGCCAGCATTTTAACTTTGAAGTGCTGTATTTCAAAATTTGAATTAAAAATTTGTTGTTCTAATATGTTTAAATCTTCACTGCTAAGATTAAGCAGTTTAAGGGTTTAGAGATTGCATAGTCAAGGCAGGTGACCAGTTAGACTTAAGACCCAACTGTGCTTCAGTACTGTTAATATCAATTTTTACTATTGCTTTATTCCAGAGAAATACTTTCAAATATGGAAATACAGGCCTTTTGTATGTGCAGTTATTTTAAGATGCCTAAACAGAACATGGGAGCCTCTCTTTGGAAGTGCCAGGGATTGAGTGGCTAGAGCTTAAAATTACATTAAAAGTGCCATGGCAGTAATAGAATAGGAAGCTGCACTGCCATAAGTTGCTCTGAGTCATGTTCCTAACAACTTGAAGGCTTAGGCTTGAACTTTCTTTGTCCAGACTAAAGATATTATGCTGAGTAAGAAGAGTTATGCTTTTTGCTGGGGTATGCAATATTAGGATACATTAAGAGCTTGTACAGTCTGTTAAACCATGGAAATGGCTTTATAGGAATTAGGTCAGCACCAGATTTGAAAAGAAAACATCTTAGGTATTTGATATTCCATAAAGGTATAGAAAGGAAATTCTTTTTACAGTGTAAAGTGAGGCAGTGGCTTGTGATTAGAAAGGAAATTTTTTTTGTTGGTGGTAATTTTGTTTTACCCTTGAAAACATTATTACATGATCGTAGAATGATGTCTGTTATCTTCACTTGCAGACTTGAATCACTGACTGTTGCAGGGGATCACAAAAGATATCTTTGGTCCAAAGAAAATATCCCTGAAAGATAGGATCACATGTTTAAACAATTAGATCACTGGTTTATTCGAGCTTTAATATGACATGCATTTCCCGCTGTGGATATTTTTTAGCGTGGATCATGATGTATGTGAGATTACTGTGTTTCTGGGATCTCCCAATGCAAATGCAACTGCAGATCCGGATGAAGATACTGCATTTCTACCTCTGCTAGCCTGCTGTGGGAACAATGATCAAACCTTCACTGGCTGACCAGCTTGCAGAACTCCACCCTGCTATTTTAACTTTGAGAAAATAAACTTACCAAATAGGTTATATGATCAAAATAAAGGACTTTGGCATGTGCACACATACTGTTTTAGTGCAGTTTGTCCCGAGAGCACAGATGCAAAGGAGGTCTTGTGTACCTCAGGATGGTGGAAGGATTTTCTTCTGTATTTGTATCAAAGGAAGAGCTTTACTATGCTGCTCAGAGGTTGAAGCTAGAGACCCAAAGTATGCTTCAGGGTGAGGACACCATATCTGGTTTTAGGGAAAGATGAAAATCTTATTTAAACCCTGCTCTCAGTTTGAATGTGAGATTTTTAACTTTAGAAGTCTTTCCTGCTTGGTTCAACTTGAGTCCCCTACAGGAATGCTGAAAAGTTGCCTTTATTGGATTTTAGGGGACTTGAGAAATGAGTGTTAAGAGAAGCACATATAAAAAAAAGAATTTTTGCTTGCCTATATAATGCCATCACATTTTGGTGCCTCTGAAGTATTAGTAAATTTTGAACTGCTGATATTTCCAATCCAAATTTACTGAAGAAAAGATGTTGCTGAAAAGCTGAACGAAATAATATCTCTTAATACATTTTATTACCTAAAACAAGTATGGGCTAATGGTGTTTATTTAACTCTGTTATGTTCTTTCTACGTAACAACAACAAAAACCGAAGTTCAGTGAGAACTTCACTGCTCAACTTTGTCAGCAGTGTGAGCAAGCCAGGAAGGTGTTGGTGTTCTTGGTCTCAGTCTTTGCCTTGCCTTCACAAGTGTGTGTGAACCCCTGTGCCCGTCCTTTGCTTTTTCTGCTTGTACTGCTTTTAACAACTATTTTTACAGAATTACTTGTTCAACTGACTTATGTGCGTGCACTTTAGAACAGCAGTACAGTTCTCTTCCATGGAACAGAAATGAAATAGGTTTTTTTTGTGGTCCTGAAAATGTCTTAATTGTAAAATACTGTGAATGTTTGATGTAGTTATTCTTAGTTGGGATCAAACATAGCAGTCAAAAGTTGGGTGATTCAAATGCTGAAGTCCCTGTCAATAGGACAGGGAGGTTTACAAAATATGCTAAGCAAGTCCTGTGTGAGCCCCTGAAAAACAAATCCTCAAAACTGACAGTAACAGAAAATTTGCTATATCTTGAATAATTTCAAACCATCTGAAATGAGGAATTGCTTTAAAATGATATCTCATTCCATATATGGAAACTGTAAAATGATGGAAATATAGTGGGCAGTTGTGAAGAGCTATACGAGTTTACATGAAATGCGTGTGATCTTACTTTGGGCAGCAGAGCAATTCATTCAAGTTGCAGTAGCAGATCACCTCACAGCCCTTGCCTTCCCAGAAGTGATCTTGCAGACCATCATCCACGTGTCGGAGGTTCTCCTTGCCCTCCGGGATGGTGTGGCAGCTGTGGTCCTTGAGGGCCCTCTTGTAACAAGAAGGGCGTCGGGAAGGCACCGCAGGGGTACCCGGGAGGGTGCTCAGCAGCAGCAGCAGCACCCAGACCATCTTCATTTTTGCCAAGCTTCCCACAGCAGGGTGCTAAAGAGAAACGAGGTATGTGACTCAGTATTGCTGCTGAACAGAGCTCTTTCCCTCATTTGCTTCCTGCCTTGCGTTTTTCTTTCCTGTGAAGTTTCGGTCATTTGAGCCTGAGTGCTGGAGAGTGTTTTCTCCTAGGAGGTAAATAATATCGCAGCAGAATTGATATTCATTGCTTTCTGTACAACCTTGGGAATCCTTTCATTGTGAATTGAGGCTTCTGATGCTGGCAATTTTGTTGTTTCTTTGGCCTCTCACCCTGAGAAAATTGCTTTGAGTTGGCCGTGCTTTTTTGGAGATGTAAGTGATTGTATCGATTGCTACCAAACCAGGGGGAGATGTCTGGGTGTGTGTCCTTGTCTCCCTGGCCACTTTGCCTGTCAAAACAAGAGTCACTCACATAAAATAAATAGTATCCTTCCCCATCAAAATTGTGGAAAAACTGCTTGCTGATTGAATCCTGTGTCGTGGGCTGTGTGAGAAACTGAGGCATTAAGCAGCTGAGGAAGCCGGAGCTGTCTGCAGTGCTGCCACGTGCTGGGCTCTGGTATGATACAGCATTAGGGAGAATCTTCTTTATTGGGTTTTTTTAGTACTGCAGACTGCTTAGTTGAGTCTTGCTACTGGAGGTCATTATGGTTTAACTGGCTTTTTAAAAGGTAGGATAAATTATCCCTTGCAAAACTCTCCTGCTGGCCACTAGGCTTTCCATTGTTTTGCTTAATATGAGCTCTGCTTCTGTGCTGTTTTACACAGTCTGACCATGTCACAAAGCTTTGGATCCTTGAACTTGCATTCACTTTTAAATTAGGTTTTTGAACAACGTTTCAACTGAGTTTTTACTGCTATTAGGAGAGTGGGTTTTTTACCTTTCCTCATGCTCAAACAAAATGGATCTGTTATCTTAACCAAATTTAAATAGGAATTCTGCTCTGAAAATGAGAATGAAGAATGACCAACTCTGCCCCGCACTCTCCCTGTGTAGGCATTTTTCTTGTGTATGACTTAAGGAGGACTTTGCTGTCCTTCATCTTGTTGGCTCTCTGGAACTGATGCCCTGACATGACGTTATGGGCCAGCCCTGGTCTTCATTGTGGGGCTGAAGATTAGAATGGGCTAACCCAAAAATAACAAGGTGTAAGACAATATCTGATCAAAGGCTATCAAAGGTGAAGTTAACATGGTAGAGCTATTATCTACATAAGGAAAAAAATGTGTTATGCCAGCTGTAGATGTGACTACAATATGAATTACTTTGTAAAAATCTTGAGATCACACTTGAAAAACAAACAGTAAAATTTTAAATATATTAGTCTACAGTATTTTTAGTCATTTTTCTCAGGTAGTTTTCTTGCCACCATAGCTATCTTATCTTCCATTTCTTCAGCCAATTAATAAAACGCCATTTAAGAAAATCTGGAAATTTAGATTCATATTAGGGATAAAATGCAACCTCTCAATGCTTTTTTTTTGTTATTTATTTTTATATTCAAACTTGGGGGTTTTTTTACATCAGTAGCGAAATAAAACATTTAAAAGTGGCCAATATATTAAAGACCATGAGTGAAGTAAGAATAAGCTCTTCTGGATTTTTGGTGGTTTTTTTTTTTTTTGGCTTCAGCTGTAGAAGCAAAATTCATTGAATAATTCCTTTTAGTTTCCATGAACTTGTATGGGAACTTTTGAGTAGAAGATTCCTATAAACTACTAGTAATGGAGCTTGGGGATCTATTTTTAATTACCTCAGAGTGCAGTATTGAATAACATATTGTCTTTATTAGTTTTAGACCTCAAAACTACTACTCAAATAAAGTAAACACTGCCTGGTGTTTTTCAGACTTGAGTGTAGGATCTCTATTATTATATTAATGGTTTTATTTTGTAGGAGTATAAACACTTTAGTTATGAGGGTTCTGCTCAGAGAAGTTTAATGCTTAAAGAGAAAAGATTTGTTGATACTATACCTAGATAAATGCCAGTGTCAGGGAGTACAATTTAATCTTCTGTTCAAATAGTTTGGCTTAATTATTTAAGTATTTAATAGAAGAAAATTTCCATGAAAGAGAAAATAAGGAAACAGCAGGTTTATGCCTTTGTTTCCTGTGATTGGATTATTCTGTGCTCTTCTACTGAGGATGAGGCATTCATGATACCTTGCTCTTGCGAACATTTTTTAAATTTCTAATAGTTCAGGTATCCTTTCCTACCTGGAGTTCAACCAAAATGCCCATTGAATCTGTTGCCAGCCGCCTATTTCCCCAAAATTTGTAGGAATTCACTTCCTGAAAAATAGGCACATTCATCCTGAAAATAGGTGCATTCTCTATTCACTGTCAAATTGCTAGATGCAAAAATCATGACCTACAGTTTTTAAGGTGATTCTGTAACTCACTACTTGCCATTTGAAAAAATAAGAGGATATTGCTGTAGTGTATCATCAGGAGGGTTTCTATGGGTGGGTGCCAAAATCAGTATTAGCAAAGTCAGCATGCTGGAGAGCAATGGATAGACAGCTCCTCTGACCAGTTATGCATTTTACCAGTGATAAACATTGTTATTATTCAGGAAAAAATTATAATTTTGTTTCTGCTTAAATATTTCCTCTGGTTTTGTTTTGGTTTGGTTTGGTTTTTTCCCAGATCATAACCAAACAGAAAATTTATGTCAAAAGACCTTTCTTCAAACAGGTATTTCTTTCCTGGGGGAGAACAGTCCCCATTTGCAGATGACAGATTGCCAAGGAGCTGAAGTGTTTCATCAGCTCCCTGCACAGGATCGATGCAGACCTTTCAGATGCAGCATCTCTGTCTGACAAACTGCTGCAACTTCTTTTCCTGAGTGCAATCGAACAGATGTTGGAGTGTCACTGATTGCCTGGGTAAAGAGCAGAGCTAGTATGTGCATGTTTATTTCAAAATGAGTGTCAAAGGCATTGTCTGCTGTTGCATAGCACAGAAGATAGGCTTTTCTCATAAAACGAGTCAGGAAAATGTGATGAACAAATCCAATTGCTCATGTGGCTCAGAGACTCATTCATTGCCAGCAAGAATCCTCTTACAGTCCTTTCTTTTATAAAGCCTTCTGAAAAGACAGCAATGCCAGGCATGCTAAGCCTGACCAGCTTGCTCTATCAAGATTTTATCATTTCAAATTCTAGCAGGAGTAAAGCCATCTAAAAATACTGAAAATGAGCTCCTGGCATGTGCATAAATTCTTTTTCAGTTAATTATTTTGATTATTTTGACATGGTGTAAGGTTTAACACCAAATATACCTAGGAATACAAGTGCTTTGAAATAATTTGGAGCTTTTCCTAAAGGAAAATGGTTAGTTTGGGAATATGCATGATGAGTCAGGAATTTGTGCTGTCTCTTCTTGTTCAGCTGAAAGTGTTTGAATTACCTTGCCAGGCAATTTGGCACCATCTAGTCTTTGGATCCGCTAGATGCAGAGGTAATCAGACTGAAAAGAAAACCCCAAGTCTCAGCCTCCTTGTCCAAGAACAGCAGGGTAATAATTCATGAGAAGTGATGTCCTTTAAAGGTCACACAGTATCAGTAGGAGCTCAGGTGTTAGAAAGAGAGAAAACTGAGAAATGGCACAAAATGTGTATTTTGGCACTTCTAGAGATCCTGCGTAGTTGGGAAAATAGAAATATTTTTAGGTTGGTCTATCAACCATTAAAAATATCAATCCCTCATTAAATATATCCTTCTTTTTTCCTCAAATAGGTTGTATTTCTAGTTGCCTAATTTTGAAAGCAAGAAATACATTAATTGGTACACTTTTGGTGTATGTTCTTTTCCACTTTGTCCAGTGGTATGTGCCAGGTGAACAAGTTGCACTTCAAAAGCATATATATATATTAAAATTATTTCACATAAAAATGTATTTTAGTGTTTATTTATTTGTCAAATTTGCTTTTCACAACCACCTTTAAAATGCTGAGTATTTGGTATTTAGGTGTTAGTGCTTGATACTTAGGTTTATTAGTGCATTACTAAAAAATCATTACACAAGAACTGCATAACAGATAATATCCTGAAGAATTTTTTCCATTTAAAAAAATTGTTAAATCAATTTTGCTTGAACAGTTGGTGCACTGTAAGGACAGCAGCTATTCCACTGAGGACGAATTCTGTGAATTACTGCTTTGTAATTGTCATCAATACCATGATTCTCTCCAGAAACTGAGTTCTCATTAAACCCCAATTAGTTTTCTTTAAGACAGCATTCATCGTGAATACACCTCTCTGCATATTACATTGAGCACTGGAAGGCAATATAGTATATTTAGGGACTTCAGATGTTCATATGTAGTATCCAACTTCAAAGAAAAGCAAGATAGTAAAAGAATTATTTTGATCTGGATCCCAGCCATGCAACTGTCTTGAATGGTACCTCTTGCCTGCAATATAACAGCTTCTCCCAAATCTTCTTCTGCATGTTCCCATATGTATTTCGAATTCTGTACTCTGTAACTAGAAGGAACAGGTAGACAAGGATAATTTCAGGAGCAAAACATACCTTTATCTTCTGGTTCACTCCCTTCCACTTTCTTGGCAGCGGTATCTTTTGAGATGTACCCAGAGAGAGCTAGAGCTAGCAGGGATGAGAAGAGGGAGGGAGGGCTGATGGGAGATGCTGTACAAACAGCCCTTTGTTTGTCCTGACTTCTGCCTGTGAGTGATGAGCACTGTTCTCCTGCAGTGGGTCAGAGGATGGGATTCAGGAGCCTCCTCCTTCATCACTGCCAGCCTGGTTTTGGGGCAAAAATTTAACATATCCCTTCCAGCAGGAAACAATTCATCCAGGATCTGATGCAAAGGTGTGTCTTCAAAGAGCAAAGCATAACATCCAGAACAAGAGAAGAGGAGAGATCCTGTGGAATAACTGTATCTTGCTTGTGGGGTGTGAGCAGGCTGGGGAAAATGGGAAGGAGCAGCTTTCTGGGGTTGCACAGCCAGAAAAACATGGTTTCTATACAGGTGGCTTATTTTGCGTTTGGTGGACAAGAACAGGCCACTCAACAATCTCATGTAGTACTTTAATTTTAGACTTTGGGATCCTTTCAAGTTTTCTGAAAATGACATAATAAAAAAAACCCCTTAATTAACCAGATTTCTAGTACAGCATGCTCAGTGATGCCACGTATCAAGTTCTTTGCTGAACAATATTTAATCAAGAGGTAAAGCATTACACTGAAGAGTATTTCAGAGGAAGTTATTTTAGACTAATTTCAGATTAATCAAATGATCTGGTATCATAAAAACAAGGATCTTAAATGGAATTGAAATATTATGTACTAATGAGAAAATAGTCTTGAGGGTGAAGGATGTGTCCTCATCTTTCTCTTGCAATTTATCTCTTGTTCTACTGCTGCCATCCTGGACCTATTTTGCGATGGGAATAGAGAAAGATGATTGTTGAGCTGTAGTTCTTATGTTTTTCTTGTGTGTGTTGTTTTGATTCTGATGTTGTGCTGTAAGAGTTTAGTTTTCTTTGTCTGTTGGTCAGCTTCCAGTACAGAGGTTTGTTAGGAGTACAAAAAGGTGCCCCAGCTCAGCTGGTTCAGGTTACAATTTGATGTCTTGGTGCTTGTTTGGCTTGATTTATTTTATGCCAGAAGTGAGCTCAGGCCTCTGTAAGAAGTGCATATCCTATGTTCTGCTGCCTCAGCACAGAGAGCAGGTAAATGGCACAGTTATTTAGAAGCAGGCCTTTGGAAACGGAGCCTACCTACCCATGGTGCTCCCATCCAGCGGGGCGCTCCCCCCTCTCTGCTGGAGATGGGCAGCTGGGATGGAGAGAGCAGAATGCATGGCTGTACCTCTGCCTCCAATTCTGGTTAGAAATGTGGGGAAGGACATATTTTGCCGCTGTGGTTACACGCACATAACAACTTAAAAGGGGAGGGAGGAGGTAGCTGCAGGCAGCGGCTGTCAGAACAGGACGGCCTTGCCTTTTCAGGGTGACAAAATGCCCGCTGCTCCCTCTGCCTTGCTACAGAAATTCTTCCCTGGTGCAGAGCATGGCCCCAGCGTTCCGTGCCTTAAATGAGATTATGGTAATGCCTCCGGGAGCACGCGGTGTTCCAGGGCAGCCTTCTCCATGTGAGCAGGGAGCAGGCTGGGAGCCTGCTGTGCTCGTACAGCAGCAGGAGACTGGCTATATATAAGCAGGGATCAAACTTGGAGAAGGGAGTGAGAGCATAGTGTGCTGAAGCTCTGGATTTGAATGCCTTTTTTGTTACTTGCAAATAAATTCTGGTCTGAATAATTTGAAGTTTTTATCAGAAGGTGTAATAAAAGTGTATTAGGAAAAGTGTATTACCTTGCTTTATTTTTAAGTTTTCTTGTGTTTTCCAGGCAAAACGTGTTGTCAGAACACTTTTTCAGAGCCCTGTCTGGACAGTAGTCCAGTGAGCTGACAGCTTTGTATAGAAAGTGGAGTATGTGAGGGATAGTTTTATTCAGGAGATGTCTTGCTGCACTTTGAGAAAAGACAGTTCTAACAAAGTTGGTGTTTGGCTGGTAATTTTTTTTTTTTTTTGCTCTCCTCCATAGTTCCATGTACGATGTTTTCAGTCACTGAAAACTTTCAGGAATGAGATGAAGTTTTCTCCCTTGTGAGGCTGCTACAGAGTAGAGATTGAGAGGCAAAGTGGGATTTGGAGGAAGCAAAAGTTCTGAGGAATTTCATCAGCAAAATACAACCCAAAAGGAAGTCACTATGGCTGCTGTAAAACAACCCTTTTAGGAGTTAAAAGTGAGGTATGGGAAATGCATGGAAGAGCTGGGGAGCCTGCACTGGGAGAAAGTGAAGTGCACAGCAGTACTCCAGATCTTACCTTCTTTCCCTTTCTCCACTTTGCCCCTGGCCCACTGCCCTGAATATCTGTTTCTCTACTGACTCTGTCTGGCTCCTTGTCTCCAGCCCTGATGGCCTTTTCTTCATTTTTGGTTTCCTTGGGCCATTCTGCTCCAGCCCCGCATCCGCAGTGGGCTCAGCAGCCGGTGTCTGGCACAGGCTGGCAGTGTGCCAGCCCTGACAGAGGCTATTGAAAATGGCAGGAGCCTTTTTGTTCCCTACAATGGCATCTGGGATCTACAGCAGAACCATAAGGAAATCTTGCCTTTTCACCCTCCTTCATCTGTGTGGAGAGAGTAATCCTGAAATGTGCTTGACTCATTTTATTTAGAGACACTCTTTTAGATGTACACATATCCCTGTTTCTGTCTGAAGAGCTATGGCATTATGAGAGGTAGGATGCAAAGTAGAGCTCCTTTGGGTTTTTTTTTTCTCTTCCCCAAGCTGAAGTCAGCGAGAAGTGATGGCCCATGAGGAGGCAGTGGCAGATGGAGGCAGGAGGGGGTGTGACAAGGTAGCAGCAGCAATCTGTAAGAGAGAAGTAGTTTTCAAAGGAGAATGGCCCCTGGTAGGGTGAGACAGAAGAAAGAAAAGGCAGCATTAAAATTCAGCTGCAAAAGCATGGCTGCATCTGACATGTAGCATTATTCTAGACTAAATTTGTGTAACATGCCCTAGGAAAATTATATTTTTCTTCTTTTTTTCTTTTATTTTTAAGTACCCAGTGCACTCTAAAATGTGCTTTGCATTTTTAACCTGAGCCACACAGGTTTAGCTTTTTGCTGTCAACGAAAACCACTTTGCATCTTATTTGTATCCTTGATACCAACACTAAGCTCTTTTCAGGCTGACAGTGACAAATAATGATGCATCTCCACTCACAGTAAATCTCCTTAAAAGATACCACTTTACCTTTGAGTTAACTGGCTCATTCATACATAGAGCTCACATGAGGAGATCTACAAGGAGCCTCAGAACCTGATTTTGGCAGATGATGCAGTCTAAAGCTGTACTTGAAGATTATAAAGACATATTGTAGGGATGCATAAAGACCTTGGAGACATAATGCCAGTAATAATGACAGTGCCAGCAGAGCTAAGATATTAACAGCTGTCGTCATTTGTTACAGGACCACAGTGGGTAGGGGACCTGGGATTCAATCATCTATCTGCACAATGGGCTTTTAAGCAAAGATAAAACTCTTATGTGTTCATTTTGCAAACATACATCCATGTAAAACAAATATATCTCATGTTATACCCCTCATATCACATTTTTCGTCACTCAAACTTTATTGTATAACTCAGAAAAAGTATTTGAAAACTGGTTTTTTGCTTTTATTTTGTGTAATTTTAATTTTTTTTTTCATTTGATCTCTTTATTTTTTAAAATTTTTCTTAAAAAAAGAAAATATGTTGTTGAATACTCTACAATTGCCTTTGCAATTCTTGCATCTGATAATTTGCTTTATACCTTGTACTTGCATTAGCCTGGGGGATTCATCTGAGTTTTCTGGAACACTGTTATTGTTTGTTCTGTACAGTAGTAGTTCCTGTTCATCCAGCATTTCTTCTATTTCTTGCCTTTGTTTTTGGGCACTGCTTTACTTCCAGCTGCTGTTTTCTGCAGAACTCCTTTGTTTCCTCTCTCTCTCTCTCTGATTTTTGGCTTACTGGTTTTACTGTCAGTTTTCACAACTTTTTTTTTACTGCAGGTTGCAATCTGCATTTGGTTAAAATAGGAAACCCAACATATTAGGTTAATCAAAGGCACTTTTTAGTGTATTTCCTCAAATCAATGGCCTGTTGGCTTGCTCAGGCTGTTTTTTTTTTCTCTGAAGGCAGAGAGGATGCAGTATACTCAGAACCTGCTGAGTTCATGAGCTATTAGTTTCAGACAGGACAAATGAGTCAATGTTTTAAGTGTCTATATATAAAGTTTGGTGTCTCAAGCTGGCAAATGAGTCTGAATGTGTTATTGAAAAATCATTTTAAATTGAGAAACTATGCCCAGCCATCACAGACATTGCTTGTGTGATACCTAGAAATCCATGCCAGCTCTGATTCTCTAATGTTTCAGGATGTTGTTGGCTCTGTCACCTGTGCTAGTTTCTGTCTAGTTAAAGGAAAGAAAACTGAAAATAAAAACCAAACCTGCAAACTTAACTATAAGATTTGACTTAGTTTTCTTTAATCACCACCACCAAGACATCATGGTTGCTGCACTGACCTTTGAAGTCCCCGATCTCACCGCTGCCCTGTGCCTGTCCCGTGCAGCTGTGCCCTACAGCAGGCTGCCTGCTGCGCGCTCAGCTCTGCTTGCCGCAGTGCTGCCGTAAAGGCTTGTCCAGCCTTCAGACTCTCATCCCAGCTGTACAGCCAGCTGAGCCCTGGAAGGTTTCAAGTGTGACTGTGTGAGGCAAAAGCATCTTTGCTCAGGTTGGCCAACCTAGGGAGGACAGCCTTAAAAAGGAACAAGACAGGAAGGAAGATGGCAGTCCAAAACTGAGTGAGGAAGCTGTCGTAGCCTGAGGAACTTGCAAAAGAATCAGGAGCAAGAGAAGATACTGTGCAGCTAATATTTAGGCTGCCACTTAAAGGGGCTGGAGAAATAGGCTGTCAGGAATACCATGATGTTCAACAAAAGTAAAGTAAGTCCTGTATGTGAGGAAGAATGACCCCAGGCACTACAACAGGCTGTGGCTAGAGCACAGCTTTGGAGAGTAGAATCTGAGCGTAGTGGATGGTACCAAGATGGATGAGCTAGCAGCAGATCCTTGCAGAAAAAAAGGCCAACAGTGTCCTGGCCTGCAAGAGGAGGAGTGTTGTCAGCAAGCTGGGGTGGTGATGCTTCTTCTCTTCACTGATCAGACACACATGGAATGTGGGATCCAGATCTGAGTGACCTGGTGTGAAAGGAATGTGGATGAATTGGAGTGAAACCTGTGAAGGGCCACAAAGGTGATTAAGGGACTGAAGCATCTATTGTACAAAAACTCTGGAAGAGCTAGGAGTCTTCAGCCTGGAGAAAGGATCTTGTGTGGATCTCTCTATCTAAAAATACCTGATGTGGGATGGGCAAAAAAGGAGCCAGACTTTTCTTAGTGGTGCCCAGTGACAGGATAAAAGGCAATGGACACCAACTGGAACAAAGGAGATTCCACCTCAAAACATAAAGAACTTTTTTGTCTGTGAAAAAGGTAAAATAGTGACCACAGAGACTGTGGAGATCTCCTTAGAAATACAAAACCCCAGCTGAATACAGGCTAAGACCAAAATGCTGTAGCTGACCCTGCTTGCAGGAGTGTTGGACTGCTTGGTCTCCAGAGGTCTCTTTCAACCTCATCTACTCTGTGATTTCAGCCCCTCACTCAAATGAAAATCAGCTAGCAGTGCAGCATAGGCTCTGAACTGTAATCACTCGTACTGAGTGCACCATCTTGAGTGAGTTTGTGTAATTGTGGCTTTACAAAGCAAATCTTCTGTTTGCAAACTCCCTATCTGTCCCTATCGGTTCTTGTCAGGTCACAGCCCAGATGCCCTGGAAGAACAGCAACTTCCCTGTGTTGTGGCAAGTGATTGTGTATGCCATCATTAATTTCTGAGCATTAAGTCTCAACAGAAAATTTCGTTTCCTTAGGAGCCTCTGATGAGAGATTTTTGCCAAAAGCTTTCTGAAAACTGCAGATGCTGTGATAGAAACGAAATGACTCTTAGACTTAGTCACAGTTCATCTCACAGTGATGTTCTTCCACCTGCTTTACCTGCTGGGAATAGTTTTGGGGTATAAAAGCTGAAAGGTCTTTTGCCTTTGAATCTCAACAGAACCTCTTCATTTGCTGATAGGTAATAATGAGCTCATTTTAGATGTTTATTGACAGGAAAAGGATTTGTTTGTCTAATAACTAACATGGACTAATAGTTACAGTTCTTAAGTATTTGCCTTATTTATGCAAAGTTGTCCCTCTGGCCCCTTTCATCCAAGGAATTATTACCTTTAGCTTCAATTACATGGTCCCTTGGTGCCTTCAAATTGATTTACAGAGGTTTTGTACCTGTAAAGGGCTGTACCTCCTGAGCAGAACTGCAGCTATTTTTTTTTTCAGGTCTTTATGAATCCTACAGCTATTGATAGGTACCAGCTTTGGGAATAATACAAAATAGCTAGCAAATCCACTGGTGTTAATAGAGCTAATGGTATCTGTGGTATTTCATATTTCATGAGATGAAGACTGTAGAGACTTGTTAATTACACCTATGTATGTATCCCAAATGAAGCCCCACACAAGGAATTTGGAGGTTTCACACAAGCATTACTGCTGCTGGCAGACACTGCATTCTGCAGCCCTTTGGAACATATTTTAAAAAGATAGGTCTTTGGCTCTCAGGCAGACATGGCTCTATCAGAGGATGGAAATAAAGAGAGGAGCATCTCCACAGTGTGCAGCATTCTCCAAGAGAAGTGAGACAGAGTGCTTTGCTGCTGGAAGGACTGAGTTAAGTATGCCGTGGGCCCTAGGTGAAATACTGCCTCTGTTTCTTTAATGAAGAGGAATTTTACTGAAATTACTTTTCAATTCAGACTTTTATTCTGCACTCAAAACAAAACTTCAGTGTCTTATATGTACAAGCTACAGATTGCGTTCATAACTGACATTGAGAAAGACTGGTCCCTAGACTTTTGGGTAACAAAATTATAAATCACAGCTGAAACCTTTTTTTGAATGATATTAGGCTTGACACTCAACCGAGACAAATAACATGGTCTTATTTGTAACATATGTCAGTGCAGCTGATTTTTAGTCAGCCTTAACTGCTAAAGGAGACCACTTACTGCGTAGTTTACTATCATCATAATCCAGAAAAATCCACAAAGAATGTTATTTGTGGAAAAATTAATTTAATCTAATCAATCTTTATTTCTGAGCAGAAGCTAAACAGGGATAACAATTATTCTCTTGCTGGGGTATACAACTTTCAATGAATACTTTTTGCATTGTTCCCCTTGGTCACTATGGTTACGTGTATTACTTTTCCGATATTATTTTATTTTTCAATATGCTAATTCAATAGGAAAACAAGTCATAAAATGATGTCTTTATATGCTTCTTTTGGTGATTCTCAAGTCAATAAAGAGTATATTTTGGTTTCTATGACCAGTGGTCTTGGTAGTTCCTTCAAAAGTACTTAGGTGACAACTTAATTGTTGCATGTTTCTTGTTATCACTGTAAATAGTCTGCAGAGCTTTTAACTTTGCATCTAAATTTGTACATTATCTTACAGTATATCTCTGTTTTCCAAGGTTTGAAAATAATGTACATCTTTACAAGATATCTTTTATGCAGTATATAATATATGTGTATATACAGGTCCTCAGCTGCTTCTTATGCAGTCTTCCTTGGTCCTTGGAATGACTGAGAATTTAATCCAAAGCAGTGTCAAAAATACTTTCCAGACTCTCCCTGCTTCAACAGAGACTTAAACGCATCATGTTCAGAATATCTAAAACTGAACTATTACTCTACAATGTTTGCACAGCCTCTTGATTGTGTTAGCAAGACCTGGCAGTAGAGTGTTAGGTGAACATTATTCAGCTCCTCAATACAGATCTAGCAGAGTTCAGCATGTTTTGACAATAAATTGTCCAAGAAAAAGAACAACTTTACATACAGCAGAAGCAATTAAGCAATTTACTGTTGTCTTCTGCAACCTTGACACATTAATCTTAAGATATACCCAACACATGGACAATAAAAAACATAATTTGACATGTGTGTATTTATGTACATGTTTATGTAAAATTAATATTTTCTATATATTGCCTTAAGCCCGTTCACCACCAAATTAATCAGGACTTACTACAGAGGATTACAGAATGGGTAAGGGTGAAAGGGACCACAGTGGTTCATCTAGTCCAACTTTCCTGCCAAGCAGGGTCATCCAAGAGCATATTGCCTTTCTTCTTAAAATATTTCATCATCAGATTTGCAAGGCACCTCTATAGTAAACTATAGAAACAGTTTCATCTGGCTTTTGTGTATGTATCTTAGCATAAAAATTTAATTGCCTATATGACATACATTTGCAGCAGATTTCCCACTAGATGATTAACATAGTGGCCCTTTTTGTTTTACGTTTTCTATTCTAATAGTTTAAAAAAAAAGGGCAGAGAAGCCTTTCTGTCCATATGGTGACAACCTAAGCATGAGAATTCTTCACATTTCTTGAGGCACGCTCGTTAGGGAGAGAGCTGGTTAACCAGATCAAAAGGTTACCCAGTCCCTGTTTCCTTCATATTTTTGTTTGGTTTGTTGTGTTGTAATGGGACTGTCTCCCTGGGATTCACAACTCAAGTGAAAATTATTATTTGAGTTGTACTTCCTTTTAACCCATCTTGGCAATGTTGTTCCTCACTGTGAACTTGTGTCACTCAGAGTCAGTGTTACCAGATTGCTTTTGTCGGTACCAGCACATTAACATGCACAAAAGGGACTGGTTTTTTCACCCTGAAATATAAACTGTCTCTAAAAGACAGTTGTACAGTTTGGCAAACCTGGAAATAACTGGCATTCAAAGCAGCAAATTGTCTTCTAGGTGGTGAATATTCAGTGCTTATAAAGTCATCATGAGAAATTCATGATTGAAGGCTCTTTGCGTTAAATTTATCGGGTTTGCTTTCTCACCAACTTAATAAACATAAGAAGGCTTACTTAAATCCTAGTCCTCATTCTGCCAGTTCTAGAGGGCTTTTAGTTATCCAATAAGAAAGTAATTTGTTGTTAATTGTATTCTATAAAGCCGAATTTGATGAAAAGTGTGAAGACTGTCGTGGTTTGAATATTCCTGCAGTGTTTACTGCAATGCTCTTTTCTTTGCTTAAATTTTACATGGTAGATCTAACCTAATTGATAACTTCATAAGTTCTCCTTTTGGATAAGGACTCATTTCATTGATGAGTTTAATTTAATGTGGAAAACAAACCTAAGCATTGCTGAATTGCTAATTTTTTCCCCTTTATTTGGTATTCCAGTTCTATCACTGTCCTATCACATGTGAATCTCAGATGACACCACCCAGACACCCAAGGCATTTAAAATGTAAAACCACGAATGCTGTTAACAGCACACAGCATACCAAAGGTGGATTTTCTGAGGAGGTATAAATCAACCTTGCAGTGACCACAACTTACCCCTAGCTGGTAAATCTTAATCACTAGGTAGGAAATTATTTTTCTAAAAAGTCACTTATTCCTTTGGGCTTTTATTTTCACAGTTTATGCTTTGAAGAGGTTACATATCATTTATAGGTTGTTTTGGCACTGGCTGCTCAGTGGCTGGGATTTTTCTTAAATTTAAACCCCAAGGCTTGGTTCTGCTTGGGGTGGCTAATGGATGAGGGGGATAATGCTTCCCCATACCAGCTCCCTGGAACTGAGTGCCCTTGGTCTGTTATCACTGTTAAAAGTATCTAAGACGTGTATGGAAGGGGCAGTCAGAATGCTGAGGAACTTTCTTCCTGGATGGCTTTCCCAAAGAAATGGGATTTCTAACAAAAAGGGGTTGTGAATAAAGATTAGTCCATAAAGTGTGAAGTGTAATGCAGTTGCCTGATGATGGGAGGAGGTGTTCCTGAACAAGATTAAAATGTAAAGAAGGACTATACAGTTCAGAAAGATATAAGTCTGTATCTATCATGTGAGATCTTATGGATTAAATACACCAGGATTTTCAGGGATCTCAGAGCTAGTTTTGTGCGTATGTTATTAAGCATCCATCTCTTGAAATTTTATTGGGTTTGGTTACAAAGAAAAATGAGAAGTTATAACAAGATTCTGTAGAATATATATTTTTTTAATTCCAGGAGGCAAACACAGTATCATTGTCATTGAAAGTATCTAAGTCCACATGATACACAAGAACATGTCGTGTTCATGCAAGTAGCTCTCTGAGAAAAGCTCTTTATTTTATTTGCTTGAACTTTTCATTCAGGCTTTGTAGGAATATGCCCTTGAACTTTTATCAGAGGAATCTGATCCCCAATTCTCCATATTGTGTGTCCAATGTTGCACCTTTTACTCATGTAAGCAATGCTTAGTTATTTTAATTTGTCTTTTATGGAACTATGTGTGGGTGGAGGAGAGCAGAATTTGTTGGTGAGCCAGGCAGTTTCAGAGTAGGAAAATGGGAGATAAGGCTAGTAAGGAAAACAGATTCTTTAAACTTTTTCACCCTGTGCAAAGTAAAAATATGACCTAAATAATTATTTGTTTTAGATATTAATGACCACTGTTGAAAAATACAACTGCCACAGGAGAAAAAGTTATCCTTTAGTGAAGCTGGTGTTCAATTTCCTATACCCATCATCATCACCCTGAACAATGATCCTGCCCTGTCAGTATTAAGCCTGAAGTTTGCAGAATTGCATCACTCTTTCCATCCTTCCTGAAACTCTGCTTAAAGGAAGGAAATTAAAACAGGGCACTTTGTCTCTTCAGTGGTGGAGAGAGAGAACACCCCTTATGCTACTTGATTTGGGAAGGATTCCAGTTCTGCCACTAAAGAACACAAAATTAAAAGTAATCCTGCCTGATTTTTTATTAAGATTAAAAAAAAAATAATAAAGTTCATGGCCTAGTTGATGGTCTGAAGACATCTAGCTTGCAGAGATTCTGATAGCTGTGATTTAAATTGTACCCCAGCAGTGTAAATAAGAAAGGAAAGAAGTGGCATCACAGGAAGCACATTGCAGAAATTGTACCTCATTACTACACGAGAAGGCAGTGAATGAGATTTATATAATCAGCTTTGGACAACTTCATCTTCAAAATGTAGTAGTAAGTATTAAAATCTAGAACTGGTTTTCCTTACTGATATTTTTGAACAGGCTGTTTGACTTCATTCAAAATCAATTCTCCTTTAAAACTGTTTTTATTAGTTAAAGCCTGACCTGAACACAACCTTTTTTGCTGATCAGACAGGTGGCTCATGTGTGACTTTGTGCTGGTTCTTTACTTGTTCTGGCAGTGCTAATCACACCCCAGACTTTCCATTGCCTGGAGAGCTTACATCAGGATAAATGGGAATCTGTCCATAGGGTTATTTTGATAGCACAGTGGCCATACAGGGTGTGTGTATAGCACAAATATCCATATTTTTAGAGATAATGTCTATTTTATGCTGTCTCCTGCTGCCCAGCCCTCCCTGTTACTCTGCCCTGAGGCAATGGGGATGTGAATCCTCCGAGAGCTGGTAACCCCAGTTGTGTTTTCATCCTGAGGGAGAGCAACCCTCAGCTAGGATATCCATGCTTCACCTGTTGGACAGTCTCTAATAGCACCTTAAATTTGTTTTTGCTGTAAGAACCTGGTTAAGTCTCTGGTTATGAGTTTATGAGCAGCCTCTGTCCCATGGAATATATGAATATTTAAATTCTGATGGCTCCCCTTTGCATCTTGCAAAGGAAATGAAATTAAATAATTGGCATCAGATTGAACACCTGCACATGTAAAAGACAATAATTAAAATAACTGTATTAACCTTGTGTAATCAGGTTTTCCTTGCCATTAGTTTGGAAAATCACCTTTTGGAAAAGCAGTAGTGTGGCTTCTCAACAGCTTACATGGTGGTCTTCGAGTGTGCTTTTCTTGTGCACACACACACAAAGTCCAACCAGGATAACTTTAGTCATTAAATCAACTGAAAAAAAACAGAGATGCTTTGGAATTTTCACCTGAGAGTTTTCTAAAACTTCATAGCAGAAGACATTCAACTGCCTGGTCTAACTTAATCTTCTTTCAGCTAGACAAATGCAGTCTGTGGCTTCCAAAAGTCCCTTTCAATAGTTTTATGGCTCTGTGAAACACCGTGGTGCAATGCCTTCATATCAGGTACAGTTACAGTGCTTCTAAAATTAAAATTTATTATGAAAATGTAGAAAAAAGAGGTATAAAACTTGCTCACAAGGAGAGGTGTAGGGGCAGGCAGCAATATCTACTTTCTTGTGGCCGTCAATAGGATCTGAGGGAGCAGCATGAAGCTGTGCCAAGGAGGTTTAGGTTAGATATTAGGGAAAGGTTCTTCGTCCAGAGGGTGGTTGGGCACTGGAACAAGATCCCCAGGGAAGTGGTCAGAGCACCAAACCTGAGGGAGCTCAGGAAGTGTTTGAACAATGCTCTCAGGCACATGGTGTGACTTTTGGGGCTGTCCTGTGCAGGCCAGGAGTTGGACTTCTATGATCCTTGTGGGTCCTTTCCACATCAACTTATTCTGATTTTGTGAAGAAGCAAACCAGCCAGTTCATTCTCCTGTGCCATTGGTCTTCTGAGCAATATCCTGCAGGGGAGAAAGCACCACCCTTTTTTGAGCGCATGACCCATTTTTGTGCCCAGCATGTAGTTTGCACTTCAGCTTTTGCAAAGAATGACCTGTCCAGATGACCAAACGGCAGGGTACAATCATGTCTGCTGGTTGTTCTGCATGTCCCATGTGCACTTGCACGCTGCAAAAGCAGGATTTCTCATTCCCCAAAACACTGCCCTTGCTCTCTTTGGCATGTTAAGATCTGATTGAGCAGTGTTATCAAATGGTGGCAGCAAGGACAGCTCCTCTCAGGAATCTGATGACTTTGTAGCAGACAGTTAGGAGGAATATGTGGGTTTTTGTGAGCCGCTGAGATAGTTACTGCTGTCAGGTCCTGGAATGAGTGTCTGCACAGGCAGGTAAAGCCGGGAGTGCCTGTCTGCCCCTCCATCTCTCCCCAGTCACCATTCAGAGGAAGGTGAATTCACCCCAGGTTCATTCTGCGGTTTGTTAGGGCATCGTGTGTTTGGGTTTTGTTTTGGTTTGGGTTTGCCTGTCTGTTTGGGGGTGGGGGCGTTTGTTTGTCTCTTTGGTTTGTTTTTTTTTTTTTTTTGTCTGTTTTTTACACTATCACGCACTTCTGTGGGACTTTTTCACCAATTTATGGGGAAAAAAACAAACCCAAAACAAAAAAACCCGGAGAAACAAACTAGAAGAAGCTAAACCAGTCCACGCTGCTGAAACTTGTTATTTGGTGCCCCCTGGTGTCGGAGCGAGCGGCCCGGGGCTGGCGCGGTGCGGAGCGGGGCTGCGGGCGTGCTGCGGGGAGGGGCTGCGGGAGTGCTGCGGAGCGGGGCTGCGGGAGTGCTGCGGAGCGGGGCTGCGGGCGCGGTGCGGAGCGGGGCTGCGGGCGCGGCCGGGCTCGGAGCGCCGCCGGGAGCGCCCGCCGCGGCCAGGAACCGACCCAGCCCCCGCAGCTCCGGGCTTGCCTGCGGGACAGCTGGTCATCCGCGCTGGAATTCGCCGGGACAGACGGCAGAGGGCATGAGTGAATGCCTTAAGTGTCGGGACTTGCTTCTGACGGGAATTTGAATTTCTCTGGGAGTGTAAATGTACGCTTTCCCTTCTACCTTTTCGCTCCTCTTTTCAGCATGATGATGGTTATATTTGTCATTGATTTCTGCATGCTTTGTTTTAATTTCTGCATATTTATTTTATATACCTTCTCTATAAATACAAAGCAAAATATTGCAAACAAACCCAGGTCTATACCACCTGAGGGAATGGGAATGTACCCAAAAAAGACTAAAATCTTAGGCACATGGTTGAGGAAGTCCAAGCTTCACGAAGAATAGCAAAAAGCTCAAAGCCTTACTCTTTCCCCCTCCTTACTGTTCGATTATTGCAAAAAGAGTCAACTGAGGCATCCTTTTGATGGGAGTATTGCTGGGTTTACCAGACCCGGTAGAGTGCCTTTTTAAATCTGTGAGACTGATCAAAAGAAAACACTCAGCTACTCTCGTCCTTTATAGGCATGTTTCACTCTTGTACTATTTAATTTCTGATAGGCAAGTTCAGGACTGAACTAATTTATTCCTGGCATGAAGCCTGGGATGTAACATGCCAAAGAGCAGTATATAATAACTACAATTGGATGGAGTAGCGTAGGTCAGCACATGTTTCACACCACTCCTTTTACTACTGGAGTCATGGGGTAAAATCTACTCTTTTTGCCAACTTTGGTGAAGGTGTAAATGCACATGCACAACGTAATGGCTTTAAATCTTGGAATCCTACTTGTATGCACCAGATGGATCTTGTATAAATGTTCCACTTTACAGCATGTTAGCATTTGCTAGTAGTTAGCTGGAGGTTATAGCTGCCAGACTTCTTTGTGGCAGTTTCCAGGCTTAAAAAAAAAAAAAAAAAAAAAAAAAGCAAAAAGAGAAAACACAAACAGAGAAACACAACCACCCACACAAGAGGGAATGTCTGAATAATTGATAAAACTAGTTTTAAGAATTGCATGTACCTGTGTTTGTTCATGAGTAGTATTTGATTTGACTTGTCCTGATTTGGACTACATTGGGTACATGGATCTTGGGATTTTTGAGAGAAGCTGCCTTATCAGTAATGGTTGGAAAAAATCTTATAAATGTTTGTGTATCATACACAGGATTATGCCTATCTTATACATACATATATATATATATATATATATATGTACAAATGTATATGTTTTTCTTAAGAACAATTCCAGAACCCAGATAGGTTCCAAATTAATTTAACAATAATTTCATTATATAGGTTAGAAGTATTTTTCTTATTTTTATGCACTACCATACTTAAAATACATTTGTGCTATCTAAATTTTTTTAATACTTTTGACTTTGCTAACTTGAAGTCTAGCTCTTCCAGACTACATCTTTAAGACATGATAATATGTATTTCAGGAGGCCATGAATTCTTGCCTCCAGTCCAAATTTGCTGTTCTGTATACTTCAGGCATATATTAATGGTCTTGGAAAATATGCTTTAGAGTGCCTAGTTTTCATATTTCTCCATTTCTCTTTCCTTTTCATTTTCCTTTAGAATTAAATATGTAATTACTTCTGAGGGGAAAAAAAAAAAAAAAAAAAAAAAAAAAAAAAAAAAAGAATGTTCCAAAAACACAGAAGAAAAATTAACCAGATTAATGATGAATGTATATAAAACCTAAAACACTGGCTGGGCAATTGTTAGAAACAAGGCAAAGCCAGGCCTTTCTTAACTGGTGTCTTTCTCTTGTTTTCCTTCTACTGCCTAATTCCCACTTCCTCCCACAACTTTCTTGTACTCCAACCAACAAGCACTTTTTCGTCCTAATGAAAAGCATGTCAACACTTGAGTTTCAACATTACTGTTACAGGTGTATAGTAAGAGGTACATGGTGCTGCTCCAGTGACTTTCAGGAGGATTTCATCACACTGACACAGGACAGTGGGGTGCTATTAGTTCTGCCAAGTGCGAGGGACATTTTCATCCCTCACTCTCTCCCCTGAGTGTGTCAGAAATTCCAAGCCTTGGTATAATCTGGCTGCAACCCTGAAAAGCCAGTGCCTCCAGGCATGGAGAGGAGTATCCAGCCGTGTTTGATGCTCCCCTGAAAGTCAGTGGCTGCAAAATTCCCCCTGCCTTGCACCAAAGGCATTGGAAGTCACGTTCCTGGGCTCTTGAAGTACAGCACATTAGCCCTGTTTATGTTAAGTTTCATTTTAACTTAAGCAGGTACTTGCTTCGGGGGATTAGTCTGGCCAGACCTGTGTCTGTCCTCTGCTAAACCTGGAGTACCACTCCTGGCAACTGGCTCTGAGGTGATGCCAATTTGTAACATTGTGATTTCCTTCCTCTACAAGATCATGTTCAAAAGTCTTTTGTTGTGAGGGAAATTCTTTTTTCCCTAAGTTCCTCCCCTGCCTCACTGATTTCTGTGATCATAGCCAAATGTCACAACTGCATCTTCTGCCTTTCTCTGCAAGATCTTGCCACTGCTCCTGCATTTGACTTCAGGGAATGGTCTCATGCAGCATTTATAGATGATAATGTCACATTTTAAAAAATGTGGTTAAAAATGTCTGGAAATTTAATAGTTACATTTCCCACCATGGAAAGCACACTTGCAGAAAAACTAATTGTTACCAATAGCTCCAATTGCCAGCCTGGATCATTAAACTTTGCCTTGGGTCAGCCTTTCACTCTGACTGATTATTAAGTACAGATTAGGAGGCAGTTGCTGGCATTAACTGTGGACTCATGGGCATCGCTGTTCCCAAATACTGTGCACTTTATCTGAGCGAGCTTAGCAGCAGAGCACTTTTCTTAAAGCTTTCATTAGGGAGCAGCTTTCGGAGGGGCTGAGGGCTGTAATCAGATTATTGCTTCTCTCTGGATGCAGAGGATACAGGCTTCTGCTTGTCTCGCGCTGCCGCCGCCAGGCCTCTCCCTGCTGCCTTCGACAGCTGAGGAATTGTCGGATGGCCACGGTCTGGGGGCCGTGTCCTTTTGTGCTGGGAGGGCTGGCATTCTCTCCTGCTCTCCCTACTGGAGTGCTCCGTGGAACATTTTAAGCTTTGGAAGTGTTCGCTTCTGAGCTCACCACGCATTTTAACTCTGCGCTGCTGGCCAGGATTGGTGTATGTGGGAGAAGAGAGTTTTAAAACGCCTTGGATGTGGTTTCCTAAAAGCTTATTTACCGTATGAATTGTTAAAAAAAAGAAAAAAAAAAAAAGGAAGAAATGTGTATATTATCATGCTGGGCCATGCAGAGTTTCCAAGCACATCTTACCGATTAAAAAAAAAAAATTCTTTCCTGCCTGTTGAATTTATGGCCGAGATAGCCAGATTACTAGAAACACTTATGTGTTTAATCTTTTCATGTTTTGAGCGGGAGAAGGTAAAGCAAGGAAAATGCCATAGAATTGCTTTTTATTTTGTGGAGGCTGTAAATTCTGTTATGGAAAATGTAATAAAGAAGCAGCTTAAACAAAAAGAGTGGCTGTGTGAAATCGCGAAATTTCCATTGGGTGAAAACAAATCCAACTTTATGTACGTTTCCCTGGAGAGATGTAATGTGAATGCTTACAGCTGTTTTTAGTTTCTTATTCCCTGATTAGGTTTAAATTAAAGGAAGGATGTCATATTGAATTATGAAAAATTACTTATTTTGCGTATTTTGGTTTATACGTACTTTCTATCACAGCCTCACTGTGGCATTCACAAGGACCTACTGAACATGTGCACACAAATAATATTAAAAGTGAACTGGCTGCAGTGTAGTGGTTCTGACAGAGAAATGTGTCCACCTTCCACCAGGAAGGGAAAGCTACCCTGCCATGCTGAGCCTTCCCCTGCAAGACAGGTTGGTTGCTGGCTGAGAAAGAGGGGCTGTGTCCTACTGAAAGCTCACCTGCAGCACCCTCTGCTCCAGGGGGTCCTGCTGAGGGACCAGAGCCCAGAACAAATTTGCCAGCCCAGATCAGAGAGGACAAGTTCCCCGAGACAGTGTGTCCAAGGCTGAACAATACCTGGAGCAAGCTGAGCAGGAGGGGAGAAGGAACTGTCTCAACCATCTGTGCCATTCCTAAGCGCAGGCTCTTTACTTTATGTCTGCTTTCAGCAAGCATTCCAGCGATCCAGCAGCCCAGAGGTTTGAAATTCACTCTCTGGGGAGATTTATGTCTCCCTTCCACAGAGAAGTGCTTTTCTGCTGGAGAAGACAGTATTATATGACTTACCTAAGTAGTCACAGCTATTGGTGCAGCTCAAACTGGGTGCAGATTTGATTCTGGCACAGATGAAAAGATTAGGAGAACTTGGTTCGAACAACTGGCACACTCAAAGACTTGGCATGACTGTGTACAAAGACAAAAAACTAATTGTAAATTGGTTTTAAAGCATTCCATGGGATATTTCCATATAATTTTTCTAGCAAATTACCAGCTCCACAAGAGTTGTAAGACATAAAGGATTCATTAATAAAAACTACTCTGGTAAATAAATATATATATGTGTAAGCACATATATTTTTTAAATAGAGTATGAAAAAATTAAATTATATGAAAAAGTGCTGATTTGAGTGATGGTGTTTACAGAGCTATGCTGTGTACTGTGTACTGCAGCATACCATTTGGGGTGGGGATCAAAGGGGAAGAGGTCTTGCAGGAGCTCTGTGCCTGGTGGGTGTCTGTAGTTTGCACAAAGAATGAACAACTTGCTAGCACAGCCTCTGCAGTGTAAGATGCATTAATGTAATCTAGAGATGCAAAAAAATGCTGCCTTGCTGCAGCTGGAAGTCATGCTCCTCTTAGAGGTGCACAGAACTGATCACCCCATCTATGCCTTTGTGCTGCTGTGATATCTCTCCTCTTCCTTCTCCAGATGAGGTTGCTCATACCATGCTATGTTATTGAGTGGAGGACAAGGAGCCTGCTGCTGACCTGCAGGGTAATTGCAATAAAAAGGTAGGATAATATTCTGAGAAGTGGGATTCTCAAAGCTGGCAGGTAAGGGAAAAGGAGGATGGAGACAAGGGTGTGAGAAGCAGTTTTGCCATGAGCCTCTGGGTGTCCTGGGGAGCAGCACATCTCAGGGGTGTTTGCCTTGGCTTTCGCCGGGCTTCCCCAAATGTTCTTTCCCCCAGTCCCAACTAACATTAACCCTCTCTCCCTTTAAAGATAGGATATTTTGGCTAGGTCTGCTGCTGGGGAAGGGGGCACCACTCCTGGGAATGCAAACAGTGGCATAGCCTGGTGGTGGGGGTGTTGCAGTCTGTTCCAGAGCATCCTGGTGGCTGAGTTCTTCCTGCATGCCTCAGAGCCTGGGGAGGAAGAGGAGACCATGGAGCAGGATGTGAGATGAGAAAGCTGCTGGTTGCCACTGAGCTTTTTGAGACACTGCTTCAAAAAAAAAAAAAAAAAAATCATGGTACTGTTATACAGCAGAGGTATATGGCCATATCCTTATAATTAATTGTATAAATTAAAGAGTAATTCTCCTGCCCTACCATTCTGTCTAGAACACAAGGAAGTTGAAACTCTTCAATGTCCTTAGAAACATCTAATCTGATGACCCTTTCAGTGACCATCAGCACAGCCCTTTGTTTTCATCACCCTGAGTAAAGAAAAGTCTGAAGATGATGACAATTTGCCAGTCCCAGTGTGTAACACTACTTCTAATTCTCTTCAGTCAAGTCCATCTTTAGGTTTGATTCATGCCACAAAGCACTGAAATTTACACAGCCTCTGCAGGGGCCAGCAGCCTCTTCATGGTCCTTATGCCCTAGGAACTGAACGTGTCTTAGTGTAGAAGCTGTCATGTCCTCTCAACATCTTATGCATCAGCTTTTCTGTCTGCTGGTCTAAAGACATTTGGATATCTGTAGTCTCCAGCAACACCTTCGTATACTACTACTACTACTACTACTACTAATAATAATAATAATAAATAAAGGATTCAAACAGGCAGTTGCTTTTATTCTTGGAGAAATGGTGACCAGAAAATCAAAATTGCACCCAGAAATTTCCAGATTCATGGTGCTTTATCAGTATATGTATCCCATCTGACATCGACTCAGAATATTTCTCTGAGTTTTCCCCTCTGTAACAGAGAGGCAAAAGAGACATCTGCTTCTCAAAAGTACATTGTAAAATTAAATACCATTCTGTTTTGAAGCACTTTAATGCAATATTAACAGGAATCATAAGAGTACCTCAAACTCAGTGAAAGATTTTTTTATTATAAACATTTTAGATAAAAAATCCCTGCAGAACAGACAATGGATACTTTATCAATTTTTCTACCTTTCTTTTTAAATCAGTTATGAGAGATATAAATTTGTAACTTCACTACATCAATACTTTTTTTTTTCTTTCATTCTCTTTGCATATCTATAACACATTGGAATTTCCATGACTCCTTTCAGTCAGATTACTTTTTCCTATCATATTTTGCTAAGCAAATAGAATATCCTTGAACAATACCACTCTTTAGTCAGTCAAGTCACTGATTTATCCCAGCTTTGTAGAACTTACACTTTTCCTAGTTCCCAACATACATATTGCAACCCATATCATGTTTTGTCTGCACACAGCAAATGCAACTGGATTAAAGCCATTAGTACCACAGCAACTCTTAAATTTTTAGATCAGTGAGTAGAACTCTGCCCTTTCTCATGCTCAGGAAAAGAGGGCAATGGGAAAGAATGAGTAAAAGAGACCAGTAGTTGCTCTACACACTCCTATGTGCAAAAAAAAAAAAAAAAAAAGTTTTCAAAAAAATTCTGTTTGTGAAACCTGTGTTTGCTCCTGCGTGTTCTTGACTAAGATAGAGACCATTAAGGATGTTGCTTCTGTAGTCCATAGGTCCCTGCAGTCCCTAGTCCCAAAAAGGGAAAACAGAAACAAATTTTCCAGTACCAACTACTCAATTACACCCTTGCTGTCAGGCGAGGTGTTCCATGAAGTGGGCTGGTGTGTTTTGGACATGTCACTGAGTGATGCATTTAATCAGGAACACCTTGCAGTTGTGAGCTTTGGGTTTTTTTTTTTCTTTTTTTCTTCCCCCCCCACCTTTTTTTATTCTTCTCTTTTTTTCTTTTTCTGTTCCTCTTTTCCCTGTTTTCTCACCCCTCTTTTGCTTTTTCCTCTCTCTCACTCCTGAATAACTGCATCTATTGAAAAGTAAATCCCCTCCTTCAATTACTTTAATATGCTTTCATACCATGTTTGCTCCACTTTATTTCTCAGCTTTGTTATTTCCACTGCCCAGTAAAATCTATCACCTTTGAGTGAATTATTTGCTTTTCTGGACTGCAGCAAATACCACCCAGTCTGTTAAGGTCAGGCTCCAGCTCCTTGACTTCTCTATTGTTCCGTCCCTTCCTTACCCACTCTGTCATTGCAGTACGACAGCTCCAGCTGGGAGGGCAGGGAAATCACTCCCTCAAGAGCAGTTTATCACAGCAATAAATGTTATGTGTTTTACTAGGATGCCATCAAAGTTCACCCTCACACCATCATGCTGAAGTAGAAACAATTGTTTCTTTTATTCATCTATTACATATACTTTATTGGGTAGGTGTCCATATCCTGCAGAGATCAGCATCCTGAAGGGACAAGGCACTACTTTGAGCTTCTGCTGTGTTGTGAAAATCACAGAATTTGCAGCAAGAAGCATCATAATGTTTTAAATTAATTACTGTTTCTCAGTTTTCTTCCTGTTCTCCCTGCCGCCTGGGTTTTAATTACTTTGCTCACATAGGCGTCTCCAAAGTCACTTCATTAAATAGTATTTGTGGCCTTTACATTTCTTTCAGGTTATTTGCTTCTTTTTATAGCATTGCCTGTGCCAGCTCTGTTAACTTCAAAGCATAAGAAACCTGAAATCTTTGTGATTGCAACTGGTATTCAGTAGAATCTGGCCAGTCATCTGAATTGATCTGTCATTCATGAAACTTCATAGTATTCATAAATACTTTAATTTTAATTTTTTTTTTTTTTAGATACAAGAGAGAAAAGTGAAACCTTTGTGCTTACATTCCCTCCCCCATCTTCCTACTAAGTATTGATATTTCCTCAGCCAAGAAAGCTTAATAAAAGCTGAGAATACACTTTACTACATTAATTTCATACAGCAGAATTCCTTATAGCAATATGAAAACAAGTTGTTGAATGTGTGACAGGGTAATTCACTGAGCACTAAAGGAAATTGCTAAAAACAAAAAGAAATTTGTTATACTCTAAGCTCTCAGTGACATATGAGAGCTCCAGTATTCTGTTGGGAAAAATGGTCAGCAGCCTTGCACTGACATATGTTAGGTATCTCTATTCCCCGAAATGCAGGTTTGGATTGACTGAAACTATCTGAGGCTTTAGGTTAAATTCCTAGCAATGTTTTCAGTCAAGAATATGAAGGAAACATTTGAAAAGCTAGACTATTTAATTTCAACATTTTTTTCTGCAGAAACTCCTTTCATTTTAATTTTTTTTGTTTTTAACTTTTTTTCCTTCAGAACACCGTGTGTCTAAATCTGGATCAGTCTAGTGAAGGGAAGAGAAAGCAACTCCCAAGCCCAGTGTTTGGAGCATCTCCTCCTCTTTGTCTCTCTCTTCTCAGGCAGAGCAGGCTGGCAGCTCCTCTCACTCCCACTGTGCCCTCTCCTGCCAGTGGCACTGCAGTTACACAGTGCACAGACTGTGCCTGCCAGTTCTCATGGAGACCTATTTCACCATGAAATAGAGGCTCAAAGTCAAGCTAAAACAGAGCCAGCACCTCTTAAAATCACTGGGGACCTTTGTAAAGACAGATCAGGGATTCAGCTATAGGGCTCCATCCCCCTGCCCCCAGTGTCAGGCTAGGTACCCTTGAGCAAAAATGAGTACTCTGCTGGAATCTTAATTTGGGGACCACTGTGTGGTTTATTTCATTTTATGTTATACAGGAATTCCAGCTGCAGACAAATTGGAGAAAACTTTGCTTTGACTGATGAACCTTACCATGTATATTGGGCCTACAGGAAGAAGAAATGAAGATGTACCACTGGCGGATGGGACTCAGCTTCAACGAGGTAAATATCAAGTGCAAAAGCAGTGGATCGTTAAGTGAGGTGATACAGCAGGGCTGTTCATAGCCAAACTTGGTGTCCACAGCTGTTTTCTTTCTCCTGGTATGATCAGTGTTCACTTATTGGTGCCTGATTCAGCTGCATTAAAAGATTTTGATCAAAAACCAAAGAAAGACATATTTTCCCAGGTTTGTGGGATTTTTCCCCGATGGAGATAGATATTTGGCCACAAATATTGTTTAAAAAGTTGTGCTCTTACCTCTATGGGCTTTAAAGAAATAATGCTGACTGAGGGTTTACTTTTTGGTTAATCAAAACAAGTGTAAATTATTGAGCCTAGGAGCAGTGTCTCCTAAGCACATTCCTATTAGGAAATAGTGTGACTTCCCACCACCTTGGCTGTTGAGCAGCTACTGACATGTAGTTCCAGGATCCAGTCAGGGTTTGGGGCTGTTTCCTGATGGGTAGTTTGGTGGTAAGCAGTTAGAACAAGAACAAGAGCTGAATGAGGTTTTTCAGGTGGGATAAGTCAACATTCGCATGGCACTGACTTGGGTCATTTCATGGTTTCCATGGGTTCAGTGAGCTTCAGTCAGCACAGGCTTTTTCCTCCAACAAACTCCTGAACTAGGGTTTCAGAGGCCTTTGAGTGCCTGCAGTTAGTGCACTTTTGTATGGACAAAAAATATGTATAAATGAAGAACGGGTTTGAATGAGTCAAAGAGGCACTCTCTTATCCATCTCAGCCAACTGCAAAATGGGAGATTATTCAAAGTCACCACATCAGCAAAGCTTTGCAGTAAAGGCATAAATGGTTGCTGGCCAGCTCTAATGCCTTCCAAGGTCGTCAGAAATTGACTTCCATTTTCGTTCACATGGTCAGGTCCCAGAGACCAAGAGCTTAATGGTTCTGGGAATATGCAGGTGCTCTTCCAGTCAGCTAACTTGTATTTAATTTGGTTTGAAGTGTTGCCTCTGGTCAAGGGAGTGACTATGGCTTCCTGTGTTGAAAAGCTTTTCACATCCCTTCCCTGTGTAACAAGAGCTGTTCAATAAAATTGTGCTCTTCCCGCCATTACCTTTTAGAGCTGTGCTACAGCACATCCAAGATAGCTCACTATGTCGAACCCCAATATTAAAAACAAACAAACAAATTATGTAAAGCCTTACAAAGATTGCAGTCCTTTTGCATGGCTATCTGCAGCTCAGACCTCTGCCTCCTCAGTATGAGCATGTTTGGTTAAAACAGTGGGCTCCAAATGATAGATGGAATGGCTGCATCATATCTTGGGAAAACATTTAAAAGGGTGTTTTGTTTCTGTGAGCACATTTGGGGTTTGATGTAATAGAGCTTGCAAGAGTTGATATAGAGGAAATTATTGCTTCTCAATAAAATTCTCCATTTTTATTGGCTCGCATACAGAGAATGGCAGCCAGCTGATAAAATACTTGGTGGAATTTTCTTTCCATCTAGCCATGTGCTGCTCTACAGCTATGAAGTGTGTCCTTTTTTTTAAATTGGGCATAATTATGATAGTTTCAAAGCATTTTGAGCTAACCATACTATTCTTTATGTGGAAGTCTGCATATTTTGTTTTTTAACCAAAATTTTGTCTTTTAAACCTGCTGGCTGTGACAGTAAAGTAAAAAAAAAACCCATAAAATAATAATATAAGTATCTTATCTCTGTCAGATACTTACTGGCAAAGTAAGATGTATATTCTACAAAAGATTTTTTAGCTTTTCACATGCTATTCCTTCTAGATTGTCTAGTTAAGGAGATATATGTATGCATACACATATACATAATATGGCTTCATAAGACAGAAACTGTAAATAACATTTGCAAAATATTTCTTCATCAAGGCTGTGAAAATCTAGAAAACAGATCGGCTCTACTATCTTCCCCAAGATAAACACAGACTTCCCCAGAAATTCAAACTCTGCAGCATTACTTGCATTTACTAATAACAATTCCTTAACTTTCCAGAATGGAAATTCTTTCATTTCCTACTCATTTAGTTACTGGAAAGTAAACATTTTATCACATTAAAATTTACTGGTTTTTTTTTGTTTTTGGGGGTTTTTTTTTTTTTTTTTTTGTTTTTTGGGTTTTTTTTGTTTGTTTTGTTTTTGGGGGTTTTTTTTTTTTTTTTTTTGTTTTTGGTGGGTTTTTTTTTTTTTTTTTCCCCAAAGGGGAGTTTGGTTCCTAAGTATTAGGGCCAGAAGAGGACCTAGCTGTGGAGTTTTAGGTGCCTGCTCTCTGGAACAATTACCATGCTCTCCATCTTCCCAGGCAGTGCACAGAGAAAGCTGGGTTGTCTCCCTAGGAGAGAAGCCCCTGCAATCAGAATTATGCAGAACTACCCAGACACAGAGCACCAGGGATCTTAAACATTGTCCCTCCTGCAGTGCCACAGGAGAGGATCTCCTCTGCATGGCATCCACAGGTTCTTCAAGGGACATCTCAAGCAGTGGGGGAAAAGAATCCCTTTTCTTCCCAAGGCACTAAAAAGCACTCTCCTAGTGGGTAATTGTGAAGGCACCCGAGAGCACATCTGGCAGTTTGCACTGCTGCTTGTGAGGAATGGAAGCCTGGCAACAGGGTAGCTTGTGTTTTTGTGGGCCTCCTGCAGCATCTTCTCTGGGCACTAATTTCTCTGGATGCTAGTTTCTTTGTCTGACTAACAAGGGAGCTGAGCCCTCCTGCAATCCTGGCAGATGTAGCTGCCAGGGAATTGTAAAAAAATTTTTAAAAGCAGGAAGACAGTTGAACTTGATGTTACAGGGCTCAGCTGAGCAAAGATTTCAGTTTTGTAAATCAATAGCAATGTATCACCTGAACTCTGCTTTCCATGCTATTTCCTGACCTGGCGTCATGTTTCAGTGACATTTTGGCTGGAATTCAGGAGGCGCTAGCTCAGCTGAGTAAAATCCTGGCCTATCTGTGTCTATCTGCTGTCTATCTAAAGCAGGTCAATGCTGTCCAGATCTGGCTTGGTAAGTTGTAGGGGTACCAGGGTACCAATGTACTGCTTTATGGGCAAGCTGCAGCTGAGAAAGGGATCTAACAGTAGGGACTGAGGTGTCTAAGCCCATTTCTTGTCTCAGCCCTACCCACTACTTTTGTACGAGTGATACTTTCAGTCTGTCTACTTCTCTGTCACTGGAAATTTACAAACTCCATTAGCTTTCTCATCATTACCCAGTTTGGTCTGCTGGTTACAGGATGCCCCCTCTGGAAACTTCTGTTGACTAGATCCAAGGTGAAGGGGAAACCACACGAAGATGACAGCAATCATTTTCATATCACTTGTAGAGTACACCATGACTGGTCTGTCCCCATAACCATGGAAGAGGCAAATCCTCTGACTGCTCCTGCAGAGACTGGAAAAGAGTACAGCAATGGGAGAGAGCCTTAGTCATGAAAATCCTTTATTTTAATGTGCAGCATCCTCTCCACAGAAGCCCTGAGGGACACATTGATGTGTTGGCATGGTCCCAGCTAGTGGGTGTGATTCACCTGACCCACCCCCTGAAGTGTATCCACACCACGTCCCCACATTATGTACATAAATCAGCTTTCACCTGAAGAATGGGAACTCTTTGTTGTCAAATGAATGTGAGCTGTGAAGAACCTGCAAAGTGTACTATAGCAGTCCTGAATGGTTGTCAGCTTTCCAGAGGGTTATGCTGTTAGCTGGAAACCTCTCGTTGTTCAGTTGCTAGAGTTTTCCAGGCCTAAAGTCTCCTTGTCTGAATTGTCAAACATATCATTGTCACCAGAGACAGCTGGCACAGGAAATAATGCCATGAAAGAATCAAATGATACAGCATTTTTTGTAAAACCTTTTACAAATCTGTATTAGAGCCAGTCTTTTATTTCTTATTAAATTAGCATCATACCATGCTGAAATTTTTATGTACTAGTTGAAGAGTTACAGCTAAATGATGTTATGACTCATTATGGCAATATGCAGCAGGATTGACCCAGACTTGTCACCCAGTCCTCCAAATCTTATCCATTCCACACTTGGTTTACCACAAAAATGGCCTGCATTGCTATAAGCTTAAAACAAGAGGATACGCTTTAACATGGATTCTGTGTTTCAAACACACAATAATGGTTCAGTTAACAGGAAGCAGATTCAAGCCTGCTCCAGACACACTGGCAATTAGGCATATATCAGCTCTCCGTTCTGCCAGAGCACAGAGTGAAAGGAGATATCCTTTCTCTGGAGCGTGGAGAGAACTAATTATGGATCCTAGGAAGTATTTAAATGGAAATACTAGATTTTGAGTAAATGAACTGTAATAATGAAATTCATTTCTGTGATGTCCATTGCTGGGAATCACTTCCTAACAGGAAGGTATAAAGAAGATTGAGTCCTCTTCTTGGGTGTGCAGAGCAGAAGACCAACAGGCAACAGACACAAACTGGAAAACAGGAAAACCCAGCTCCAGTATAAGGAGTTGTCAGACCCTGGAGCAGGTTGCACAATCCCTGTCTTTGGAGATATTGAAAACCTGGTTGGACAAGGTGTTGCCTACCTGCTCTAAAAACCTTTGAGCAGGAGTATGCTCTAGTTGAATGCCTGAGGTCCCTTCCAACCCGTGTGTTCCTCAAATTGCTTCTGTGCTAGAGCAGTGTGTCCTGCAGCACTGAAGCAGTGGGGGCTTGTTGAGGGCACCATTCAGGGAAGAAAGGGAGGAAGCAAGGTTTCTTTGAATGGAGTTTTTTGGAATATACCTGAACAATCTACTGGAGAGGAAGGGGAGGTGACTTGGTCAGATGGGTGTTAGATTCTGCATAACATTTTTGTTTTGGGGAGGTTTTATTAAAAAGTTTTAAAATATTTTTATTAATGGACTTATTCTTCCTCCTTAAGTGAGATATAAACTAGAAGTAAACATAGATTTTTTAATGCATGTAGTCACAGAGAGAAACAAACTATGTTGCATATGGTTGGGAAGAAGGTCCAGCTACAGCAAGACACCAAGTTACTGTTGTGAAAAGACACAGGAATATGGTGAGAAGGCAAGAAGCTGCAAGAAGTGCAAATAGAAGATAGGTGGTAAAGACTCAGTGATGCTTGTTATCGCCTTTGCATTTCTACAGTGTTTGTTGCAGCACAGCACAAGAGACAATAATGGCACAGTCACTGAGCAATTGTGTGGTGGTTGTTCTTGACCACAGAATCACAGAGTATCCTGAGTAGGAAGGGACTTGCAAGGGTCATGGAATCCATCTCCTGGCCCTGCACAAAACAGCCCCAACAGTCACACCACGTGCCCAAGAATTTTGTCCAAACACATCATGAACTCTGTCAGGCTGGTGCTGTGACCTCTTCCCTGGGGCCTCTTCCAGTGCCCAACCACCCTCTGGGTGAGGAACCTTTTCCTGATATTCAACCAAAATCTCCCCGACACAACTTCAGGTCATTCCCTCAGGTCCTGTCACTGGTCACCAGAGAGCATGGATCAGTGCCTGCCCCTCCTCTTCCCCTCACAAGGAAGTTGTAACTGCAGTGAGGTCTCCCCTCAGTCTCCTTTTCTCCAGGCTGAACAGACCAAGTGGCCTCAGCTGCTCCTCATATTGTTTCCCCTTCAACTCTGGACATTTGAATGATGCCAGCAGATTGTCAGGAAAGTTTAGATAGTGGAACGAGACAATGATTCTTTAGAGCAATAAGTAGTATTTTAGTAATTGCTTTCAGAGAGAGTTCTAAAAGATGACTTGTGACTGCCCATACAGGGTGTATTTCTCATGTTATTGTCATTGGAAGGAGCCTCAGTTTGAGGCATTGGTGTAGTCCTTCTGTGGCTTGCCTGATGACTGTCATTCATTTCTTCAATAGATTTGGGTTAATGTCACTGGCTTGCTTCAAGCAAGCCTCTTTAAAACAATATTTCTGACAACAAATGAAGCACTTACAAAAATGGGCATTTAAAAATTATTATAATCCTAGTATTGTAAAGAGAAGTGCTTTCTTCTTTTTTTTTCTTCAGATTCACATTCACAAGTGTATAGAGATGTCATTTATGTCCTAGACACATTAATTTCTGATTTTTTCCTTTAACTCTCTTAATTGGAAGAAAGTATGTTGCTGCTGATTTATGAACTCTTCAGAAGTGCCAGGGATCATTTTAAATGTACACAGCTGCTCTGCAGTAGTTTAACTTGGCAGATAGTATTAAACCATTGAATTGTGTCATTTATTTGTGTATGCACACAATAAGTTCCTTGTGCAGGTTCTTCAGAAAAAGTCTCAATGTTGATTCGAAAATGTGGCCTAAAAATAACCTAGCCCCATGATTTATTGTTTTGGTGCTTGTCTCCAAACAGTACATCTAAAATGAAGAATGAGATACCGTGTGTACCCCAGATAAGGCAATGGAATGGAAACCATCCGTAAGAGGAGCTATGGAGCGAGGTCTGAAAAGGAAAAGTTCCCAGGGTGAATGAGCAAGACACACGATGGGAATCAACTCCTGTTGCTGGCATTTGGGAATGCTGCAACTTATTTCATTGCTAGGCCAGGGAGTCTATGACATTGTGTAATGAGAAAGAGCAGCAGTCGTGACAGCAGTATCGCTGGTTGTAATGGAGTATAAATCAGGGCAGTTTACTCTGTCATTCCATTCAGGGCATCATAAAAGTAACACCTGTCATCTGGAAAAAGTCTAAACTCAGAGAATAATATAATGCATTTCACATGAATGTATAAAATCCTACAGTACCAGAAAATAAAACACTTAGAAATCGAGTCTTTATACTAAGGGGTGACATCTGCAAATCTATTCTACGATCAATACTATGTGACTTATGTCTTAAACTATTCTATGGGGGGGGAAAAAAAGTAGCAGTATACATTCTATTATAGCTCTAAAAAATAACTTTGTAGGCCATGATAATAATCTCTTTGATCCACACCATTTAATGTATTGGAAAGCAAAAGAACTTCCCTTATTTCTCCTTTGGCTGTAAAATGGACTGAAAACAGCCTTCAGGGAATTGTAGATTCAGTTACATCCTCAACAAGAGAACCTAATGGGCAGTGTTTAAAGACTGATTGATAGACATCATCTCTTGATGATCATAGCAGAACTTTTTAGGCTGCTGATTGCAAGCACAGACATTCTGGAAAGCAAAATTTATGCCTGCCAGGCTTTTTGACGTGTTTTGTCTCCTCTTTCCTTTCCTGCTCTCAAACCAGATTTCAGCAGTCAGTCCTGGAAGTCAGTAACAATGGCCAAACAACCTGAGCCAAAGACTATTATCAGCCACGCAAGTTTCAAATATTTTTCTTTGGTAAATGGCCTAAGAGACAGAAATTTAAAATTAAATAGAAGGTAAATTTGTCCTAAAGCTCTAGAAAATGGTGAAACTTTTGCACATTGGAAGCTTTAGGAACTATAGGAACTTTGGAGGGTGGATGCAGAATTATTTATTCATGATGAGTCTGTTCTGTCATCCGCAACTGTCGCAAAATTTCCATGTGCTCTGGGTGTGTACAATTATGGAATATTTGTATTTCTGTTGTCTTGTTATGAGGGGCTGTGAAGCATAGATTTATTTTTTATCCAGGATCAGTGCTGTCGATGTCTGATGAAATTGAAATATCAGCCAGATTTCCCTGCCTTCTGAGGTGGCAGCTTGGTGCTACCTGTGAAGCAGCTGTGGAACCACTCAGCTGCCTTACCCAGGATGTCAGTGTAAAGGAGCTCAGACCCTCTCAGGGTGCAGAACAGGAGCACCCTGAGTCTCCTGCTCTTAAGAGACTGGGCTAGTGTGCTGCCACTCAGAGTGATCTAGCAGAAAGTGCTATCGGTGATCTGAGTGAAGAACTTGAACACTGCTGTCTTCTTTTCTTACACCACCCCAGGCCTCAGTGCACATAAATAAGGCCCATATGCTAGCACTGGACTTCTGCACTATGGCAACTGGGTTGCATGTTTATGAGCTGGTGGGCAGAACACTGGAGAGATCACTCAGGCCATTAATTCATATGGGACTGCTTGGTCCCATTCATCATTCCCACTAATGAGGTACAAAGCACAAATCTGGTCTAGAGTGTTTTTCTGGCTGTTACTTCTCCATTGCAGTCAGAGTTTGGGGTATTTTTGGAGCACATATTGTGCTTTTGGAGAAAATAAGAGGTTTTTTTCTTAAGGCAACAGGAAAGGAAATAAGTGTCAATGTAAGTAACAGAAAAGACAAGATTTGTCTTGGTAGATTGGTGTTCTGTTGTTAAATCCTCTACTTTTAAGTTCTACTATAGTATAAGGCATTTTAGTAAATACTTTTTTTTTTGGGGGGGGGTGGTAATTAATGCATTTTATGTTGACATTGCCCACAATTATCTCATTTTAAGATTAAAGTACAGAGGGAAATGTTGGAAGTGTCTTCTGGGCATCACTTCACTACTACACAGGCCCAGCACAATGAACAGAACAATAGCAATGATCAGTTTACCAAAGCAGCAGCTACAGCCCCACTAAAATGTCAGAGAATGAAATCTTTATAATTGTTACAAACATAGTATTTTCAAAGCAAACTTACTACTAGGCCAATGGTTCAGATACTCCATGAATGGTATCTTGCTCTTCATGAGTAAAAGTTGTGTACCACAGACTCAGGAACCAGTCAGAAAACAAGACCCAGAAAGCCCCTTTTTAAACCTGAACAGGACTAAAATTTCTTTTTCTGGGATGTCAGGTTTACATCAGCACTGGCATTAATGTCACACTGATAACTCATAGCTAATTGAATAATGCCCTTATTTAGAACTAAATTTTCTGTATTCCATGGATGGCCGGTGCTACAGATGGGATATAGCTGTACCACAGACCAGAAAGCATTGCAAAAGTCAATCCTGCAAGAGAGCTTGGTCCTGGGTAATTATTCTTAAGGAAAACTCTTCAGAGAAGAGCTATTTATCTCTCTTCTTCATTCTCAGAAGGTAGATGACAGTGTTATTCCCTTTGCCGAAGACAAATTCCCCTTTTGTGTCTGTGAAAATCCCCATTAAAAACCATAAGAAGAATTAAAACAGCTTGTTCTTTTTTAACTTCTCCCTTATGGACTACCTTATAAAGAGGCATATAAGGCACAGGATGTAGCCTCACTCTTCATAGATCCTTCTGCTTTTTCAGTGGTATGGTGTGAATGCCTTCTGGTGTGTTTGAAATGCAAAGGCAGATTTTGCTGCTCTAACTTGCTTCTAACCTGGTACTAAAGAGGGACACACTTTTGACCATGATTCCAAAGCCCATCAAATATTCCGCTTTGGTTTAAACACCTTTCACCAATCTGAATGAGCTGGATTAAGTAAAGAAAATATTTGCCTCAGCATCCTAAAATATTTTGAAAATTCTCTTATTTAGCCTTTCAAATAACAATAGTAACGTTAAAATCCCAGCTTTTGCATGCAAACAAAAAAACCCAAAATATTATTTCATGTGCAGAAGTGAGAAAAATCAAATATCCATGTCTTGGGAGGGTGTTAATGTTCTAATTTGTGCCAGAGTATATTCCTCACAATTTTTATTAGGAAGACTCTGAGGGTACCAGAAGCATACAGTAAGACCCTGACCCTGAGAGAATTTTGAAAATGCAGTGAAGCTGCAGAGACTCTGCTGTGTCCACCCAGAGATATCAGATATAGATCAGCGGATTCAAGCACTCAAATCCTGCCTATCAGCTAGAAGTGTGATCTAGAAAATGATGGAGAAAACCCATAAGCCAAGTATCCGCTTAGAAGCCACAATACCTTCTGGTGCTTTACTTCTAGGATAAGTAAAAAGTTCTATTTTTGACAATAAATATTGATAGTCTTAATGTTTTTTAAGATAAACATTTTAAAGAAGGAAAGAAACCAGTGCAGTTGTCATCCCTGCTGAGCAGAACCTTATTTCCCTGACCACTAGAAAAAAGCCTTGCCGGCTAAAGGCTGGTTCACCGAGTATTTCTGAGTATGGGCATGCAATGTTTTTACAATGAAACATAAAACCAGGCAAAATCCCACCTGGGTTCAGCTTTTTTTAATGAGATGGAAGTTCAGATTTGAGTTTACCAAAGATTGATGATTACTGGAGATAAATGTGTGTTTTGGGTTTGAAATATAATTCTCTGCATGCTAAAACACACATGCATGGCAGATATAAACTATTCAAGTAGGGAACTTGAAATGTTGAGCTATTTCTAGGGCAAATACCTCTAAAACCTCATTTTTCCAATTCTTATTTTCTGTTCAACCGTGAGAGGATACAAAAGTTCCACAAAATAGGAATTGTGGTAACTGCAGATAAAATAAATTGCTCCTCTCCAAAAGGCTTCCCCCAGGTGTGTTTGAAAGGTCGGGTTAAAACCTTCTCAGCATTGCACGGTCTAAATTAGTCTTGAACAAGAATTGTACATTAATCAAAACAAATGAAAATTTTCCTTTAGCTGGAGTGATGAGGCCTGTGGTATGGGAGCAGAAGGATGTGATTACTGCTCATCAGGCTGTGTCCAGACCAAAATCTGCTCTGTTAGTCTGGTGTAAACCAGCAATAACTCAGCTAGGTATGGGGATTTACAGCACAATGCACTGGAAGTCAGAAACTCATCCACCTCAAAAAATGTTCTTGGAAATTAACACTCACTTCACTGATCATTTTAACATCAGAAATACTATTGCAATAATATAATGTATAGCTAATTCAGACACCTGTTTGGTAGGCATGCTGGACAAACAAATGCAGATCCATTCAGGGCACCGGAGGGCAGAGGGATTACTCTAAATTTAAAGTGCCACCTTTGGTCCCTTTCATGCTCTTTCTCAGCTCTGGAACAACAACCTCTGAAAATCCTTCTGTCCCTTCTCCTGCTGTTGTCCTTTCCAACATGTCTGTAAAACAAGCCTCTTAGACCTGCTTCCCAGAATGGTAAATGACTCGGGCAGTAAGCGTTCAGCAGAAAAGCATGGGTTGGAGCTTGATCCACTGCACAGTCCTGAGACACAGGTGAGGGGTGATGGCCTAATGAGTCAGATAGAGGCCAAATGTTGCATTAACATAGCAGTTTTATTGATCAACACTGTGTTAATCAATAACTATTTCAAAAATTAGTACTCTTTCTAACACCAGATACTCAGTGGTTGTAGATGTTTGTGTCAGATCACTGTCAGGGCACAGCGGAAACAATCTTCTTGAACTACATTTTGGGGAAGGAAGGTCTGTGGAGAGCTGGGGTCAGTGGTGCAGTACACCTCATGGGAAGCTATGTAGCTGCACTGGAACACTCTTTGCTTCCCTGGGAGCACAGGCCTTCAGCCAGGGAGCCTTCAGCTTCGTTATAGCAGGCCAAAGCTTGAGACTTGTTACCATCAGAAAAGTTTCGGCATAAGTGTCAGACCTTCACACCCCTTCTTGAACCCTCCTTTTGTTTTCCTCCAGGTATTCCCTGCAGGATCTCTGGGTGGAGGGATTCCTTTGGCAGTCTGGCTGTTCCCAGCAGGCAGCAAGAGCCAGCTAATACCTCTGGAGGGACTGGAGATGTGCTCCCCCAGCAAACACTGAGAGTACGTTCTCACCTACAGATCTTCAGCTGTAACACTGTTCTGCTGGAGCTGCTGTTGGAGATCAGCAAAAAAAGGACAGCAAAATCAGATTTAGACAAATCTTATTAGCTATTATTTAATTTGTTAGTCTATTGTGTCTAGTACCATACGTGAGCCAGAGGAGTAGAGTGTGTTTTGCAGTGAGACACTCATGCAGGACTGACGCAATTATTAAATGTGTCTTTTAATAACAATACAATTAGAAAGAAGTTTAATGAATACAAGTCCTTTCTTAAAAGTTGCTATAAAGTATGCTGACTTAGCTATAGACAAATCATACATATATGGAATTTATTTTATATACACATATACATATATATATATATATATATATATATATATATATATATATATATAGGGAAAAACACAATACAGTCATTCAACAAAATTTGAACTTTCCCTTTTTTATGTTTTTGCCCTCGTTGGATTCCAAAGAGATGGACATTTCTTTGCCTTTATTTTTGTGAAAGCTTATAAAATATCAGTCAATAATCCAGCAATCCTAGATTTAAATTCCTTGTTAAGTAGATAAATTCTTTATTCTTAAAATTAAATAAAATTAAATAAAAGCTGAGATATAAGAATTGCAAATAGTAGCTGTTTTATTCAAGTACTGGCAGCTGCTCTTCTCCCAGGAGCCTTGCAATGCTGTATATTTCTCAATGGGACTCCTATAACCTGTTCACAGGTTTCATTTTGAGCCTTGGCTTTGAGGTTCTTTTTCCTCCTCAGTTAGATTTTTAATGGATTGCTAACTTTCATGTTAGTGCAAGTTGTGAGTCACTTCCTAGGCTGCTCTGGAAGTTAGATAACCTGCTGACGAATAGAATCTTTAAAAATTAGAATATTCTCATCCTCCAGTATCTTATAGTTGTAGGTGCTCTTTTTTATTTTTTTAATGGAGGTTTTATTGTTGTTCCAGAGGAGATGGAAAGAGGTTTGCAGGTGTGAGAAGTAAATATCTTGTGTATCCTGCCCAAGGGCATGGCTGCACACGGGTTAACTAGGATAAATTAACCCAGGATGACATTGCTGTGACTGTGGGGCTTCCTCTGTCTTCTGGGTAGCTGGTTTCCTTCTCCCACAACCCAGCAATCTTTTCTCTTTTTTTTTATAGATAGCACTAAACTTTGTGCTCCCTTCCACAAAATAATCTCCATCTTCCGGACACATCAACAACTTTCCATTCTCCATCTCTTACTTCATTGTGGCCAAATGCCTCACAGTAGATGAATAATAGGTTTATTCTTCCTTTGACTATGTACCTTAATGTTATCTCTTGGAATATTTTTGCTTTGCAGGCTGGCACCAAAACAAATTTAAAAACATAAATGGAACTTCAAAACAAGCCACCTACACTTGGAAACCTTACTAGCGACTTGGTCTGCTTTATTTTGTTCATAATGTATTTTGAGATGTTTATCTTGGAAATGAGAACAGTGGCTGATTCCAGCTTTCATGGCTGTCATTATTTTACTGCATCTAAAAATGACCGCGGAAACTCAAATGTATTTCTAAGTACAATATTATGGTTCCACATATCTGTTTGGAATGAGCTCAGAGGCATGGCTTCCAAGCGAGCTCACTGTGCTTTGGTTCTTACCCTGCCATTTACATGAGTGGAAAAGCAGCATACTGCAACACTCTGGTTGTGGGGTGCACGCCCACTTCGAGCAGACTCTAGCCCATAATTGGTTATCTGAGCAGAGTGAAACTCCTGTGCTGAGTGTAAAGAAAGATAGAAACTCTATGGAGTCACCCCCTGTCCTCTGACAGGTAGTTCCAGTCAACGCTGGCTTTGGAGTAAGTCCTGGCCAAATTTTCCATAAATCCCTCAGCACACTTTTTTCTAGCAGCAAAAGCCTTCATTAAACTAGCATTTGAGGGAAGCAGCATATGTTACTGGTGCCATTCCAGAAGTGGAGAGCAACTCGCAGGACTCTTTGTTGGAGGTGAGGACAGAGCTGGACACAAGCCATAAGATGTGCCAGCTGCTCCATATGCAGCCATCCCCTGTCCAGGAAAAGATGCTCTGGTTTTGTGCTACCAAAACATCCTCCTGGGAGACTCCATTTCAATGGCATCTGTGTCCTGAGAGCCAGTGAAAAGAAAGCTGGATCCCCTTCTTGAAGTTTTTGTTGTTCCCACTGTTACTGTGATAATTTTCATATTTTGAATACAGTCCAAGAACATTTTGCATCTTCCTTTTACTACAGATATGAACAGCTGTTTGAAAAGAAACTGATAAATAGATGAGATCTTGTGTGTTTTCCAAGTATTCGCTTAACTACAATGACTGCATTGGGAAAAAGCGGTTTCTGGACTGAGACTTGATTTGTAAATAGCCAAATTATGCAAACACTTGATTTATGATCCAGTGGGTAGTAATTTATTCAGTATCATGGGACTACACTGCTAGTCTTGTATTCATTATTGATATACATAGTTAAAGGAAAATTAAGAGAATTTTCTTCAGGAAAGTCTCTGTTCAAAGACAAATCTCAGGCTTGCTTTCTTCCATTGATAATTTATAATTCCCCTGAAAAAACATAATTTTTCACCTTAGGTTGATTCTCAACCCTTTCACTTTGGCAACTGAAATACCCACTGATCTCTGTGATCTGTAGGGACAAAATTTCATCCATGTCTATAACCAATATGGGGGGCACGGGTTGTGCTGGTTTTGGCTGGGCCAGAGTTAATTTTCTTCATGGTAGCTAGTATAGGGCTATGTTTCAGATTTTTCCTGGAAAGAGTGTTGATAACACAGCAATGTTTTAGTTATTGTTGAGCAGGGCTTGCACAGTCAAGGCCTTTTCTGCTCCTCAGCCCACCATGACAGTGAGGAGGTCGGGGGTGCACAAGGACATGGCGAGGGGACACAGCCAGGACAGCTGCCCCCACTGACCAAAGGATATTCCAGACCATGCAGTGTCTCAGCAGACAAAGCTGTGGGGAGAAGGAGGAAGGGAGGGACATTTGCAGTGACTGCATTTGTTTTCCCAAACCACTGTTACATGTGATGGGGCCCGGCTTTGCTGGACAGAGCTGAACACCTGCCTGCCCATGGGAAGGAGTGAATAAATTCCTTTTGTGGCTCTGCTTGTCTGCACAGCTTTTGCTTTATTTATTAAACTGTCTTTATCTCAACCCACAGGTTTTCTCACTTTTATCCTTCTCACCTCTCCCGCATTCTAGCAGGGATGAGAGTGGGCAAGTGGCTGTGTTGCCAGCCAGGATTAAACCATGATACAGGTATAGAAGAAATCTATTTAATTCCTAATGAGAACTAAGAGGTCCTTTCTATCTGTTGTCAAGGAGGTTGTTTCTCCTTCTCCAACAACTAGTCCAGAATGATGTAGGCTTTAAAAAAAAATTCCAGGAGAGGTATTCAATCTGGAGTTATTTGTCAAATTAGTCATGATACTTGTTTGTAAGTAGTAACAAATGGAAAACTTCATGTTACATGCTAGAAGGAAAAATAGGCTAAATAATTCTTAAGCAATGTTCAGATGTCAGGCAGGAAATCCTGCTCACATGGGACTGTATCATGTTGCACACCTTTTTGGGGCTCTTTACCAAGAAAGCATTTCTGTTTCTTCTTAAAATATTGGAAGGGTTGTAGTAGAGAAGTGAGAGGATGCCTTTAACTCTGGTGTCTACTGAGGGCACACTCAGGCAAGACTCATATTCCTGAGCACAGTACAATCTGGGGCTGACTGAACTGAGAGAATTTGGGGTGCAGCCTCACTAGAAGTGGACCACCTGAGCCTGACTCACCCCAGGGCATTTTGTGACATGTCCTGCAGTGACGTAGGTGAAAAATGTCTGTGACCCAAATGCACCAGCCAGCCTGTGAGCATTGCCAGGAGATTTTGCTTAGGTCTAAAGAACAGGTTTTCTGATACCTACAACAGCAGGTAAGAGAGTGATACACAAGAGCACCCATAAGTTATATCACGTGAGAGCAGAAAAGGTGCTGTACATGCCTCTGCTGGAAGATGGAGCTGGGTCAGAAAGCAAAAGTTGGCAGGGTACTGAGCTAACCAAACATTTCTGGGGCTGGCTTGTGCAAGTGTGGCCCTGCAGGGCTGCTGCCAAGCCCAGCCAGCCAAAGGACAGGCTGTGGCTCTTGGAGCTTTGCTGCGTCACCAGGGTTCTAATCCTCTAGGGGTGTCAGCAACACATGGAAATATATGCACCAGAGACATTTTGTGTTGGCTTGCTTTTGGCTCAGACAATGGCCCAGGCTAGGACTCCTATTTTAGCCCCTGATTCTCACCCTGCTATGGGGCTCAGGCAGGCAGGGAGGAGGAGCCATCCCAGTCACTGCTGCTGCTGGGTGCCCCAGTGCCCATCCTGCCTTTGGCAAGGAACTCAAGCCAGAGAAGGTGGGGCAGCCAAGCATGTCAAGCACATCAAGGAGGAGTGGGGAGAAAAGGCAAATGGGAATTTAATTTTTAGTCCAGCTGTGGGTTGAGGAAGAGAGGAAACTGATCCTTCCCCCATGACAATGCATATGGATTTATTTTACAGTGGATAGGAACCTGACTTTCCCCTTTGTGACCACCAGACTGATGATGCCAGCACACTCCTGTCACTTTGGGCAGAGGTTTGGTGTCCCAAACTGCAGAACAGCCAGGTTTTAGCTGAGAGTTGGGTGAGTGTCCCATTAGCCTGGTGTTTTGGGAATCTTGTAAGAGGGTGGGCCCTGTCAGGCTGCAGGTAGACCAGACTGTATTGCCCAGTTCCAGACCATGTGCTCAGACCAGGACATTTGGAAAAAACAAATGCTGTTGCAAACAATTCTGAATTTCTGAGCTGAACTCAGTGCTGCCAGGGGATGACAAGCATGCTGAGGGTAAGCTTAGGGAGCCAGGACCTTTAAGACATTAACTAACATCTCCTCAGCTAAGTCAAGAAAGGATATTATCAGCACAACCTTTGCTACCTCTGTTAAGGCTGATTCAGTTATAGATATCTATAACGTAAATTTCTTAATCTGAATTATCCTTTTAGAGTCCCTTTAGAGAAATTTGAAAGAAATACGCACTTTAAAGTGTGGTAAATTTCTCTCAAAAGGACTCAAACAAATGGATGACAGAGATTTGCATCCAGAGAGAAAGGACCCTTAATTGATTACCTTATATCTGTATATGCTTTTTTTTTCCTGACTTGCTGTGCTGAACATAAATGGTTATGATAATACTGAGGGGCACGGAATCCATGGGGAATTTAATCCTGAAGCTTAAACAGGGCTCCAGTTTAAACAGGGCTGCTTAACTAAAGACTTCCCAATGTGTGCTAGCAAAGCACCATGTGAGTATCTGTGATTGTCTGTGATTCAGTGCAAGTCTGAATATAGGCTGAAAACACACGATCAAATGCCCATCAATGACAAGGCAGCTAGACAGCCCAAAGGAACTTTCCACTTCAAACACAAGAGTTCTCACCGCCTGTTTCCGTAGATGTGTGCAGGAAGCTGCACGCCGGCTCTGCCCATGCTTGTGGTTGCTTGACAAGGGTCAGTTCTGGAAGCCATTTAACACCACAGCAAAGTCACATTCCTCATGTCTCCTTAGATCTCTGCTGTGCATCCTAGAAAGCCAGCCCTTGATCAGATTTAGTGGCTAACTTTAAACTCTTCCCTCCTTCCCTTCCTCCCTTTTCCTTGCTTCTTCCTTCCTTCTTTCCTCCCTTCCCATTTTCCTCCCTTCTTCTCTCCCACCTCTCTTTCTTCTCTTCCTACCTGCCTGCATCTGTGTAACCCAAATAATTTAGAATAACGTATTGATTTTTTCATTACAAATAAATAAAGGCCGGTTCTGTTTCTTTCCCCTGTGCTTCTGTGCAGTATCTATGTCATTCATCCCTGTTGTGTGACTTCTGTTTTTCCTTAAGGGAAGCAAGTTATGTGTCTATTCAGCAACCACTGTATCCATCTTCATAGACAATTTTTATTGAAATAAAATACGTTTTTTCATAGTAACAACCTTTGCATAGAAACAACCCTATAACAATAATTTTTTAGGTAAAGGAGCACATTCTAACTTCTAAACATTGGCAACAAAAACAAACAGAGAAAGTACATACCTATTCACCCAAAGGATATTTAGAAGAATGTTATATGAGTAGCAACGCAAATACAAATAATATGCAGAAAGGAATGGAGACAAAGCAAAAAAAACCCATTTGTTTGAATTGTGTACAGTTCTTACTACATTGCAGTTTTTCCTTCTTGAAGAATGTTATACTGAATTGATGTTTCTTCCCACTTCATTGGATGCATGGACTACAGAAAATACTTTATAAGGGATCTCAACTCCATTCACATTGTCACCAGACCTATAAAAATATTGGGTAGAACAACTTTGGTCAGTTTATGTTGAAGCATTGTACTGAGCTTCTGAAGGCATGAGTTCTCTCCCTGCCTAACTATTTGTCCAGTGCATGACCACTTCACAGTATCTGTGCTGCATTTTCCCATCTGTAGAGTGGGGATAACAAAATTACCTGCTTTCTACAAAAGTAATAAAAATAAATAAATTTTTTAAGCTGGCAAAGACCCTATGAAAATATGTATTGCATTTTGGTGTTAAAAAAATCTTTCAGATTGTAACAGCTAATAGAAGCAAATTATTTCTAGGACCAAAATATAACTTTGTGGGACTGAAGTGTCCACATTTACAGCTTTTGGAAAGACACACATGTGCATGTGGACAGTGCTTGAACTTTGCCTTTTCATTTACAAAAGGCTTTAGCATTATTCAGTAATTCAGGAAATGAATCAAGTATAAAGGTGTCAGAGTGAAAATTTGAAAATTTCGTAGAGGAAGTGATGCAAAGGTCATTAGTTACACCAAAAGTAATCAAGCCAATATTTTGAAACCAGGTTTTTTCCTGCAGAGAAGATAATGTACAAGGACTGATTTCTTACTCACAGAATTTTTTTAAGCAGAGACATTTTTTGTCAAGTTGCCTTCCCAAAATTCAGACTGACTTGGTGAAAAAAAGAATTGAGTTTGATTTCCAGCTCTGAATTTCTAGCTACTCTCAAGTAGACATATACAGAAATAAGCTGATTTGTTCCTGCAGCTCCATTTTGTAGCCTAGTGTGCAGTTCAGCACTCAGCCACAAAAAAAAAACTTTCACTCTTTCTGAAAATATGCCAATAATTTACATGGCAACAAGTTAGCTTAACTCTTCATCTTCAAAGCACCCATCAAGCCTCCACTGCCAGTCCACTTATATTTGTGACAACTTTCTACTCTAGGCAAAATTGTTCTTCTCAGTTTATTTGTGTCACAAACTAGTCTTTGTGAAGTGAGTTTGTGCTGTTTGTTAGAAAATATGAAGTACCTAGAGTGTACCAGCAAAGATGGACCTTACTTGGTAGTTTAGGATGCTTTTACTTGTTCAAATAATCCTTTTGCAAGGCTCACCTGACTTTAAGTATCTGCGTAAATGTAGGGAGTAAAAGTGTGGCTTTGTAAGTCTCCACAAATTACTTGCACACCAAGGTGCAGAGCTTTCTAACCTCTGTTGGCTGGAGACTGTGGTGGAGTTGAAATTGCTTAAGCAATTGTAATCTTGATTAATACTTGAACGGAGCGCATCTGCCTGGCTCCCACCTGACCTGGCACTGAGAACTGCGTGGGCTCTGGCCATTGGGCTGGGCCAAGAAAGGGAGCCAGCTCCAACTGGAAGTTGGTGGGGTGGAGTACACTGGAAACTGCTTAAAGAGAAAATGATTCTTTAATGGGAAAAGTGTGATTTTTCCAAGTAATTTGACCCGAGTGGAAACAAAGCTTGTCAGAGACTGTATTACGTGAAAATGTTTGCAGAATGATGTCAGTGTGTTAGCACTGTTAGCAGACAGTTGGAGCTTTATTCACAAAAAGGGCACATTTTCACTGCATGTAGTAGATTCATAAATGAGACTTTCTGTCCACAAGTGAGCTCCATGAAAATACAGCTCTTCCATTTTGTGGAAAAAGACATTTTTTGCATAGATGGGCCAAATTATTTTATGGCACTCTGAATGCAAGTTATCAAAAAGCTTTCCAAGATTTCTTCTTGATGTGAGTCCCTCCGAGCAGAGGTACAGGGAGAAAATTGGAACACAGGCTCAAAGACGCTTCCCAGGGATCAGGTGCAGCCCACTGCTCTCATGGTGGTGGCTCAGGTCACAGATCCCCCTACCTCTGCCTGCCGTGTCCTTGGCACTTATTTAGGGAAATGTGTAAGAAGCAAAGAATGTATGAAGTGATTCGTTCTCAGATATACTGCTGGCCCCTGACAGTCTTCACAGCAACCACATCACACAGTCCTCTCCATAAGACAATTGGGAAAAGATGGTTTCTTTGGGTGTTACCAGACCTTTTAGCTCAGTGATGTCTTCTGCTGGAGATGACAAACTTGAATGTAGTGTGGACAAGTAGCAAGCACAGGGTGAGGGAATTGGAGGGATGCTTTGAAAAATCTGGGAAGTCTGGAGTCAGCCTCAAGCTTGGAGGCAGGCAGCCAGTCCTCAGGGATATTTTATCAATGCTCAGCCACCCATGTACACGTGAGTGGGAGTCTATGAGTGCAGATTCACACAGGATGGAATTCACAGTGCTGGGTAAGGGGAGGCAGAGGCTACTTGGTCAGCTACTGTCTCAGTCACTTCTTTCAGTGCTCCTACTGTTCTTTGCCTCAAAACCAGCACTAAGGAGCCTGTGGAGGAATTCTTCCAGGAAAATCTTCAGTAAAGCCTTTTAATTTTCTGAGCTGGCCCTTGTTCCTCCCTTTGGGAATGAGGAATGAATATTTCCTGTATCACTTTCAGCTTGCTGCCATCAGTTTCTGTGGAATAAAATAATCCCCTTTCCCCTCTGCTCCAACTTTTCTGAAAAGAAATGATATATAATCTGCAGGTGGTCTGTGGGATGGTCCCTTGCCGGTGATTTCATTTTTGTTGCGGTGCAATATATTGCTATTGTTATTTGCACATCTTCAGTAGTAACATGCTAGGGAAATACGGGTATTTTTATTAGAACAGGCTGAAACATCTTAGCATTTGGGAATGATTTGGCTTTATGGTGCTTGCTGTGCCACAGGTTCAGTGTACACGTGTGCAAGCACATCTCTGACAGAAGCTAAAACTTCTCCAGCATCGTTTCTATGGTCTCCCATACAGGTTCCTATCCTGCACTGCTCACTGGTGTCTGAAGCCTGATGCAGTAGTGCATTAAGTGATGTGACTAACAGCTGCCATGAGTTGTGCTGTAAAGGAAAGTGTGTGTAGCAGATTTAAATCCCTCCTAAATGCACATGTATTTCATTTAAAAGTCTGACAGAAAAAAAAATCAGCATGTTCCTACCGTCACGGTTTAATTAGTTCTTATTGTATTCATAACCCATTTCCACTTCATTATTCATAACTGTCAGTTCACTTTTTTTCTTTCCTTGTTTAATTAAAATTGTTTAAGAGAAATCAGAGCTAGGCAAGGGTTCCTGACTTCCAGGCTTGGGGACCAAATTCTTACTGCATAGGTCAAGTACAATATAGGCAGCTGCAGTGAAAGATGATCTCTAATAATCTGCCATAGACTATGATTAAGGGGAAAAAAACAAAGTAAAACTACCTCCGAACTTATTTATCCAGCCAAATTTCTTCTTCCTACCTTGGTTTGACTTGTGCCTGGTGATACCTGGGTTCATTGCATCAGGACTGTGCAGGAGAGCCTTGGCTCTCCGCTTTCCTCACATCTTCCTGAAAGGCAGTATAAAACAAGCAAAAGTCAAACAGAAACCTGCACAGCAACCTCTTGGCAGAAATCATGAGCCAACAGGCTCCTGACAAAAAGTCTCTACTTGTATCTCTGTACTTGTTGATCTGTGGCACAACTCTCATTAAGGCTGGAAGTCTGTTTCCCTGGAGAAAGGACCCTGGACATGGCAGCGGTGATTGCCCAGGACTTAGCTGTGCTTCACAGGAGCCAGCTCTGCTTCACTTCTTTGCTTTGTTTGCCAGGAATTTGGAGACCACATCAGGAACACCCAGGTGAGATTTCTGCCTGTTTCATCAAGAGCAGCTGGCACAGATGCAGGGCTCCCCCTGTGCCACCAGGGCTGGCCTTGGAGCTCAGAGGGCAGCAGACCAAAGGAGACAGCCAGTGAGGGCTGGGGGAGCCGTGGTGAGGAGCCTTGGGCTGGGGCACTTTCCCCACCTTGCATTCACAGTGGGGCACTGAAAGGTGCTTCCAGACAGGGCAGACTGCAAGGTGCTCTTAGTTACTGATAAGAGGATGAGAAGCTGTGAGCAGAGATAGCTGGTGGCAGAAAGGCGAGCCCAGCCCCTCAGGGTGTTCCCCAGAGAAAAAGAGTCTCCTCCTCTGTTAGTGCAGAGGAACAATGAGAATGGGTTTGTTGGGGGGGATTGCGAGGCTGTATGCAGGGGCTGGCAGGGAGGGAAAACCATGTGCTGCCCATTTCCAAGCCTGGCTGACTGACCAGTGAAATTTCCTGTGCTGTACCACATAGCTCTGTGGTATTGCAGCAGCTGAGGAAAAGATTTCATCTCACCATCTGGTGGGAAGCATCCCTAGTGCGGAATCTTTAGCTACTTTCATTTTCTCCTTCCTAAAATTTGAATGTGCCTGATCCAGTAATGCTGTCAAAGTTTTCTTGAGTGAAAAGGGTAGCAAGAGTTTATTGGCACAGGAGAGGTTTGAAGGATTTGGCGGTGACCAGGATTTAAATATCTTCTTATAACTTTGAGCTCCTCAAAACTAACAAGACTCTGGAGTCAGCATATTTCTTTGACCTCAAAAAGTCAATGAAACTGTTACCATTGTAAAGAGCTAAACTAGGACATTACTTGGCTTGTGTATTTTACAGTGAACGCTTTTTTTTGTGCCTTCTGCACTGGCATAATTGGGCCACTGTTCAGGTGCATATTGCTCTTCAGGAAGGACACATAAGCATGTGTTTAAGACCTATGAAATCACTAGCCTTTTTTGCCTTTCCTAAATCAACAGGACTTAAGCATGTGCCTAAAGTGCTTTTTCCGAAATGGGGCCTTAAAGAGCTGAGTTAGCTTATCCACCTTCCTATTTAAAAGATGGATGTGGAAAATTTCCCAGATTATACATCTGCTCTTCCAATTTACATCGCTGAGGGTAAGGCTGAGTACAGAGGGAGCAGAAAAGGGGAAAGAAAAGTAAAAACAATCCCGAACTGGCTGCCTGGCAAAAAGAAAGTGAAACAGCTGCCTGCCAGATTGGGAGGGCTGCATACTGTGTGCACCGTGGCAGGGCCATCTGCACGCCAGGCTTGCACCAGGTGGTGTATTTAGAATAGAAGGAGAGAGCCTGCAGAGAGAAAGCAAACCAGTTTACAGTCAAAGGCTGTCTAACTTTCCAGTCTAACCTTGATGTTTGGCTTCCATCTGATACATTCCATGTTTTTTCCCTGCAAACTGTTGCAACGGTAACAGTCACAGAGAAGAATAATGGGTTGAGGAAGGCTTCTGCCTTGGTTTTGCTTTTTCTTCCCAGAACTGTGTCTTAGCAGACCATGGAAGCACAGAGAGAACTCCTGGAATCTGAAGATGTGAAATCTGGGGTCCCTCACAGACAAAAAGATTATTCTGCTACAAAGCCAGCCTTTTTGGAGGAGTGGCACTTCCTGGGGGTGGCGATGCAGTTCAGGTGTGAGGAGCAAAGGCAGCTCTGTGCCTGTGGTTGTGCACACACTGCCCACAGCCTGCACCTTGGTCCCCCTGCATGGGAGCCTGCATCCACTGCACCCACGCTGCCTGCATGGCCCAGGTGTGTCGGTCTCCCTGCACTGGTAGGGAGGATGTGTTTGCTCCAGCTGTCACACCCCTGAGTGGGTCAAGCCTCTAGAGAACAAGACACCATAGATACAATTTTTGATCCTCCAGCTTTGACCCTGATGTACTTCTCATCCAAGACAGTTCCAGTGAAAGTTTTTTGTTTACTTTCACTGTATTTCCATCCCCATTCCTGAAAGTGTTCTTTCAACCCAATGAGGATTCAGCTAGTTTTTCACTGAGGCTGAGAAAAAATAAAATGGGGACCAATCCCAATTATGCCATAGTCAGTCTGAGTTCCATGCAGCCTGACAGGGCAAAATTTAGTGACCCAGAGTATGAGCAAGAATGACACTCTGGCATCTCCTCTGCCCTTAAGCCTGGGGAATTTATGAGCCTTATTTTGGCTGCTAGGCCATTCTTCTTTTCCTTTACTTGTGCTTTACTTCCTTCCTATAAGTTTTAAAACTTTATCTGAACCTAAGCTGTTCTTTACATCACATGATCCCTCTTTGATTTCAAAGATGGAAGGGAAGTTATTTAAAAATAGGCTCCATCATTCCAGAATTCTGGCAATTAGGCACGGAGCTAGGCCTCGTAAGTACATCTGTGACTCTGAGGGATGTCAGCATGGTTTCACTTTTGAGGCAGAGAAGAAAATCAAACTGTTTCGCCATTTGTCTGGTGAGAGCCAGAAATCCCTTTGGATTAATTTCTTCATTTTGTTGTGCAGTTTGGGATTTTGTATTCAGCTTTCCATTTACTCTGACGAGGTAGTAGGTATCGAATGGACTTCCAGGGAAGAGCACTCAGTGCTGACAGGGCTCAGTGGCTGGCTGGTGCTGTGGCTGCATTTATACAGTTCCCCAGGTGTGACCAGAGTGTTGCTCTGGAGACACTTGTCTATTTGAAGCTGAGATGAAACTGCCAGTCTGATCTCTTACCAAATACCAGTTGGTCTCTTACTTCTCTCCTTTAATTATGCTGACTATGCACTGTGGCTGACTTTCTTTTTGATGCAGTATAAATCCTGAAACCAACCAACGTGTTTCTCCATCCTTTGCATTTGCAGTAGCAATGGGTTGTGGAGGAGTCAGCAGTTTCAGATGGTGGGCTTTTACACCCCGCACAGGTCACTTGAGAGGGTACTGCTCAAGCCAAGCTTTGCCACTAGTCTCCAGTTTGACCCATGGGACAAATCAGCTCACTCTTTGTGCCTCCGTTTCCCATCTGCAACGTAACATTAAGTGTTTTGCAATCAAAGATTGGAAAGCTTCATAAAACAGACATAGATTATTACTGCTTTGCACATGGCACAAGCAGCAAAGGATCAGTCCCAGAGAAACAGCGAAGGTGAGAGCAACACATGGCTATCTGTATGTCATTAGTGCTCCCCAGAGCCTCTGGTACTCCCAAAGCTCATAAATGGCAATATGAATGTTTCAAAAATAACTTTTTTAAAAATGTAAAAGGCTACTTTAATTAAATGAACATATCTTTTCTCTTAGATCATAACTTTGGATCTCAATAAGTATGTTGGGAATTCAGAAGCATTTCAAATAATTTGAAAAAATAAAGAGTGAGTATGATGTTCTTTTTTAGTTGGCAATTTTACAGGCTTCTTATATTAAACCAGATTTTCATTTTTTTAAAAGCAAGCTGAAAAGCTTTTGTAATAAGATATTAAAAAGTGTTTAGCATACTAGGTCATCAACAGCAATTTTGAATGCAGACTTTAAGACTTTAAAAAAAACAGTGCAAATTTATATATATAAGTTGCTTGATCTGCTCCCTTTTTGTTTTACAGAACAGGATCTTGCTAAAATAAAGCTGTTGTGTGTCAATTTATTTTTCAGTCTGAATAATAAATAGAAAAATTTGTCTTACTTTGTCATTGTTTAATCTTTTGCCATCCACAGTGTAAAGATGATGAGAGCTTGGCTTGTGGTGTAGGCTCAGTCTGAGATGGCACAGTGGCTTACAGCAAGCAAGGGAGAGCAGAGAGGTTGCCCAGTGCCATGGGATGGTAGCCATGGGTTATTGGACCCAGCTCCCCACGGTGGTGATCTCGTAGGGCTGGGACAGCACCAAGTGGCCAGGCTGCCAGAGTGGCACCCAGCACAGGCACGGCCCTGCACATGGCTTTGCTCTGTTATGGCATCAGCTTGGAACATCTTGGGAAACAGAGAAATTACACTTTGTCACCACCCTATAGATCCTTTCCTTCCTGATCTAGAAGATCTGCTGCTGCCAGTCCCTTGAAAAGAATAATGGTCAGGAGTTGCTTGTTTCTTTGTCTCCCACTGGAACCACATGGCAGCCCTTTCCGTCTTTCACCGGACCACTGAACAACACGAGACAAAGATCTTCGTGTTGCGGGCAGTAAGACCTTGTCATCTGCATTTCCTTTCCTAATATTTATCTGCTTATAAGTGGACAAGCATCATCCTTTGCTGTGAAAACCTGGGAAGTATATGTGAACACTGAATACAACATTTCTATGGGCTTCCCTATCTCATCGGGATTCAGGTCTGCACAACACACAGACAAGAGTGTTAAATTTATTATGTTATATGTTTATATTTTTCAGGTAACCAGTAAAAGTCAGATGCTTGTCAAGGTGGGTCTTATTTCCAGTTTAATTTTGGCTGAGCACTCCTCTTGTGTGTTCAGGATGCTCTCAGCTATGGGTGGAAATTGAGGTGACTTATTTAGTGCCTATCTTGGCCTGGCAAAATCTCCTAATTGTACAGTCCAATTTTGATAGCTTGCTTAATACCTACTGTTAAGATGTCCAGAGTCCTCTCCCTACAGACACCAAGAAATTGAAATCAGATTTGGATTGTCCTGAAGGCTCTTGTTTCCCAGGCCATTGCTCCACTAAGTGTACCTTCCCACCATGTACTTCCCTCCTTCATCAAGAGAGGCTTATGAATCATGGTGCCTGGGAGCTCTTTAAAGCTTGAATATCAGCTTCAGGGGAGTTCATGCCTCTCTCCAGCTGGTAATCTGACTGGTAATCTACAGATCTTTTTGCTCATATTCAGTCATCAGTGCTTGTTGGTCACAGCCCATCTCACAGCCGCTGCAGTGGCTCAATTTAACACTGCCTAGATAGGAATCCATCTGCATGACATGTTTGCTGAACAGCTCTGAAGAAGCTCATTTGTAAAAGTCAGCATGTTGGTAAATGGTAGCTAGTTCATGAATAAAAACAAAAAGAAGTTGGATCTACAAGTCACTACAAATTATTTACTATGTCCAGATTCATTTGCAACAATGGGCTTGGGTGCAAGAAAATCTTGAGCTTTGGCCAGAAATCACTTCTTTTGTTGTTAGCAGTTACATCTGCTGCTCCTTTCTTCTAGTGCTACACAGATCTCTTTAATCCCTAGAATGTGTTCCCAATTTGATTGTATTTACATATATGTCTATAGCTTTACTGAAAATACCAGCCTTAGTCTTCATCACATTTCCATGCTGTGTTATGGTTTTGTTTGGATAATGTCACTTCTCTTGTGCCTGGAAAATTTGGCTTCCTGTGAGGTTTTGGAATTTGACTTCTTCCTTTATATATCCAGCAGGTTTTCAAAAATTTTTCTCTCTTTTTTTTTCCTTTTTCCCCTTTTTTTTTCTTTGTAGTTCTCTTTTTAGTCTACTAAGAGAAAAAAGGATGCATACTGCATACCCTCTGGCCTGCCATGTTTAATACAAATGAAACTTCTGTATAAAAACATACATGAGATTTTGCATTATGCTTGAAGTAGGTGCAAGCCGTGCTCCACAGCTGAAGGAATGATCATGGAGATGCAGGAAGTGGCAATGAATGAATCACATCTGAACAAAATCCAATCCAACCAAACAGAGCCAAAAGAAACCTAAACTTGTTGTATCTGACATTTTAATGTTTGATTGCTGAGGCCAGAGCTAGTGTCACCTCCTGCAGCCTCCTGGCCAGTGCCTTCCCCATAGTAAGTGCTGCTGGTTGCAAGCTAGCGCTCAGGAAATGTGACGATTCCGTGTCCCCCAAGGCTAGCCTGTGCCTCATTAGGAGATAAAGTCCAGAAGCCTAGCACTCATGTTAAATACAAGGTTGTGCACTGATATCTGACACGGGCAGAGCAATGAAATAATGAAATCTCTCCCACGGGCCTTAGGGCAGCGGCCCCTGTGTGCGCTGGCGGCTCAGAGGCAGAGGTGCCTGTGCCATCCATCTCCTCCCAGCCCCTGCTGCCAAAGGAGCCGGCTCAGCCAAGGGCCCGTGTTAGCAGAGAGCACTCAGCAGTGCCACAGGGGCTTCTCCAAATCCAGCCCCAAAGCAAGAAGCTTGGGTTGGGAACAGGCTGCTTCCCACCATCCCCCTGGCTGAGCCCACAAGGAGTCTTCTCCTAATTCCTTAAGTGAGGAAGAGCAATGAAGATGCTTGTTGCATCCCACACCAAACCTTTTTATTGTGGTAGGGCTTTTCCACATCAGGAGCTGCACACCCAGACTCCTGGGAGTGGGTTTGCTAAACATGCAAAGTCTCCACAAAGACCATTCTTTAGAATTCAAACACATATCATGACAATCATGAGAGTATTTCTTAATATGTTTTTTTACCGGTTGGTACAGAAAACATAAAATGTTTTTGTCTGTATGATCTTAAAATTTTACACTTAAAAGAGCTATGTTTTCAGAAAAAATACCTGACTCATTCCTCCAGGAAAATAATGACTAATCACAGCTGGTAGGGAAAAAACCTGCTAATCCAGTTCTGTGCAAAACTACTAACCCAAGACTCATGAAGCAGATATATGACTTTATCCAGCTGATGGGATTTTTCCCAAGTTTTATCACAGAGATTATGAGGCAAAGGTAGATGATTTTTTAAAAGATATTATCAACATTTTTTCACATTAAAAATCAACATATTATGCTACATCTCATTCCCTTGAAGTTTAAATAAGAACTCAGAGTTTTCCAAACTCAAAAGAAGCCATCCTGCTTCTATGGTTGAACAGATCTGTTGCATCAATTTGCCATGGACATCCACTTGATTTAGTTAAAATAACACTTATAAAGTAATAAATGTTTAGTTTAAGAGAATGCTTAATGAACAAAGTTTATGACTTTCTGGAAAATCATTGAAATTGAAAGCCACATATATTTACATAGAGTATGTGGCATCTGAAAGAAATCCAAAGAATTTTGTTATTAATTTCCTGTGTTGTTTACATGTGCTAGAGCTATGTTTATTCCAGAAGAATCACTCACCAGGAGCGATAGAAATCAAAGTGCAAACTGGTTTATTTTTCTCAGTAACTTATTAAGAACAGCAGCAGTTTCTCGTGTTAGATAGATGATATGCAACAGACACAGATATTTTTCATCAAATGTATACACAATAAATGAGAAAATAAAGCAAAGAAATGTGCAGTCAAGTGAGTTTTTTATTAAACTAAATAAAATAAAAAATTAAATACAATTTTTTCAATCTTGAATTTTTTCTATTAATACCAAAAGATATTGTATAAGTCACAACACAATTTACAGTGCAATGTTTAGTGTATGTTTCAATAACCAAATTCTTATACAATGAAGCACTAATCAAGATAATAGAAACAGCAAGTGTTTCATTATGCTTTCTTAAGAACGCATGAATTTAAAAATCAATATAAAGTGAACTTAAATCAAAGACAATAGGATTTATAAAATCCTCTTTTAAGGCTGGAAAGGAACATGTACTTTTATGACAAGTTACAATAAGTTAAGATAATTTCTCATTTTTCTTATTTGGTGTGAAAATTATCCTGCATGTTTCTAAACCTCAGACCATCTCCCCTTAGTTTTGGCTTGTCTTTTTAAAACCAGCTATGAAGGAAGTTATTCCTGTCTTTTCCTTAGCTCCCAGTCCTAACTCCTCAGTCCTTAAGTCTGCAGAATCTTCCTCAAAGGGAGTTTTGTTGTGGACTAAATACAACAGTGCAGGATGGGTTTGATCCACTTGTGGGCCTGAAACAAAAAAAATAAAGATAATAAGGATTGTGTGGCTTTTCCAAGAGTGCATATTGTAAGCCTCAGAACCAGCACTTTCTTGTTTTAGTAAAGGCAGGTATGGCCAGGTTTGAATCCTTGAAGAATGAGTCTTTTAACACCAGATAAATAGGTTATATTTGTGTTTTATTGCACAAAATGTGGAATCCCTCTTTTCTTCATCATCTGCCAAATGTTTCTGCATTTGGAGTTTGTCCTGCAACAGCTCAGATACTCTGACAGTGTAAGGATTGAGTCCTCACACCACCAGTGTAAGTGCAACAATCCCTCTGCCAAGGGGCTGGCCAAGCGCTCCAGCACAAGTGAGACATGGGGGGATGATGCACCCACCCTCCCGGGAGAGCCTGTAAGCACGGAGCTCAGCTCCCAGTGAGAAATAAGGATTTCAGCTCTGCCTGGGCTGCACAAACCAGAGCAAGCTTCACAGCAGAGGCACGGGGGCTCCAGATCTGCAGGGGGCTGCGTGTGCCTCCCTGGAGCAGTGTCTGTGGTACCCCTCTGCAGAGGGAGCAGACTCGCAGCTTTCAGCCTTGCTGCCCTGCAAACCCAACTCTGCTGTGGGGGGTTTAGCACTTACTTAATGAGGACTATGTGTGTGCATACATATGGATGTGTGTATATCTGTCTGCACATACACACAATATAAATTAACTAAACATGTTACTAGGATACATCAGGAAAACCACATCCAAACAAAGAGTCCAATATGGAAAAAGCTATTAAAAGATCCTAGCATTTTAGCTTGTTGTGTATAGGAATAAATATGATTACAGGATACCACTTTTACATTTTGTTTCTTTCCCAATGGTATTTGCAAGAGGTGCTGCCTTCTGGGGTTAAAGGAATGATTACAAGTGAACAAAAGCAATTCTGATCTTTGCAAATAACGTGATGCTCGTAATTTAATTGTCCACCTCAGGACAACCTGACTATGAGCTCCATGGTTAAAATTAAGTGTATCACCGCTTTCCTAAATGTCCAAGATGCCTGAACAGGATCTTGATCTCTGCCCATGAGCTTTTAAAAGAAATGCAGGAAAGAAAAATTTTTGTGCTCAAGATCAGAACACTCTCACACAACATCAGTACTGAAAGATGAAGATAGACGAGAAGTTTACAACCTCCTTTTCATCAACATTTTCATTTAGACTGACTAATTAACCTAAGTAATTTTACTCTTTCATCTTAAATACAAAGACCCTAATGCCTCCTGTATTACTTCACCCAAACTCTGCGCTCTACACATAAAGCTGTGAAGACAGCAAATCAGCCAAGGAACCAGAACTGTGCAAGCCAGGTTTCTACAGGAAAAGAGATTTGGGCAGCTAAAATCATTTTTAAAAAGAAAAATGTCTCGCAAATGTAGACTCTTAGCAGTAAGTAATACAGGCCTGTGACTTCCCCGGGCACCTGGTCCCGCTCCCATGCCTCAGGTGACATGCTGCTCTAAGAGCTGGCATGTCCACTGTATTCAGGCTGGTAGTGTGCAATTTTTCTGGGCTACACCACACATGCTGTCCCCAGACACTCTGAAGTGCTAGGGCATGTAATTAAGTGCTAATTTAAATGGCACTAGTCATGTAACTAAAAGTCTATGATTTTTTTTTTTTCTAGTCATAATTTTCCACACTGGAATTCCTCTTGGAACTGACTTTGAAGTCAGTAACAAGCCTCCCATTGGGTTTAATGCAAACAGAATCAGCCCTCACTGGAGTTTTTAGTGGAGCAGAGAAAAACATTTTTCCTGTTAAAAGATTTTCCTATTAGTACAAACACATAAAAGACTTGTCAAAGTTATAGTGTTAAATATTTTAATGTCTTGCCAAACCTCATCAATTCTCATTGTTTAGCAAAAATGGCACTGACATTCTGAGTTGCTAGCTATGGCATTTTCTGCGTATTAAGATCAATAATATGCTTTACAAGGAAAAAAGGGTTGTCTAATGAAAAAAGTCTTTTAAAAGTCAGGACAATTCCAACTGCTATGAATGATTATAAATTATGTGGTTATTTTTATGGGGGTGGGGTAGGGGGTGATTAAGACTTTGGGCACATGAACCATACTCCCCCACTTTCTTTCCTTACCAGAAATTGCGCTTCCCAAAACCTCCCCTTATTATCAGCTGTGTGAATTCTAGTGGTGATTGCCAGTGTAAGACACTAAGTTTTCTGTTTTAGCATCAACCCTGAGTTCTTAAAATGCTTATTGGAATAAATGCCTTTGACAGGCTCTAGTGACAGAAGGAAGGATTTGGTTCAGAAGGAAGATTTGGTTTCAATTTGATTGCTTCAAAGATTTGTTTCAAGTGTCTCAAAAGCTGGGCTTTTTGGACCTTATGCTCTACTGGCTATTCAAGGAACCTCAGCAGATATTAGGTGCATGGGTCTGGGGCTTTGAGTTCCTTCATCCAAAGGAATGCAGATGCACATTCAAAGGCCCCCTCACCTGTGCTGACTTTGCCCTGGCTCCACAAAGACTGTACGTGAGGCCAGACTAAACTACAAGGACTTTTTTTCTCAAATGTTAAAGGCAACATGAACTCTGAAGAAGGAACCCAGGGAGGATGAGGAGCCACAGCGAGGACATGGCAACATCTGTGGGTGACAGAGGATGCAAGAGCCTGCAGGATTTATCCCCAGGGACAGGTGTCTGAATGTGGGGAGTGCTCCCCCTGGGCACTCCAGCTGCAGTTAGCTCATGCCAGTGATGCCTCCTTAAGTGTCATCCTGTTCTGGTGCTTTTGAGGACATTTCCAGCCACATGGGCTCAGTTATGCACTGTCCTTATCCAGGACAAAAGGTTCATCACAACTTTGTACAACACAAAGTCCAGTTTGGACCTTTTCCAAAGCACTGGCTGCTTCAGACTGACATATCAGAGGTTTTAAAAACTCCCTCCTTTTTTCCCTTGAGAACAAAATCTTCCATCACTTTCCTGCAAACATCTCAGCATTGCCTAGGTCTGTCAGGAATGTCTGCCCAGCTCAAAAGCTTTTAGTCTTTTCTTGCATTGAAGTGGTGGAAAATAAATCTTTTTAGTCAGAAACATAAAAATACTTTCTTTATATGTAGATATGAGGCTTGGGAGGCCTTATTCAGTTCCTTAGGAGGGTTAAACTTCTACTTCTCACTCTCTGCAACAGTATATTGATGTCTGGGTAGAAGCTGTTCTGGTGCTGCCACAGGAGAGGGAAGAGGGACTGAATCATTAATCATGATATGGAGATGAGTGCAGTGTCAAGAGAACTAAGACTATTTCTCATCCCTGTCCTTCAGATGCCTGATATTATGTGAGCTACACACCATGGTTATGGGAAATGTGGCTGTAAACTCCCCAAAGCAGAGAGATGAAGATGGACATTGCTAGCTCCTCCAATACCTGCATGACTAACAACCTGCTCTGAGGAACGGGGCTGCTGGTGCCACCGTGTTCCGTGCAGAGCCCTGTTTGTGTGAGCATGGATTACATGTGTACTGCCAGAACAGACTCCTCCAGGGAGGAGGCACTCTTTGTCTGTGAATCCTGATGGGATTAGGTGTGAGATACGCACTTAGCCCTGTCAAGACCAAAAGGCTTCAGCGCATGTGTGGAGCAGAACTTCAGGCATCTTAGTGGCTTCCCTGGTGCCAGGGGAGTTACTTGGTAAAGACATGATGATATGAAAAAGATAGTCTAAATTTAAACACCAGATTTCCACCCAATCCCCAGTGTTGTTCTGTTTGAGAGCTGGGCTCGTGTCCCAGTTAAGTAATAGGAGCTTCCTAGGTGTAGACGGTATGAAGGATTGCAGTGACTTTTTCTAAGTGCTGTGTCTTGGAATCTCTGCAAAAACGTAGTTTTACTCTAGATTTGTTACGGCAATGAGAAATGAGCACACATATGTACTCATGCTACACATATGTAGCATTTATTGTAGTGTACTGCAGCATGTTGATTTATGCACACTAACAGACTGCTCTTGTTTTGTAACCTCTCAATATGACACAGTGTGAATGAATGCAAAATTTTAATAAATATATAGAAACAAATAGTCATTAATATGTGTTACAAATTCCCAGTTTCCTCCTAAATCAGAACTTTATTTAAATTGTTACTTAAAATGTTTATAAGACCATTTTGAATCCTCATGCAGAGCCAAATGGTCTTAATTCCATTTACCATCTCCTACCTGCTCTCCAACAGTCCATAGCCATAAAATCTTTCCCCATTTCCCATTACAACTGATGTCAGATGACTCCATGTCTATGACTGCAGATCTTGGCAGATCACAGGACAGGTCACATGCAGTCATTAAGCAGGAGCAAAAGAACATCCAACAGGTTGTTGGACTTGAGCTAGAGATATTTGTTGTGTTTGGGTGAACTAGATGCTGGCTGGAGGAATGTAGATCCAAAGAAAGTCAGGTATTGCAAGGGATCAGTTTGGAAGTGGACTTTGAGCTGACACCTAATTTGTACAAGAAAGTAGCAGGAGATGACTTAAATCTTCAGAGGCCCAAAAAGATAATTAAAACCACCCCTGAATGACAATGGGTACTAATTTGCTGCAAGTCACTGTATCCCCATGGAGGAAAAAAGGGAATCTGGCAGCTCCCCGGGCCCACTTTGAGAAGCTGTATGTACGCTGTTTGTATTCTCAGCTCATCTCTAGAGTTCCCTGCTGCTTCTTTATGGTGCTGTGAGGGTGCTGGGGGGCCAGGTCTGATAGGGCAGAAAAACGCCAGGAAACACGTTTTGACAGAAAAGTCTTGCGCGGCTCCCATGTGTGCTCCACATTGTCTATCGCGTGCCTTTGATGTCGATTTGGCTCGTGGGAAGGCGTGAGGCCAGACCCTCATTCCGGGACGGGAGTGCCAGCCCCGCACACCCATCGCAATGACAGATGACACCGTACAACCCCAGGTGAGGATCCGACCCGTTGCCAGCACACAAGGCAGCCTTTTACGTTTTTTCCTTCCTTTTTCTTACCCTTTTTTTTCCCTCCTTTTTTTCTCTTTTATTTTTATTTAACTTTTAAATTTTTCTTTATTTCTTTCATAATTTTTCTATTTTCTTTTTTTTCCCCCTTCTTGTATTTTTATTTTTTCTTCTATTTTTCTTCTTTTTTTTTAATCTTTCTTTTTTTTTGGGGGGGGGTTATTTTTTCTTTTTTCTTTTTTCTTTTTTTTTTTCCTTTCACTAATGACTAGAAGTCTGCTGTGTTTCTCTCTGCAAATGCTGTTCTTTCCTCCCCGAATGAAGCACGGCCTCAAATTGCTGTCTTCCCAAGTAGGCGCAGGCCAGATTGTGCCCCGGGCGCTGCCCCGCAGAGGGGACGTGCCCGGCGGGAAGCCGGCCTGGCTGCTGCCCGGCCTCGGACCTGCTCGGACCTGGCCTGAAAAGCAATCCCCACCTTCCTGCGGAAAGGAAGCGCTGCTCAACAGCTCTGAGCTTCCAGCTCCCTGGCTGCAGGCAGCTCCCTCTGCCTTGCTCTGCGGCCGCTCTCGGCTCTTACGTGCAAGACACCGACGGCAAAATACTAATAATCAAAACGGTGGGAGTCTCTCCTCTCCTCTCCTCTCCTCTCCTCTCCTCATTTTTTCCTTTATTTTTCCTAAGTGAATGAATCAGGTCTGAAAACATTGTTTAGATGTGTTATACCGTGACTTCATAGATTATTAAAGGAGGGGTGGATGTATGCATTTATCCATTATTTTTGTACACTGCAATGTACAGTTACGGGGGAAAAGGAAAAAAAAAAAAATCGGCAAACGCCTGTTCTTTTATAAGGAGGTTTTTGAAAACTGTGCCACGAGAAATTTGGAAACGAATTTAAAGCACTTGAGTAAGTTTTGCAAAAAGTACATGAAAAAAAACCAGCCTCGCCTCTCCGCAGTGCACCGAGGAGAGATCTCATAGTGTTTGCCTACTGTCAGCTGGGAGCTCTCTCCTTCAAACTGTTTTTATTTTTTCTTGGGGCCTGAAAGGGAGTGTTTGATATCTGCTGGTAACTCCAGGCACCTCTCGCACCCTCCGATAAATGAGATAGCTTTCTGCCGGGAAGCGCCGGCGGTGACACCGTGCTGCCTCTCAAACAGGGCGCGCGTGTCTCGCTGCCCTACCTCGCCCCAGCACGGGGCAGCGCCAGGGAAATCCTGTCCCTTTCCCACGGGATCAGGGGCTGGGGGAGGTGCCACAGCTCAGCCCGGGGAGGGGGAGCCGGGCAGACCCTTCCGGGAGATCTACATCCAAAAGGACACTCCTGTCACATCCCATCCAAAGGACCCTCTTGTCACACCCCACACCACAGCGCATGTCCCATCCTGCCCTATCAGCAAACCGGAGCATTTCAGTGAAGTTCCCACATGCATTTATGCCTACATGTTGATATGTGGTTACATGTATATCGTGTGTTTGTGTATGATTTTATATTTATAATATGTAAAATGTGCATTTAAATAGTCCTCACTTTGTGTTGCTTGTAGATTTGCAAGCTGTGAAACAAATGAAGGGAAATTACGGGACTAACTCACTATTCTTTAAAAAGGTAACAGGAACAATCTAATATATATTCGACTGTAATAATTTATCATGAATTAATCGTGTATGTGTGTGTACGCACAGGCGGGGAGGAGCCGCGCCGCCCAGGAAAGCACCTGGAGCAGGGGGTGAGAAGGGGGATGCGTTTGATCCCACCGCTGCTGCTCGGGTGGGTGCGATATTCGGCTTTAAACACGAGCTCGGCTCCTTCCCATCCTGTCTGCGCCTCTGCAGTGAGAGCGGCAGTACACTGCCCTCCCGGCTCCCGGGAAGGGGAGCAGGAAAGCCAATGTGCCCTGCGGAGCACCCGGGGCATACGGAGTCCTGCATCCCGCCGCTGCCGCTGCCACCTGCCCGCCTGAGGCAGCGAGTTGGCAGCCGCGGGCAGCAAGCGGGGACAGCTCCCCGCGGGTCACAGCTGCTGCCACAGCCCGCCCTGGCCCCCCAGCTGCGGTGTCCGGCGCTGCCGTGCTCGGCTCCCAGTGCTCCCAACCTCGTCTGCAAAGAGAATCCTTTCCCTGGAGGTCCCCCCAGCTCTCGGCTTGGGACTCCTTGTGCCATTTGAATAAATGGTACCACAGAGATGAAACGCACTCATCCTCCGGGTGGGTAGGGTTTACACCTATCCCAGGCTCCGGCCAGCAGCAGGCCGCCAGGAAAGACCCTTTGTAGTCACACCTGAGCGGCGAGGGCGTCTGCATGGCTTGTGTGGCACAGCCCAGCACAGGTCCCTCCGTCTCGACAGGACTTAGAGGCCTGCCGGGGCCTGAGGACCGTGAGGGAGGAAGTGGCCCTATCCTGCACGGACATCCGCCCTGCTGAGATGGCCGAGAGCGTGGAGTGTTTGGATCGGGCTGGGGGGACACGGGGAGGCACCGAGAGCTTCACGCCAGCGGGCGATGGGGGAAAGCCGGGTGAGGCGGGAGAGTTGCCACTTTGAGAGCACAGCCCCAAAGATGTAACCCGGCTGCGGCTCCACCGGCCCCAGGAACGGTGGGGAGGGGCTGCAGCCGGCCAGGAGCTGCCTGCGGGGCTGTGCGTGTCCCGGACAGGGACAGGGCAGCCGGGGAAATCGCGTCCCTCTCTGGGAATCAGCCTGTGCCTCGGGAGCTGTCCTGGCACCGCACCCGCAGTTTCCCCCGTGCCAGCCCGCAAGGCATTTTCCGACGGTGAGGGAAAAAGCCTAACCAGGGTTGTGGAGGGTCCCGCTAAGTTCACATCACCCGTGGATTTCCCTTTCACGCCCCAAGAATTTAACGGGGTTTGAACGGAGAGCAAACGCGAAGCTGAGGGATGCTGCTAAGCTTACAAGGCTGAGAGTGTTCTTCGGGGGCTGGGGACGATATAGCTAAAGGCGCATCCCGCACACCTGGTGCACACCGACCTGGTGTCCCAATCTTCCCCAGCACTATGGCAAATTAAAGGCTGATTACAACCTGAAGGATGCAAGAAGAGGCGCATCACTGTGCCTGAGGGGCTGGAGGGGAGCACGGCAACTCTGGACTCAGAGATGCTCTCACTTTACGCCGGAGCCAAGTCCGTTGTTTTGAGAAGACAGACACGCCGGGCAAATCCCTTCAGGCTCTGAATGACAGCCTACATGTCCCATTGCTTGGAAGGCTGGGCACAGCTGGCCTGACCGCTAAACATTGCAGTTAGGTTTTCTGGGTGAATTTTGTGCTTCTCGGAGACAAGTGCTCTTGCTGCGAGCTGGGGAGACCCCAGCCGAGCGGTTTTCCTAGGGACGGTGTTTGCAGGTTTGGAAAGAAGTGGCATGAAATCTCACCCGGAATTTTCCAGCTACTACTTCACTGGGAAAATAGGATAAGAAATGCTCCCCCCGATCGGCTCTTTCCTGCGGTGCGCGTTCGGTTATCGCATCGTCCCCGTGAGCTCAGGGAAAAAGAGGCCCTTTCTCTGCCCTTGGCCTTGCGGGGTGACTGGACGCACTGGGCGAGGTCCGCCGGAGCGGAGCGGAGCCGGAGCGGATCCGGAGCGGAGCCGGAGCGGAGCGGCTGCTGCCCTCGGCCCCCCGCCAGCGACGGTGAAAGATGAGAGGCTAAATAGCCCCGGTTAAAAAAAAAAAAAAAAAAAAAAAAAAATCCGTCAGCTACAGGTAAGATCCATTCTGGTTTTGAAGACTTTTACAGCCCCCTACTCCCTCCCTTCCCTCCCCACCAGTCCCGTGTGGCTTTCCTGCCGCCCGGAGGTGCTGGTTGTAGAGTGCAGGCCACATAGCTGATCCCCAGCCAGCTCTCCACTCCGAGAGACTGGCATCTGAAATATTACCCGGGGAGCTGGAGCGGCTCCGGCAGTATAGCCCCGCTCTTTCCCCAAAAGGTATCCGGGGAATCCTTCCCCTCCCTTGCCCGCCGAAGCCCTTTCAAAGAAAGTCAGCCCGATGTGTTAGCCTAAGTACGAAGCATCCGAGGAATTTCCACCGGGGAAACGACCCTTTCCGCGGGCTGGCGGCGCTTCCCGCGCTCGGCCCGTCCTGCCCGGGGCTGGGCCGCCCGGCGCAGGGCGTACCTTTAGGCATGGAAGCGTTTAGCGGTTTCGGCGGTATTAACTCCTAACAGGGTGTGAAAAGTATTGGGGATTGAAAAAGCTGTGGGAAAGTGGATTCTTTCCAAGTCAGGCGGGCTGGAGCTTTCCTCTACTCTGCTGGCGGACACCTTGCGCTGCTCCTGCCGCAGGGCCCCCCGAGGAGCAGCCCCTTCCCGGCGGCTGGGAGCCAGACAGCCCGGCAGGTGCGATGCCCCTCGCAGCTTGACCGTGAGCTTTTATAGGTGGAAAACACGAAATAGCGTTTTGCCACCAGCCTGCCCACGCCTGTCACCCTGCCAGCGCCATGGGCGCGGGAGATGCCGCTCAGTGGTAGCTCTTCAGAAGGGGCCCTGGCCACGCCAGGCAAGGTCTTCCCATCTTCTTTTGCTGTGGGAGAGGAGGCTGGGCCTTGCTCTGCCTCCAGCCGCCGCGCCCAACACCCCTGCGTTCTTCCATCCCAGCCCCGCCGCCGCAAGCGGCTCAGCGGCCAAGGCACCGCCGGGCTCGCAGAGGCACCCGGACAAAAGGACTCGTCTCCCAGCAACTTTTTGTCGGTTTTTATCCCCTTTCTAAATTTTTCACCAGTACGTCCGGGTTATTTTAAAGTGTGGCGGGTCCGGAAAATGACCATGGTACAAATATTTCAGACCTGATCAAACCGGAGCAGCAGTTAACACTTGCTCTAATTAGAGCGGATATTCACACCGCTGGCCCGGCCTCCCCGAAGGAGCATTACGATATGTAACCTATGTCCACATTCAAACTCTACCCTTTCACGGGGGGGAGGTAGGGGGAAAAACATCGAAGTTTGAAAAAAAAATCTTAAACCTCGGGACCAAAAAAATAAGAATAATGGTAATAATGATAATTCTAATATCTAGCACAGATATTGATGATGATGATGATGATGATGATGATGATAATAATAATAATAATAATAATGGTTGGTTTCTCCTTGCCATAGAAGACAGCGGATGGCTAAGAGTTAGCTTTGATAACCTGCGCTCGCCCTGGCCGTGGCTGCCCCGGGGAGAGAAGGCAGCTGCAGGCTCCGGTGCTGCTGGCCTGCCTCTGCCGCTGCCCTGCCTCCCCGCTCGCCCAGCGCTGCCCCTCGGGTTCGGCTGGTTCCGGTGGTGGTACCGAGTGCGGGGGTGAAGCCGCCGCCAAAGGGAGCCTTCAAGGGCTCCCCGGGAGGGAGCGGTGCGGGGCGAGCCGCTGAAGGGGGAACCGAGCGTCGCATCGCTTACCTGGCTTAGCAAAAGACGCGGCAAGAAAAACACTTCTCTGGGAAAAAAAAAAAAAAAAAAAATTAGTACAAATCTTCCTCAAGTACTCCCGGACCCGCGTCGCGGGTGATGCCCTTGGCCAGCCGAGGGGAAAGGCACCGGCAGCGGCTGTTCCGCCGAGCAGGGCGGGAGCGGCCGCAGCGTCTGGCTCGCTCAGCGGTTCCGAGAAACCGCGAGATAAAATGACAGGCTCTTTCTGTGGAGAAATCAATTTCTAAGCATCAGAGAGAGGTTTAAAACAAATAAACTTAAGAAAAAAAAAAAAGAAGAAAAAAAAGCCCCCCTCCGACCTGTGATTGAGAGACAGTTAAAAATAATTGCCCCTGTTAAGAGACAGGAGACCAGGTTACAGGGAAAACTACCTTCTTTCAAAGCCCGCTAATGGCCATACGATTCATTAGGTTACTTAATCCTAATAACCTTGCTAGCATCAGTCCCGGTGACCCAGCCCATTAAGCACCACCAGTGAAACCCTATAAAACAGGCAAGGGGAATGTCCAACATCTGAGCACATTTATTAGCATTATGTTCCTGAGATAACATGCCCCCGGCTCCCCTGCATACTGCCGCGGGCAGGTTGGGGAAAGAGGGAGCTCTGCTTTCGGAAGGGCTGAGCACAGGAGCAGGACTCAGAGAGGCGGATGGCTGGTCCCACCGTCACTGTCATTCACGGTCTCCCGTTCTCTCTGCTTTCCTCCCCCGGCCCCCGTCTCTCCAGCCAAACAATAGCTACATTTGTGGCGAGCATTTTTTCCTTCTGATTAAACCCAGGCCAACCAATGGCCGCCAGAACGAAACAAAACGCAGAGAGTAACATTTCGATCATAAAGGGGAGTTAAAAACTCAAAAAAAAAAAAAAAAAAAAAGGGTGGGGGTGAGAGACAAAAAGTCTCTTACACCGAAACGTGCTAGTGAGTCAATGCCTTATCACCCTCCGTGAAGGAGTCGGCTGAGGGGGAGAGAGGGAAAAGAGAAGTAAGGGAAGCAGCAAGGCCGGCTCCTCCGGTGCCTTCCAGAGCTGCAGACAAACCGGACGCCTCCCCGGCATCTCCCTGCCAGGGTGAGGTCTCTGTAATTTACGACACGCGAGTTGTTACGGTATTTGCCGCTGCTCGGAGCGCAGGCACATGCAAGCGATTAGAAGAGCGAAGGGCTCTCTCCAGCCCTGGAGGGACCTCTCCCAGCGCCGCTGTCACCCCCTTCCTCCGGCCCTCTCCGGGCAGGCAGGCAGGCAGATGCACTCCGCTCCCGCCTCGGGGTGGCTCCCCGCGGCCGGAGGGAAACCCCTCCCAGGATCTGCAGAGCAGCAAACCTTCTTCAGACTTTGACTGTCTACAGTCCCCCTACCAACACTCTTTATTTTTCCTTTCCATTGCTGAAGAAGAATGTGCCCAGAGGCAGTGGGATGGCGTTAAGAGATGCCGGCCCGGGGTACCCAGGGCTCCCGGCGGACGCCGGTCCAGGCTCCCGCCGCTGCCCACCCAGGCAGCAGCGAAGGGGCGGTGGCAGGAGCAGCCGGGATAACGCCCGGATGAGCCGAAGGTGATCAGGCAGCGTTCAGCCTCCGCAAAAAGCTGACGTGACCCCTCGCTATTTTCGCAATAGTTTTAACACTCTGGCAGAGATGAAAGCAAGAAAAGCGGCGGGGAGGGGACCTCTGCGCCCTGCCGAACTGGCCATTCCCTGTGCTGCCGGCTCTGCAGAGGGTTTGCCTGTGATTAACGCTGAGGGCTGATCCTGCAAGCCCTCCTCCCCGGGAGAAGCGTCCGCTGCCTTCGCCGGGGTGCCAGGGGCACCAGGGCTGGGGGGGACGTGTGCCCTGCGCCCCGTCCCACACCTCCGCTACTGACCTCTGCGATCCTGCTGTTAAATGTTTTGCCTCTTTTTTTTAAATTTGTTTGTTTTTCCTCAAGGGCTATTTTAAGTAATAAAATGTTGGTCTGGCTTGGAAGTTGTCATAACAGGAGCCTGGTTTATTTATTGGGTTATTTATTTCTTTTACCAGCAACAATATCCCGAACACAGTCAGGCTGAAAGAAGGAATTTCCAAAAACAAGGGGGAAAATAGGGCGTGAGAGGGGGGAGCAGTAAGAGAGAGAGAAGAAAAGAGAGGGAAGAGAGGGAGAGGGTGGGAGAGCAAGACAGAGAAAAAGCAAGAGATAAAGAGAGAACTCTAGAAGAAAGCAAGAAGGAGGAGAGAAGCAAGAAGTGGAAAGAAAGCAAGAGAAAGCAAGAACGCAAGCAATAAAGAAAGGATGAAAGAGGAAGAGAGAGAAAGAGAGAGAAAGAGAGAGAGAGAAAGGAAGAGAGAAAGAGAGAAAGAGAGAGAGAGAGAGAAAGAAAGAAAGAAAGAAAGACATGCCAGCTTTTCAAAATTAAAACAAGAAGCCTCGAAGCATTCATTTTGGTATTAATATTATTTAACATTAAAAACTCCGGGAACTTCAAAAAACTTCTTTCAGGGAAAAGCAAGAGAAAAGAACTATTCTCTGGAAACCATTTGTTCACAGCTCGAACTGTGCCGTTTTGGCTTAGAAACAAAACTCGAGACGCCCAACCCTGTCCCTCCTCCCCCCCCAGCATATATCTTTTCAGCACACATTTTAAAATAAATATCCTTACGAGTCTTTCCAAAACGCCTCCTTGTTATGAATTGATAGGATACAACATACCCCAGCTGCGTGCTTGGCAGTTGGGATTTAGCCCTTTAAATGCCAGGACAACGGCTGGGGGGAAAGGAATCACGGCGGCTTCGCCCGCCTCCGCCCGGTGCGCGGGAGGTGAGCGGCGGCTCCGCGGGCACCCGGCACCCCCGGGCAGCCCCGCGGAGCAGCAGCCGCCCACTCGGTGCTCTGGGTGCAGACAGCCCCAGGAAAGAGCCCCCTGCTAGGCAAAGGAGAAAATGGTACTTTTCCCCCGCAAGCTCTTTTAATTTTACTATGCTTTTCGTCCTACTGCTCAGCGAGTCAACATAAAAAGCATGTTCAGTATCTAGTTTGCATAGACTGTAATAAAATAGCGGAAAGGTTGCCCGGGTTCTCCTCGGAGGTGTCCTGCTTGGGAAACAGGGGCCGAACAGGCGCATTTTTCTTCCCAACACAAAATTAATTAAACTTCGAAGATATTTTAGTGGGCGTTTACTTAATAAAGTTTTCCTGTATCCATTTTCCCCAGAATAGTGCTTATCGTTAAAAAAAAAAAAAAAAAAAAAAAAAAAAAAAAATTGCAGGAAGAATTTACAGTGTGATCTTCTGTTTTGGGGCTTGCAACAGGTGTCAGAGCCCTCTTCGGGGAGAAGGAAATTATATATATATATATATATATATATATATATATACATATACATATACGTATATACACACACACACACGTGTGTGTGTGTAGACCATTAAATAAAATGACAGCTTTTCTTTAAACAAAAAAAAAATAGACAAAAGAAAAATGTTACCGTTTCAAACACCTTCTATGCTTATGCATCTTATACTCAGAATATATTATATGATCTTATCATGTTTCAGTCTCTATTTTCTTGTGGATTTTAATGAGATGCTGTAGTGGGAACCATCACCGGCCATCTTTAATAAGATGTACGCTTTTAATGTTATGTTTGAGTAGGTCTTTTTAAGATTGGACAACCAAAAAATGCCTTTGTTTTCAAAACTAAGAAGCGCGAATAATGGCATTGCGAATGACGTATAACTATGGACATATATTACAATTATAGGCCATCACAAATAAAAAAGTATGATGAAGCACATGTTTGAGGTGATCTACCTCTAGAAAATGAGTTACAGTTAGTTACTGTCTCTTCTCGCCTCCCTGTGTCCAGCACGATATTACCTTCTCTCCGCCAAGAGCGGGGAGAAAAATAAATTTTAAACACCCCGAACTCGTTGTCTTTCGGGGAGCACAATTTCTAACAGTTGGTTTGCAGAGTGACCAAAAAAACCCCTTAACCCAAGGTGATGCACAGCTTTTTAATCCATGCCCCCACATATATGTTTATGTTCACATATTCCTACAGCTAGTGCCTAATGTATCAGCAGCGCCTTACTCTGGGAGAGAGAGTGAGTATAGAATCCTCACAGATCTAGTGATTTCAGGCTGCCGCTTGTTTAGGAGAAGCTCCAGAAAGTTTAAAAACTGTGTGTGGGGATATTTTTTTCCATTCCTTTAGCACCCCCCGCTCGGCGAGTGCAGACGCCCGCCGCGCCAGGTACGGGCAGGGCAGAGGGAAGGGGCTCGGAGAGGGCAGCCCCGGGATCCGCGGCCACCGCCTCCTCCCGCGGGCGGATGTGCGTGGGATGTGCCCGAGGGACTCCCGCCAGGGCACCGTCCGGCACTCCCTGCCCCGGCGGAGGGAAGGGACACACCCCCGCCTGCAGGAGCCGGCGCTCCAGACCACGGGTTTTTCTCCCCTCCCTTTTACCCCCGGGACTCGCACCACAGCCAAACCAGAACAGGTTTGCTAAAAGCAAACTGCTTTCTTCAGAGCCCTTTAAATCCAGCCCGGCTCCGGGATACAGCGCACACGAGGATGCTGTACGAAGGATGCCAAGGCAGTCCCGACCCGGAAAGTGCGGTGGATTCAAGGAGGGAGGGCAGTGAAATATTGAAAGCGCTCGCAGCTGGCAGCTCACCGCAGTACCCATGGCAGGAGGGGCTTCGGCGCAGACAGGGGGTCCCAGCCCCTGGGTTGCTGCCCGCGCCCACCTCACACGCCTCAGCCAGAGTTGCAGAGGAGCTCCGGCAAAGGAGACGGAGCTTTTTTTTTTTTTTTTTTTTTTTTTTTTTTTTTTTTTTTTTTTTTTTTTTTTTTTTTTTTTAAATTTCCTTTTCTTTTCTTTTCTTTTCCTTTTCTTTTTCTTTTTTCGAAATTTCCCCAGAAAGTGCGGAATTCACAGGCAGGAAAGGGCACCAGGGGAACGAGAGGGTTCCCTGCCCTTGCGCTCGCCCAGCCGTCCCCCAGCCACAGCAGCTCCCCGAGCCTGCCTGCACCTCCCCGAGGATGGATGTGCTTCATGCCCTTGTCGCGCATGGAAACTCAGGCCATCCTGCGAACGACGTGTTGCCTAAATAAAGATAAAACGTGCTATACATCACAGGCTTTCCCGGTTATTCTCAATGACTTGTCGATTCCTCCCCCCTCCCCATCCATCCCCCTACCCCCCCGGCCCACGTGCAATGATAGAAAATGGTTTTAAATGACGAAGGGTCACGTAGAGCCATCCTGGTCGTTTAGCAAAAATAACAGAGCTATTATAGAGCTGAAGGAAGGAGCCATGGAGTTCACCCACACGTGCTCCAGTACTGTGTCTCAACTGAACACACACACATAGACAAAGGTATATGTATGTGTGTATATGTGTGTAAAGGTATATATATGTGTGTGTTTGTGTATATATATATATATATATATATATACACACACACACATACATACATACATCTATGCAGCGGCACAGTCCCGTGTGACCCTCAGGACTCTCTCATTAGGCCGTAAATACGTGCACAGATGACAGTGAGCGCTCCTGTAGGGATGGGAGGAGAGGACGCAGAAGGGCTGCTTGTGTCTTTGGGATGGAAAGTCACATAAAGCCTTTTATGAGAGCTCGGGAGACAGCAGTTGCTCACTAACTTACTTTTCTCTCTCTCTCTCTCCCTTTTTTTTTTTTTTTTTCATCTCTATTGCCGAAAACTGGAAATAATTAAATTCTTTAAAGGTTTACTTTTGAAACCGTCGCTGGAGTAAACTATGATTCAGGTGTAAATAATTACCAAAGTCATGAAAGCGGCAACTCCTACATGTGGTTTATTCATTGCTTGCCTTTTTTTCTTTTTGGTTTTTTCTTTTAGTCGTTTGATCATTTTCATCCCTAACTGTCTGCCAAATTCACATATTTGTAATTTACTAAACTTTATCGTTCCTACCAGGATAGGGATGTTGTACATTAGTTTCCAGACCCGTCCTGCCCTGTCCCGGTGAAGAAGCCTGGCTGGATGCTCCTCAAGAAAGGATAACGCTATTACCCTGGTTTTAGAACTGAATAAAAGATGCTTCCCCTTTCATAAACGCTACCAGACCCACTCGATTTTAGGCTCCCGAGAAGAAATGAATTATTAAATGAAAGAAATTGTTTAAACACAATAGCTACTTGGCTAAATGAAAGCAATCCCTGGGGCAAGACTAGCAGGGTTTGGCCAGAGAGCACAATAATATTAAGTATCCGTTAAGCAAAAATCTTAGAGAAATAGGACGGACGTGGACGTATAATACACAGCATATAAACAAAAGCCCAGGATTTACTTCATTCCTGTTTTCTTCAGCCTGCTCCTATTTTTTCTTTTTTCTTTTGCCTACACTACAACTTCAACACATTTGACTCTTCAAAAAGCCATGGTGGAAAAAAAGGCAGGAAACCGAATTTTTTTTTTTCTTGCCTGTGTCTTATTTTAAAAAGTAAATTTTGCATAGTAAGCCAGCACTTGAACATGTTCTGGTGTTGTAAAAGTGTTTTTTATCAGGCTGTAAATTACTGCCACTCTGACAGAGCAGCCGGAAATGTAAATCACACCGTACAACTGAAATTATGAAAAAGTTTGTTCCCTTTTCTGCGTCCCAGGAAGATCTCGGGGCTGCTGGATTGGGAAGGGAGGGGAAAATCTTGTTTACTATTTTCCTTCTTCACCAAACTGTTGGCTCCACGGTGCCTGGGACTTTGATGAGAAAGAATGGACAATGTGCAGAGTCCCTTCCTATGACACCCAGGCCACCGCCACTTGGGAGGTCCTTTGGCCTAATGCAACCACAGCTAACTGCTCCCAACAGGAGGCTCTGTGGATCAGGCAGGGTCACAATTATACTTCTGCTAAAGGCAAGAGTTGCCTTAAAAAAAA